>NW_017306394.1:292481-317055 GCF_000935625.1 Nanorana parkeri
CGACCCCCCCCCCCCCCCCCTAAAATGATGGCAGATAGCAAAGCTATGGCTTCCCATGCTATCTGCTTGTTTTTTCTTTTAGTATTCCGACAGCTGCTGCCGTCAGAATGAATCATGGGGTACTTCTCCCTGCAGGCTTGTTTACATTTTTGAATCCTTCTTTGAAAGGATTTGTGAATGGAGAAACTACAAGCATAGGGACTTGCAGTTTCAATGGAATACAGGTGTGGTGACATCACCGCACTTGTAGTCCATTCATTGTTCCTGGACGTCCGTCATCCTTCCATGGATGGCAGGAAGAGTCTGCAAGAGCCAGAGCATCGCATCGGCCATCCACTGATCATGATTACAATGCTTTACTGATTCCTATGCACAAAAAAATAATAAATGTGCCTTTTTGTTTTTTTTTTTATGAATAAGTGTGCATGTATTTATTTATTTTGTAAAAGTGGAATTTCCCTTTCAAGTAAGGTTACTTCCAATTATCTTTTCACCAGTTTGCACTGATATTCTTGATACATCTGATGGCATCAGTTCAGGCAGTCTTGACAACTGAACTGAAATCTGAATACCATACAAGTGCACCACAGATGAACACGAAAATCCAGTATGATATTACATAGTTACATAGTTACATAGTATTTGAGGTTGAATAAAGACATTAGTCCATCAAGTCCAACCTATTAGGATCTCATTCTAGGAGTACCCGTACCCTTGTATATTACGGTCCCTTAAGAAATCGTCCAAAAGTTTCTTGAACAATTCCACATTCTTTGCTGAAATCACTGTCTGTGGCAGTGAGTTCCAGACCCTAACTGATCTTACTGTGAAGAACCCCCTTCGCCCCTTGTGCTGGAATTTTTTTTCCACCAATTTTAGGTGGTGGCCTCTAGTTTTTGTAATGGAGTTAATTTTAAACAGTTTATCGCTAATGTTGCTGCCACCATTGAACATTTTGTACATGGAGATCATATCCCCCCTTAATCTCCTCACCTCCAATGTGAACATGTTTAAATTTAGTAGCCTCGTCTCGTAGCTCTGGTCCTCCATACCCCTAATTAGTTTGGTTGCCCTCCGCTGGACTTTTTCCAACTCAAGGACATCTTTTCTTAGTACTGGTGACCAGAACTGGACCGCGTACTCCAGATGAGGTCGAACCAATGATCTATAAAGTGGCAAAATTATAGACTTGTCCCTGCAATACATCCCCTTTTTAATACAGGACAAGACCCTGCTAGCTTTGTTTACAGCAGCCTGGCACTGCAAACTACCTTTCAGTTTGTGGTCTACAATGACCCCCAAATCCTTCTCCATTTCTGACTTCCCTAGCGGCATACCCATAATTGTATAACCCATTTGTTTATTTTTAATTCCAAAGTGCATTACTTTGCATTTATCGACATTAAATATTATATTAATATTAATATATTGTAATCCGTATATATTCCGGTAAGGCGATGTATCATAAACCCAGACAATGGTTGATCCATGCACCTTAACATGTGAAGTCTCAATGGACATGCTGGAGGATGATTGAATGAACATGGTGGACCTCCTGGATAGAGAGCTGCCAAAAGGTGTCCCAAATGCACCAGATATTAACAACACGTGTGCAAGCGTCATACTTCCTCATTAAAACTGCCAGTTCCTGACAAATGGTGCCATTAATGTGAGGTGGTCCTTTAACCACTCAATGTGTGTACTCACCCCATCCAATACACAAGTACAGCGTAAAGTAACTCCTTTCCGAAAACCCAACCAACACCAGAAGATTGTGCAGGTAGATCCCCTCCACCAGGAGCCAGTAGTAATTGGAAATAACTGCATATTGCATTAACACACTGGCAACGCGGCATCCAGTCTGCAAGATCACACAGGAGGGAGGCAGAAATTAAAGGGATGCATTTTAAAGAGACCCTGCCACCACATTAAAAAAATTGCAGGCCAAAGCACCGAAAAATCAAATATTTTAAATATAACGTTTTGATGTGACTTTCTACTTGCGCTTCCATAGTACTACCAAGAGACCTGTTCTAGCTTAACAATCCTGGATACCCCTTGTATTAGGGGAGGTGAACTTTAATGCGAGTCTTTATAAAATAAGGTTCCATTCAGTTGTTCATTCCTGCAAATGGCGGAGCTGCTCCTCCAAAAAAAAAGTCTGGGTATACATCAACGCCATAGATAGCAAATGAGCCAATGCGTAAGGCTCAAAATGCTCACCTTAGGCCTGATAAACTACTGTCCATGAGTCAAATCACCAAAGTCAAATCCCTGGTGCAGGCAAAGCTTATTTTGCTGATGCGCCAATTGAATCCCTTCGATTTAAATCAAAGGGATTCAATTGTTAGATGTAAAATTAATAGGTTATGTTTCTTTAAATTAATTGGTCAGAAGTGCGCCATAAAACCGATTGTACAAAAAAGTCAAAACTTAGGGTATTGGAGATGGTGTGCACCAACAAAAGGTGCTGCATGCAACAGTTTGCATCCATATTCAACCCTTTATTGGGCCCGCTATATAGTGCAAACCGCATGCAGGGTGGCTCAGGGGGCCGACAGTAGGATGACTCCTATAACAGTAGATGGGGTGCACTGCAATACAAAGAGATAGATCTCTGAAATTCCTCGCCTGGGCTCTTACAAAAGTCGCACGGTGAAGTGCATATCGTACTGAAGATTTATTATGCAATGCGTTTTTAAGTAGTTTAACAGTTTTTCCTCAGGCATGCAGTGTAACACAAATCAAAGCAGTTTATAGTGCAGAGTGTGGAGAGTTATCTCTTTGTACTCACATCCTATCCCATCTACTGTTATCAGAGTCCTCCTCCTGACCACACTGCACAGGATTCTGGGAATGCACATGGGATTCTGTGAATGCGCACTGCCCGGGATTCTGTGACTACACACTGCACGGGATTCTATGAATGCACATGGGATTCTGTGACTACACACTGTACGGGATTCTGTGAATGCACATGGTATTCTGTAATGCGCTGCACAGGATTCTGTGAATGGACATGGGATTCTGTGAATGGACAATGTACGGTATTTTGTGAATGCACAGGATTCTGTGACTACATATGGGATTCTGAGAATACACCCGGCACTCTATCAATGCACGCTACATGGGATTCTGGGAATGCACACTACATGGGATTCTGGGAATGCACGCTACATGGGATTCTGTGAATGCACGGTACATGGGATTCTGTGAATGCACGCTACATGGGATTCTGTGAATGCCTTTCAGCTGTTTGCACTATATAGAGCCTCTCAACAATTACACAAGGTGGGTGTGTTTTGCCTTATACATTGGCTCATTTGCTAGCAGTACTGTACTCCTAGACGCGCTCCCATTTGTATTTTGTTATATTTTAACAGAAAAATGAGACAGATTTTGCCACAGTGTCCCTGCTCTTTGCTCCCGTTTTCATAATTCTTGACTCCACATTTCCTGTTTTGTTTTTTTTTTAGTTTTGGATAGAGTGGTGAGGGGTTAGAAGAACCCCTATCAGCTCTGTATTGCTGTATGTGTCCTTGTTAGGGAGTTTTACCCCTCCTCTAATTGTCCTGATCACAAGAGTCACCAGAAATTAAATTGATGAGGAATTTAACAATTCTGAGTTGCCACCAGAACAAGAGTAGAAGGGAAATCTTTTTAGTTTTAGATATACATTAATAAACATTACAAAACTCTAAAAGTCCAAACCCATTTTGGATAGAATGCAGCAGTAATAAAGCCTCTGTCAACTTTTGGGACATGGGTCATGCCCCCACTGGAAGACACTTCCAGTCCATTTAATGGATGGGATCACAGAAAGTGAGGGAAATCTCCTTAATAGGGGGGCAAATGCAGCAATTAAACATTTTGTTTTAGCAAAGCTGGGAAGAGATACGACTTCTGTCAGGCTTTTATTGCTGTCTTGGGGGGAGATTCCCCTTTACTTCCTCTGTTATGTATCACCTAGACAGGAAAAGTGGAGAATTTACCTGGACAAGAAGTGAGGAGAAATTTACCTAAGGCCCCTTTTAGAGATTTGAAGAGATGTCTTTAAAGCCTATCCTGGGCAAACCAAAAATCTACTCTTGCAGAAGAGCTACCCTCACACTGCAAGGGTTAAGTGCACATTTATGTCTAGAGACTGGAATAAAGTAGATATACTCACGTGTTTCCACACTCCTCCAGAGGTCAGCGCTCTCCACTTCTCTAGCTATGGACTGTCCTTTGGTGTCCTCACGTCTAATGCAGTTCTATGGAACTTGCATTAGACGTGATAACTTCAGCAGCCCCCCGCCGACCCCACCATGCCCAGGGAGGAAGAGGCTTCGGGCACTGGTCTAGCTGCAGCTGCAAGGATCAGGGAAGCAAATTTGGTTTACTTCAGCCCCTAGACAAAAAGAAGCACTTAACACCTGCAGTGGGGCCCGGAGATGGGCTTTAAGGAGTTTATATAGCCCACATGCTGAACTAAAGTAAAGCTACGAGGTATTGCTCAGATTAGAGTCCAAGTAAATGTATTAAAACAAGCCAACATGTCCCGGTGGTACTGAAAGGCCCTCTTCATTAGATCAGTAAGTTGAGAAACGATAGTGAATATAAGTATAAGGTATGTGACATACTTGGCGTATGTAAAACCTAAAGCTACTCTATACGACAAAACAATTTTCAGTAATTATAACAAAGCTGATCTCTATGGCCGGAAAAGTAATGCAGACAGTGAAAATTGTAGTGTTCCTTTACAATGGTGTTTAATGGAGAAATGCCTTCTTATATTGGTGGTTAGTCTAAGGCCCATTACTTTAGTGGTCAGCATGGAACCCTCTTACATTGATGATCAGGGGGGAGATGTCCCCTTACAACCATGAAGGGGGGACGTGCACCTTTATTGTTGTCCATGAAGGGTAGAGGTACACCCTTACACTTTGATACGAAAAAAAAGCCCCCTTACACTTGTTCGTGATGAAGTGCCCCTTTGCCCTGGTTGGCGGTGGAGAAGGAACTCACTACATTGATTGTCACTAAGAGAAAGGTCACCTTCTACTGGTGGTGATTGGGAGAAGGAACTGATTGCACTAGCTGGAAAAATGTTCTCCTTACACATAGGTAAAAAGATAATTGGCATCAGTGGATAATGAGAGTCAGAAATTGCTCAGGTAACCCCCTAGAACAGACCTAGGCATTTTATGGCCCCCAAGCCACATCCGGCCCTTTGCTGTCCCTGTCTGGCCCACGGTCCGGACCCCGATCACTGGCCTGCACTCGGTCCGAGGCAGGTGCCTCCACTGCCAGCCATAGGCCAGCGCAGGCCCCCCTTCTCTTTAGTCATGGTTCCTAGAACACTGGCGTCCAAGCAAATAATGTCAGGTGTCTACCTCCTCTGGAGTCATTGGGTCCTAGCAACCTGTGGCGTCAGATGTGTTCACCGCCTCTAGCATTACCGAAGGACACAAGAGTAACTTCTTACATCCTCTCCTGCAGCCTGCTTCCGCCTCCGGCCTAACAATAAAGTAGCAAACTAAGGTATGTAGGGACAATGATATAAAGGGACACCCTAAAGGGGACAAACAATGGAAGGGGGACTCTAATGGGGGCGTTATCAAAACCTTATAATGTACTGCTTTTTATAAAAGGATAAAATCAATACTGAGCAGAATTAAGTTCAGCCTATTGGTTCGGCCCTCCACAACAGTCCCAGTTTCTCATATGGCCCTTTGAGAAAACAAATTTCCCACCCCAGCACTAGGACCTTTGGAGGAACCCTAGTGTTCCATGGAACACCGGTTGGGAAAGGTTAATTACATTGTAAAATTGCATTCTACCGATATATTGGTTTTTTTCATAGGTTTGTTTTTTTAAGCCCTGATAAAGGGGGGGCCTATTAGAACTCCTGCGGCTTGTTTTCTTAAACATTTACTTGGGCTCCCAATGTTTTGCTGCTCTCTATCCTTTACAATTTATTCCATTTGGGACAGACATCAAAGCAAGTAGGAGAAAGCTTGTTAATAATTATCCGGTGTAGTCCCGTGACCTTCTCACCGCATTGCTGAGCTCTACTTGCTGGTGTTCAAAATCTGTATTGTAGCTAGTCTTCAGCAAGGTGTCACTCACAAGTACAGAGACTCCCCGCAGGATGAAGGAGATGAACAGGTTGATGTGGATGTAATTCCTCATGCAGTGAAGTTTACTGCAACAAACAACATAGTGACATAGTTAACTAGTTTGAAAGCACATGTGTCCCTCATCTTCCAACACTTAAACTTTCACTTTGAGAATTCAGGGCTGGAATGGGCAACATAATGTCACAGGCCATACCTCTCCTCCTCCTGTGGTGGTTCCTCTTGGACAACACAGTGGCCACATAATGCCATGTAAGCAATGTGCTGGCCAGGAGTACTGTGAGCCCAGGTTGCTATCGCTTTTGCATCCCTCTGATCCTGTTCAATAAGGGTTAAAGGTCTCTGAGTCTGGAGTTAAGCCCATTCCAATGAAAGTGTGAAAGTGCCTTTATGGGCCACGAGGGTGCTTTTTCTTTTGGGCACAGCCGGTGCCTAGTGCTAAACCCAGAAGTCGAACCTTCAATGAGAACCTTGCAATAAAATGCAAGATCTATCTACAGCACAGCCTGCATCCCGAAAAACATAGAATTTCCTATGCTCCTCGAATCCATTTAGTGTGGGCAGAACATGTATACATATCAGCCTCTTGGTGATCCCAAAGATCTCATCTGAAGGTTTGTGACGTCGCCTTCTCCAGTTTGAAATCTTGGGGGTAAGGAATGTATATTGTCAAACTTTTTCCCCCACTGATGTGCCTTTTTTTAAAATCTTTAATGGGGTGATTTGAGGGGGTGGGTCTGTGTAATAAGCGGATCTTTCATTTTGGTCCAAAGCCAAAAAATCCCCCCCCCCATTATGGATAGAGTGGGGAAGGGTTAAAAGAGCGGTCAGGTTTTTTCCCATCTGTGTCTCAATAAGGTAATTCCCCTGTACTGTAGGCTCAGCAGGAAGTGAGAGCATATCTTTCCAATGTGATGGAAATCTCATCTTAGACAGCCGTCACTTGAACAAGAGTCACTATTGGCAAATTCCCCCTCTATTCCTGTCCAGGTGGCAACTCAAAATTTTGGATTTACGCTCACTTTCATTCCCCATGACATTGGAGATCAGGATAATTAGAGAGCATGAATCTCCCTAAAAGGTGCCCATACACTGCACGATTATCGTACGAGAATCGCGGGAAATCCCGCGATCGTACGATAATCGCAAAGTGTATGGAAGGCGTGCAACCGTTTCTACTGTGCGGTCGCACGTCTTCCATCGAACAAGCAGGCTGGAAAACCCGCCAGGAATCGCACAATTCTCGGCAAGTTAGTGGCCTGCTTGTTCGACAAATGCCGAACGGGCCGGTGTGCGCACGCGCACACTGCCCGTTTGCAGTCATCGGAAGCCCGCTCCTCATTGCAGTCATCTCAAGCCCACCCCTCAGGGGGGCGGCTTGCGATGATCGCAAGTACGATCTGCCTGTCCAAGATGGGCAGATCGTACGTTTTTTTTTATTACTTTACAACCCTCGCAAGACAAAAGTCTTGCGAGGGTTGTAAAGTGTATGGGCACCTTAACAGGACACAGACAGCAATTAAAACCTGGCAGAGGTTCTAATTTTTCACCAAATCAAAAAAAATAAGTTTCGCTATTAGGTAATACCAAGGTGAAACCAGTATCAAGGGGCATTACTTATAATGTAGGTTCTACATGTTACCTCTGTGATGTGACCATGTTTCCTATTATGAATGGCCAGATTTCACACCAGGTGCATTGGCCGTTTTTTCCAGTGCAGCCGTAACGCAAGACAAGGCAATTGGCCAGGTCACAGATGGGCACACCTCGCACTGTGGGCTGAAAAAAAGGTATTGCATGCAGTACTTTTTTCAGCGCATCGGGATGGAATGTGGTACAACCGCCTCGCACCAGGCTGTGCTCATAGAGCTTAATGAAATGCAGAGGCGTAACTAGACACCTCAGGGCCCCGGTGCAAGAAACCATTAAGGCCCCCCCCCCCAAAAAAAACCCCATGATTTTGTTTCAAACCGGTTTGAAAGGGTTTTTTTTTGTGTGTCAGAGGGGAGAGCGGGGTACAAGCAGTCACTGATAAGTGATCGCTGAGTGTAGATAATTGAGGACAGAGTATGGTTACTATATCCTCAATTATGGATGAATGGGAAGTAATCTACATCACTTCCTGTTCATTCATGATTGTGGTTATAGTAATCATACTCAATGTCCTCATGTTATGAATGGACAGGAACACTCAGTATAGAGGATTCCTGTTCATTGATAAAGACAATGTCACTACTCAGCACATATACAGCAATGAACAATCAGTGCCTACCTGGACCTGCTGCAGCTCTCCTCCAGAATCTCCTCACTCTGTGCTGTGAGCTGAGCTCCCGAACTCTGTGCCTCCAGGGTCCAGCTCAAGCCAGGACGTCCTACAGCGTGGCGTGTATCCCGCCGGGCCTGCTCGGCTGCTCCCTCCTCAGTTGCCTGCTGGGAATTGGAGTTCCCTGACAAGTGTCACGGCCGTCACCCCTTGACAGGCCACACCCCCGCAGCGCTACATCTTCTATTCACCGCTGCCGCAAAAGACACTGCGGGCGGCAGCGGTGAAGACGGCGGCAGCGGTGTGATGTCCTGGGATCGGTGCATCAGCCCTCTGCCGGGCACCACACCCCGGTTGGTGTTAATGGGTCCTTATGGTGCTTTAACTGCTTGTTAACAATATGTTAAAACGTTTGTGTGCATGCTCTGGGCACAGGTTCCCTTTAAACCATTTACGATTTATGAGGAATGCTTTGTGCAAGAGCAATGGATGGCATAGAAAGTGCAGTAACCTCTGCCAACCAATCAGATTCCAGAATGTATTATGAGATTATTTCTGATTGATCTATGGCTTCCTGCACATAATCATTCCTCTGTGCTACTGGTTTACTGAATAAAGTGGATTTTCTTTAAAACAGACTGAGGTCAGCAGACGGGATTTAGGTATGTATTACAGACTATAGATAATGAGTATAAGAGGCACGGAAAAAGCAATAAGGATATGGAAACAATTTCCCTGACATAAGCAGAATCCATAAAATACCTCAATGCGACAAGGATACCGAGAGCCAGTATCAGTGCTGCTACAGACATGGAAAATCCTATGGTGTACATGATCTGAAATCTTTCGAAGGTCTTGATAAAGTGCTTCTGTAAATGTAAAAAAAAACAAATCACAGATGACTCTTCTCCTATCAAATATCCAGATGCATTATAGAGTCTGATGAAAGATACAGATCCACATATATCAAATCTATTTGTGCTGCCAGCAGCTTACCATTACCTATGAGTTTATAAATTTAAATGGGACCTTTACCCCCTTTTACTAAAAAATCCCATCATACAGCTCTACATTCTGATATGAAATCATATTACATTCATCAGCTAAACACATATTTTTATTTTACGTGCAATTTCTTTTTTTCCACTTCCTGGTCCACTTTGGCACAAATGATGCAATATGTGCCCAAGCATTGAATCCTTGGAAGGTTACATCAGCAAAACATTGCTGGAAAATCTCATCTGTAATCTCATGAGATCTCAGGGAAAGGCATTTTCCTCCCCTGAGATGATGTGCATGGTTACATGTCCTAGTCACATGTACCAGAGTTCCGGGAAGTAAAGGGAGATGGATTCATCTGCCCTTAGTTAAAATGGCCACTGTGTCAGAAGACTGGGGACGAAAAGGGAAATAAGTTATGCAAAGAATACAAATACATAATTATCTAGAAGTATGTGTTTGTAGATTGCCATTACTAAACATTTCTAAAGGTGTCTTTGTTGTTATTTTGAAGATTTGGGTAAAGTTGGGTCAAGCCATGAACTGTTTTTGTAATTTTTGGATAGAGTGGGGAGGGATTCAAACTCCTGGGGGGTTTTTGAGTGACAGGGCCCAGATACCTCACTTCCTGTCCTGCTGACAACGGGTTCACTAGACAAGACGTAAGGGAAAAATCTGCAACAGGGACAGAAATCAAAATAGGACCGGGGTTTCAGCTTTTTCTTTTTGTTGCTGTCTATGTCTTTCCACACTTTTCTAGAGCTCCACCCCCTACAGATCCATCAGCATCCTGGCATATCAGATGCCTGTATCTCATGCTGCGGTTCCACCCGCCGCCCGTTACTCCACTCCAGAGCTGTAGTGACGCTGGGTGGACTGCAGTACAGGCAACTGACACATCCTGACAGTGTCAGATGCTGAAAATTCTTCAGCTGCTATAGAAGGCGAAGATTAGATTCATGGGTGGCGGAGTGGGATGAAAATGGTGGCCCCGGGGTCTGCACCTTGATAGCCAATCTTCAGGCAAATAGCAAAACACACACATTAAATACATAGAAAGGAGATGATTTACCTGCCAAAGGATTTATATATCATCCAGTCCGGAGATTTATACAGCCCAACCCCACAGAACAGCCTTGTCTGGCGGGGAGGAGACCTGATTTTTCTCTGCTGCAGTTCAGTAACACTTACAGGTCTTGTCCCTCCCCCAGCCTGTGGCTGGACAGTGAAATGAGTAGCAGCAGACTGATGAGCTCATCTCTCTGTCCCCCTGCTATTTCCTCCTATTAGCATGCTTCTTGCACTGCGGCACAACTGATTGGCTCCTTGTGCTGCTTCTACCTTCCCCTGTGTGAGCTCTGCTTTATGGTAGCTTACGAGAAGCCGAAACCAAATCAAATTCCGATACCTACACTGCTTGCATTAAAGAAACAAAATGTTGTATTAAAGCAAAACTGCAGATATAATGCAGATATGTATTTATTAATACATTATTACAGGGGTAGGCAACCTCGGCACTCCGGCTGTTGTGGAACTACAAGTCCCATGACTCTGCCACAGGGAAGACTCCCAGAAGCAGAGACATGATGGGGAGGGAGAAGCAGAGCATGGAACCAGTCAGGTGTGTCGCAATATAAGAAGGTATGAGTGGCAAAGAGATGCGCTCATCGGTTTGCTGCTTCTCCTTTCACTGTCCAGTCACTGTTTAGTTTGAGGAAAAGTTTAGCTTTTTTTGCCTGGAGTGCAGCTTTAATAAATACAGTATCTTGTATACCTACGCAGAGTTCAGCTTTGAATACAAGGCAGGAATAACCACTTCCATGTTTCTATCCTGACAGGTCCCCGCTGATTAATGTATTGAAGCCGAAAATGACTTTAAATAAGCCCAGTTGTTCCATAAAAGCTCCGGCTTTGGCATACCTGTATATAAACCGCAATCTGAAATGTACACAGCCAGGAATTCTAATGAATGGCTTGTTTATAGCTGTGTCTTCTGCAGCGACAGCGGCAGGAAGTAACAACTCAAACGCTTACAGCTTTGGCAGCAGAAGGGCCAAAACCAGAGACCCACGGGTGGGAATGGGCTGAGGAATTTCACTGGCACAAATCCCACCACCCATCAGGAACTGCCAGAGGAGGGAACAATGAGACTCGGGAGACAGGCACCTTATCAGAAATTGGGGCTACAATTGCCACGAGGCCCTGGCAGTCTGCACAGCCCAGCACCAACAATCGTTCTTCAAGAGAGTCTGACACCAGTCGATGATGTCATTGGGCTCGACGAGGGCGTCTAATGTTTTTACAGTTATGTGTTCCAGATTACGTGTGCTAAATAAGCAACAGTATTCCTATCTCATGTGCCATAGATCTGAGAAAGTGCTGGTAATGGAGGATAGAGCACAAATGCCCCGAGGGCCACTTGAGTTTTTACAAATGATTGTTGGCCATCAAGCGTTTGTTTGCACGCAATGTGTATGGTGACTTTTACAGGCCCTAATACTCCTGTTTCTTGGGGCCTATATGGCAGCATACCCATAATATATACGGCATATGCTGCAATTGTTAGGTAAGGAAAATTATGGTAAGCACTGATCAGGTCTCTTCTGGTAGCCAGGCAACACCACAGAAAAATATTTGTGGATCCCGCTCTTAAACTATTCAATAGGATGCCTCAGCAGCCAATAGAAAGCTGTCCAACTGGACCTTCCCACTATCCCCGGGTCTTTGGTGGTGTCTCATTTTTCCTTGTAATCTCCATGTTAACTTGGAGCTGACATTTTGTGGTCATGTCACTTCCCTGGTGGAAGTCATAATTTTAAAACAGCCATGGTTCTTTTCCATAATGCCCTGCTAATGCACACATGTAGCTGACACTGTGATACTAGGGGCCGTTGAGCTCTGGTGGCCTATCGGTTTGGCAGCCAGTTGCTTATCCCCCATTAGGTTCCACAGATATATGAAATATAATTACCTCAGCTTCCACGTCCGCCTTGTCACGTTGGCATTCCTCGGCATCGCGCGGAGCAGGACCGTTCAATGACTCCACCCATTGCCCATCGGGACCACAGTCCTTGTACACGAAGCCATGCTGCACTAAGAAGGGACACACTTGTTATTGTACGGAAGCAATTAGGAGTGTAGTCCACCCAGTACTGATATTTTAGTTATTAAAAGATGCTGATGAGCCATGTCATCAACTAGCTACTCAGACCTTTTGTGGTGCTCCACACGGAGGATTCCACCTGTGGAATCTCATTACTCTGGTTACAAGAGAAGCCTTGTCAAGTGAAAGTTTCTTGCATCTGCAGCTATAGCAAGAAGGAGGAGCTGGGACCTAGAGAAGTGGATAAGTGGAGCTTTGAACCCATACTATTGAAATGTCAGTGGGGAAATCTCTTCACCAGGGTCCACAGGAGATATATATGAAGCTAGTGGGAAATGTGATTTGCCAGCATCTGTCCAAAAGTGAAATTTGAGTTAACGGTGGACTAATCCTTTAAAGGGAAGCTGTGCTTTGAACATGCAGGGAAAAGCAACCGGCTGATTTTAAAGCCGGCCTCTGGCGCATCTTATAGTTGCTGGCATAAGCTCTGATTGGCTTATATGGGACTCCTAACTGGCTCTCATGTGACAAAGCTGGGACAATCACTAGCACTTTCACATAGGAAGAAGCGAGTCACATGATCCCGATATCTAGAAGGACTGGCTAATTCTTGTCAGTCCTGGCAATTAATTTATCATTGGGGGAGCAATGGAAAGGTAAGTATGTGCCAGTAGGAGGATGGGTAAGAAAACCCAAATCTGGGCAAGATCATTTTACTGCTAGGGGAAAAGCTTTTCAGACTGCTATATACAAATAATATTAGAGTCAAATTATTGTGCCCAGAGTTGGGCTTTAATGCAAACGTGTTTCTTTGGCCCTCATGGACAAATCACAGGTTCATATCCTATCCATGCTCCAGTGCTTCACCCCAGGCCTGGTTGCTGCACCTCTCATAGATTAAGTGACAGCCATTGTCACTCAACCCACTTCCCGCAAACCCAGGGGGTCAAGGACACATCTCCTGGCGCTGCCCTGGGGGCACAAAAGAAAGGTTCAGAGAAAATCACCTGTGTCATTACATGGCACCATTTTCTGCATCATAGAGCACCCCCCACTGTAGAGCAAGAGACTGAAGAGAGATCCATAAAAAGTATATATATATGCTTAAAAAGAAAATAAATGGGGATGGCTTAACCTAAAATTGCTGAACAATGCTGCCCAAGAAAGCTAAAACGGAGTAAAAATTAACAACACACAACCAATATGATGAAAGTAGTTTACCTTTATTATACCAGGGTAGGTACCATGGGCATGAGACATTGATTGTCGTGTTGGGCTGGGAATCGGGCCAACAGGCAAAATGATCAAACGTCCGGTTACAGACCAGTCCTGCAAATATAATTCACCAATTATAGATAAATCTTTGTAAGGAGACCTTCAGAACGTCATCTTAAAAGCATTAGAGAAGTGACAGCATCATTGACCTGAGGATCTAGTAAATGTTTGTAAGCCGGAGATTGAGTTTGGAATGCACAGTTTTTGGAATACACAGTCCAGATCTGGTCCGGAAAATGGTGTGAACCTGCCCGCAGTACCAATGCATTCCAGACCAGACAAAATGAGACATGCAGTATTTTTCTGGTCTGGTCTGGCCTGGAAGGGACTTAGTCTTTTGAATCCTGTAATCTGCATGACTGCTGGATTTGTCAATTTCATGCAAAGACTCCCCCAAACATGTATAAACACATAGACTGTGCGTCATGTATTTTAAATGGCCAACAGCATAGCACAATGAAACAGCAATTTGATAAATGACCAACACAAATAAAAGGAGAACCATTGGATTCTAAGTGGGGTCTTTAGTGTCCACTAGCCTAAAGACTACACTATTATCCAACCCGCGCCCCACCAGCTCAAGGACCACTACAAAAAGACTACTGTTTGCCTTCCCAAGGGAAGTTGACCGCTATCAAAATGGGAAGCACCATACCAACAGATGGTCCCCACATTTTGAAAATATCCCACTACTCCACTGACAATCAACCCATCAAGCTGCTGTGACAAATCTTCCTATATTCTTATCTAGTTGATGCATATAAAATAATGGAGAGCGGGTGGGACAACTTTCTCCTCTTGTCCATGCTTCCAGAAATCATCACACTTGAACTTGTGACTCCCCCCAACCACTTGGCCGTCAACCTCCAATCAAGTAAGGCCTCTTGCACCTACATTGTGCTCTTAGTATAGCTTTCTTGGGACTATTCTTCCCCTGAGTCATGTAGCCCCTCCAGTCATGTAGCCCCTCCAGTCATGTAGCCCCTCCAGTCATGTAGCCCCTCCAGTCATGTAGCCCCTCAAGTCATGTAGTCTGTAAACTTTATTCCTCTAGGTCTGTCTGTCTATAGATTACAGAAATCTTTAAATCTAACAAAACATACAGTTTATAATTGGTGTTTATGATGAAATAAGACTATAGCTTTCACCTGATGGAAGTGGGTCCTTCAACATTTTCTCCTTGCACTCCATCTCGTACTTCTTCCAGCTGTCATACACGAAACTGTATGAGATCTGAGCAGAGGCAGCCTGACCGGAGCAGATATGAAAATCAAGTCACAGACACAGAGAAGAGTAGTGTTATGTGAAGACTAATAATTGTCCCTAAGTATTATTGCTTCCTAAATGACAGTCAGCTGATGTACCAGATCTTTTTTCACCAGAAGAAAACCAGGCAGCAACCACAATTGAGGAGAACTTGAAGAAAGTGGAACTTAAGGAGCACCTGTCAATGGTGAGTCTATGCATGGATCTAAATTCTAGCAGGGTTATTCACAAAAGGGTGAAAGTTTGGAGAAGTGAACAATCTAGGACAACATCCCTGAACTTGAAAGTGAGCCGAATCTGAGAATTGTTTCAAACCAGCTATGTTGTCCTAGATTGTGCACTTCTCCTGTCTTCTTTTGTGAATAACCCTGTCAGTCCTAAAATAGAACTAAACCCAATCACTAAAAACATATAAGCTTTACCATGTTAAGTTCTTTTCAATCCTTCTAAAAATGCAGCTTTTATTAAAATAATCCCTGGTGATCTTGCCATGAAGGCCCTTGTTCAGGTACTGCCTGCTACGGGGTGGCAACTATATCCCAGCTGTGCTCTGGTGTTGACAGAGTTTAAAGGAGAATTATGAGGTGAGTGATTTTCACTCAGCCTCATAATCTGAGCCGACATGTGACAATGAGACTGTCACAGGTCGGCTCAGTAGATCGGGAAGTGAGCGAACACATACCGTCGCTCGCTCATTTCTCGATCTATCCGTGCAGAGAGCCGTGGCTGTCACTCACGGCTCCCTGCAGGGATTCCCCCTCCCCTGTCCGATCCTCCAGCACTGACTGGCGGAACGGACAGGGGAGGGGCGGGTACAGCTGGCTCTGCCTCTAGATAGGCAGAGCCAGCTGTCACTCACATGGACCAAGACAGCATTGTCGGGATCCGTTCCGGCTGCGGCGTCTCAGTATACCGCGAGCTGTAGCTTGCGGTATACTGAGCTTTGGGTGACGGGAGGACACTAGTTTGCGTCCTCCCGTTACCCTTAGGAGAACTATGGGGAAAAGCACTAACCCCATAGTTCTCCTTTCAGCTCCTCTGGTGCAGAGACCAGTGGCAGACCGAGGCTGGGGGGGCCAGTGGGATCCAGTCCTCCCCCGCCCCCCGCGCCGGAGGGGGGCCCAAGAAAAAAATCTTGCACTAGGGCCCTTTGTTCCTTAGGTCCACCACTGGTTCCCCACTGCTGGACGAACTCAGAAGCAACAATGAATCAGTAGTGCATTACTGTGCGTTGCAGAGCGCTGTGGTGCATTGTGGTAGTGCTTGGGGTGCCATTTTAAAAAATGTCATTGCAATAAACTAAATCGCAGGTGTGAAGGCGGCCTAAGAGCTTACAGTGAACCGCACAGACAAGCAACAAAATTCATCAAAAAAATTATATACAATTTTCAAAGGAAAAGCATTATTAATTGCTATCCTTGCTGTTCTAGCAATGTCCTGTCTATGGACTTCCCGTTAGGCATTGAGAAGACATTGTCTGTGAACTGTCACTCTTGTTTACCTTTCTGGATAACACATGTAGTTATTATATGTAGCTCTGTGTAAGCAGAGGATGTGGCATGCTCTCCTGGTCATTCCCTCCTATGAACTGCTGGAGGATTTCCAGGAAACGCTGGACTCGGGGAAAATCGATCACTGGGGACCGATGCGTGAAAGTGTCCAAGAGGCGAGCTCCATTGTGCTACCCAAAGCCGATTCTTCTCACAGCCTTCCTTTGCACAGAACTCATAAAGCAGAACTTCTGCCGCCGCTTGTTTTGTACAAGTTATCTTGGCGATGTCATTGAGATCACTTGTATGCAGCCTGCAGGTCTGCCATTCTCCATGGGAGGGCAGCGTTGGAGGGTAGGCAGGCCCGGATTTCCCACAAGGCCACCGAGGCCCGGCCTCGGGGCGACAGAGCGCCAACGGGCGGCAGCGGTGACCCTGTGGGGAAGTTGCGGGCGCTGGTGTAAGGTATCCGGCGGCCGCACACTACGGTCCGCCGCCGTCCAATCACAACGGGGCGGCCCGAGGCTCCGCCCACCGGCTGCGTAGTGTGCATTCCACAATACGCCCCCCGCCCTGCCATCTGGTTGCCATGCTCAATTGATGGGGAGGGGGGCTAGCGGCGCGGGGGGGGCGTATTGTGGAACCTGGCCTTGGGGCGGCAGGTGGAGTAAATCCGGCTCTGAGGGTAGGGGGGCGCATTGAGGAACTAGGCCTTGGGGCAGCAGAGAGTAAATCCTGCATATAGGTGAATGAAGTGTACATCTCTAACTTCTCTTGACGTACAGTATGTAAGAAACGTTTGGCATATGTATTTGTTCAGTCAATGCATTTCTTGGAGCAAAGTCCACCTTTTATTGATCTTTGTGCAGCTTAGAAGATACTGTATAGCAAGATAAATAAGAAATAATACAACTCTCAAGAATGCATATGGAATACACTGAATGATCTGCACAACATCATCGAGCATATCATACACAGTTATGCCAGAACAGATTAAATATGGAAACCCTTATTGCATAATTAAAGGATACAAAGCCTTTTTCTGATCCCCTGGAAAAAGAATTTGCATGTTTCAATTATAAGATACATCTCATAAATCTTCTACCATACCTCGTATGGGAGCCGCTTTACCTGCCTAAAGAGGTGTACAGTAATACCTCGGTTCACGAACGCTTCTGTCCGATAACAATTCGGTTCGCGAACAGGAAGTTTGGCAAAATGTTGCTTCCGTTTGCAAACTCAACATGGTGACGAACAAGAACGCGGCCATCTTCCCCGCGCTGACACGTGGTTGTGGCTTCTTCTAGTCGAGATCCCGGTCGCAGACAGACCTGTGCACACTTGCTTTAAAGCTTTTTTTTGTGTGTGCTTTTTAGCAAATACAGTACTGTACAGTATTATTCAATCCAGCATGGCTCCAAAGAAAGTGCAGAGCAAGCATGGTGGTCAAAAGAAAGTGCAGAGCGGTAATTAAGGTGACAAGAATGTGCAGAGTGGTAATGCAGGTGATAAGAACGTCCAGAGCGGTAATGCAGGTGACAAGAACGTGCAGAGCGGTAATGAAGGTGACAAGAACATGCAGAGCGGTAATGAAGAAGTTGACAAGAATGTGCAGCGCGGTAATGAAGGTGACAAGAATGTGCAGATCGGTAATGAAGGTGACAAGAATGTGCAGAGCGGTAATGAAGGTGACAAGAATGTGCAGAGCGGTAATGAAGGTGACAAGAATGTGCAGAGCAGTAATGATGGTAACCACGAAATGCAGAGCAAGAATGGTGGCAAAAAGAAAGTGCAGAGTGGTAATGAAGGTAACAATAAAGTGCAGAGCAAGAATGGTAAGAAGAAGGTTTTGAAGAAAATACCCATTAAATTGAAGAAGGAAATTGTAGATCGTGTTTAAAAAAATGTACATATGGTTTCAGAACGGATTAACCTCATTTACATTAAACCTTATGGGGAAATTTGATTCGGTTCACGACCAATTCGGTTCGCGACCAGAATCGTGGAGCGAATTAAGTTTGTGAACCGAGGTACCACTGTATTTCTGTCTATCCAGTTCTAAAATTTAGGGCTCATTCACACAGGTGTGCATGCCCAAACAGAGACCTGCTCTCGGGAGGGACGAGTGCTGCGTGTAATTGTGTGCAGCAGCCTGTACCTCCCTATGCAAGGATGCGGCTGCATGCGGTTACACGCGGACCCGAACATGCACATCCATGTGGGTCCAGGTGCCCCCACAGAAACGTGCATGCCGTACATATGAGCATGACTGTGTGAATGAGCTCTGCCGTACAACACAGTCCTTTACAGGCAGAGGAGGAGACCCGACTTTGCTCTGCTGCAGTTCAGTAACGCTTACAGGTCTTGTCCCTCCCCCCCTGCCTGTAACTGGACAGAAGCACATTGATTAGCTCATCTCTCTGTCTGTCTGCTCTCTCCTCCTATTAGCATGATCCTTGCACTGCAGCATAACTGACTGGCTCCTTGTGCTGCTTTCCCCTCCCCCTCTTTGAGCTCTGCTGTACAGGGACCACAAGAAGCTGATACAAAGTTGAATTCAGGTACTTACACTGCCTGCATCTAAAAATACATATTAATGGATTTATGAACACAGAGCTGCATTCATTATTTTATGTCTTCATTTAATGTACAGGTACCTGGTATAGCGCTATCAGCACCAGAAAGACACGGAGGTGGATAGGCTGGGGCATCACTGGGCGCCGACAACCTCATCTGGAGGACTGTGTGATCTCTTGCGATGGAGCTTTCAGGACAAGTGCGCACGGCTGGAGCAGCTAAAAATAGGGGTGAAAAAGGAATAAGAGTTCTAACCACAAAAATAAACCATGCAGCATATCAAGGATTTATTTTTATTCTTGTTGGAGCTTGCAAATATGCACTGATCACTTACTAAAGCTGAGCTCCAGGTACAGAGCTCAATCCACAGCTGAATACATATATGGGAGGTAGTCAGCCTGCCACATGAGCTGTAGATCAGTCCAGTCCTGAGATTTACACAGTCAAGTTTATGACCTGACTTTTCTCTGATGAAGTGAAGCAAAACAGCTTGGTCACCTCCCCGCCTCCCAGTCCATAACTAGACACAAATGGAACAGCAGCAGACTGATGAGGTCCGCTCTCGCTGCTCTCTCTTACTGTCAGCATGGAGCTTGTCAACTCGTACTAAATGGTAAGCGCCATAAGACGCCTGCTCCTACCTTTCTGTGTTCCCCCCCCCTCCTCTTCAAACAAGCACCCAGAACCCACTGGAAACTGTATGCAAATACTGACTTTTTTTTAGAAGTCTCTATTTGCATGACGCTAGGCACGTCCCTGTACAAGACAAAGCTTGGGACTATTGATGGGTCACTCAGGTTGGGGAAGTGATTGCGTGTCTTATACCCGGTCGCTCAATTTTTTAAACATCGGATGCAAAAGTGGACTGGGAAGGTCGATCAGCATGGTCAAAGTGGGAGCAAACACCTTCCTGTGCTCGATTTACAGCATCATTCCTTCTTTGCCTCCTCTGCCCATTAGACAGGTTCACTTTATTCCTCCAGGCAGTATATGCAATAGAAGGCAAAAATGAACTACCGTCATTCAGCAGTGGAAAGTTCTCCTTCTACCAATCATCACTTGCTCTTTGACACCATGGGCTAATGTTTTTTGCATACACAGAACACTACCATGTTTTTCCTTCACGCAGATATTTATCTCTCTCTCTCCAGCATGTCCCCTTTGATTGGTTATCTTCACAAAGTCCAACATGGTTGAGGAATTTGTATTTCAGTACTTCTGTGACTGCTGTGTCCGGTTATCTCACAAAACCAGATCTGAAACATACTTTAATGCGAAAATTGGAGAAAATTAACTGATAGTGTTTTCCCCCACAACCAATGCAACAGGCCGCTAGCACCATGGAAATGTATGATGTTGATCCAGGGCAGGCGTCATCAAAGACGTCTCCCAACATTTAGCGGGCGACAGAAGTCTGCAGCATGCTGCCACAGCCATGCTATGGTGTCAATTGTAAGGTATGATGTGAAGGGGGCTCTGATGTGAAAGGGGATGATTTTGATATGAAACTGAGGGACTCTGATCTTAGGGGGCACCTGATATGAAGGGGGATCTCTGATGTGAAGGGGGCACATCTCTGATGTGAAGGGGGCACATCTCTGATGTGAAGGGGGCACATCTCTGATGTGAAGGGGGCACATCTCTGATGTGAAGGGGGCACATCTCTGATGTGAAGGGGGCACATCTCTGATGTGAAGGGGGCACATCTCTGATGTGAAGGGGGCACATCTCTGATGTGAAGGGGGCACATCTCTGATGTGAAGGGGGCACATCTCTGATGTGAAGGGGGCACATCTCTGATGTGAAGGGGGCACATCTCTGATGTGAAGGGGGCACATCTCTGATGTGAAGGGGGCACATCTCTGATGTGAAGGGGGCACATCTCTGATGTGAAGGGGGCACATCTCTGATGTGAAGGGGGCACATCTCTGATGTGAAGGGGGCACATCTCTGATGTGAAGGGGGCACATCTCTGATGTGAAGGGGGCACATCTCTGATGTGAAGGGGGCACATCTCTGATGTGAAGGGGGCACATCTCTGATGTGAAGGGGGCACATCTCTGATGTGAAGGGGGCACATCTCTGATGTGAAGGGGGCACATCTCTGATGTGAAGGGGGCACATCTCTGATGTGAAGGGGGCACATCTCTGATGTGAAGGGGGCACATCTCTGATGTGAAGGGGGCACATCTCTGATGTGAAGGGGGCACATCTCTGATGTGAAGGGGGCACATCTCTGATGTGAAGGGGGCACATCTCTGATGTGAAGGGGGCACATCTCTGATGTGAAGGGGGCACATCTCTGATGTGAAGGGGGCACATCTCTGATGTGAAGGGGGCACATCTCTGATGTGAAGGGGGCACATCTCTGATGTGAAGGGGGCACATCTCTGATGTGAAGGGGGCACATCTCTGATGTGAAGGGGGGCTCTGATTTGAAAGGGGGGGACTCTCATGTAAATGGGGACTTTGATTTAAATGAAAACTGATGTGAAAGGGGGTGACTCTGATGTGAAGGGGGCATATCTCTGATGTGAAGGGGGCATATCTCTGATGTGAAGGGGTTCCAGATGTGAAAGGGGGGGACTCTCATGTAAATGGGGACTTTGATTTAAATGAAAACTCTGATGTGAAAGGGGAGCTCCTGAGAAGGGGACTATGATGTGAAGGGGGCTCCTGTTGACTTTGATGCAAAAGGGGGGGACACTGATGTTAAAGGAAGTCCTCATCTAGAAGAGGGGGATCAGATGTGAAAAGGGGTCCTGTTGTGAAAGTAGGGGTCCTGGTGTGAACCCCATGTCTTTTTTTTGTGTGGGGTCCCCCTTAAAATCCATACCAGACCTCTATCTAGGATAAAGCTCTAGTATGGACTTGGGAGTGGAACCCCATTTAGTTTTGTTTTACATGTGATACATTTTAGACTAGGGTGCCTCAAAATTTTAAAGGGTGGCATGATTCGAAAACAGGTTGAGAGTCGCTGGGTTGGTGAATGTGAAAGCCAGTTTCTAATTGGTTGGTGGGTTCTGAACTGAATTTCGTTATTTTATTCCTTCAATCTACAACGCTCTGGTCACGTGATTGTACCCAGAGCTGCAGATCAGGAAATTATTCTCGGGGGGATCCCCAGGACCTGACATTTCTTTTTCCAGGGTTCCTCCAGGGTAACAATGTGAATCAAAGCTCCTCTAATCCTTCGGGCTTTAGAGACACTTTAAAAGGGAACTTCTTTCGGGTTTCCTTTTCAAGTCGAGATGTAAAAGTCAGGAGCAATGCGTAAACAGAATTTCCTCTTTGCGTTTTGTTTTTAACACTCTTTAGACAAAAGCTAAGTGCGCACATCTGTAGGGAAGCACTTCTCTCAGCCCCGTAATTGGCTTCGTGGCACAGTAACAAGTACACATTTAGAGATAATGGAAAACCCTCCAGGTTGGCTCAAGCTTGAGTTCAGGCCGCTCCTGTGCCGAGACTTCTGTCACATTGTTTATTAGTGATCTGCTCGGGAGGGATTAAAGGGAAACCAAAAGATAATTTATTATAACCAACGGAAGTCGTATTAATGAGACTTTCTACGTGCCTGCTTTGCCACTTGATTCTAATTGTATTTCACATCAAGACTTGAGGATGATACTATTATTGGCTAGTGCAATCGACATCTTTGCTCTATGGCTGCTGAAATAAACTCAGTTACGTGATAAGCCAAACGCGTATCCACGATTAAGGTGCCAGAAAGCGTTTTCTGAAGCATCAAGCTGCGAATGTATGCAAAGAATTGTCGTCAGAACCATCTGGAGCATCACAAAAAAAAAATCTTAAACTGGCTGAGAGACACGAGGAAGTGCTAAGAGGGCCGTACATGGCCCGAAAAAACCCCAAAAAAAACAGCTGCACATGGCTAAAATCCCTACATCCCTAGATGTGGAAGTTCTACATCTGAGCCACTTCTACAAAGCTGGCCCATGCTGTACAGCGGAAATGGTCGGAATGACAGTCACTGAAGCACACTGGGCGGAATTTATCACAGCTGGAGCGGACAAAATCTGGAGCAGCTGTGCATGGCAACCAATCAGCTTCTCTCTTTCATTTTCAAATTTTAACTGAACAAACTGAAGAGAGAAGCTGATTGGTTGCCGTGCACATCTGCTCCAGTTTTGATCAATTCCCCTCAAAGTATACCTGATATTAGGGTAATAAGGTGGGGTGCCACGGCGGGTCTCACTATGAGGTTGCCTGGCTGTCTCTGGCTTCTGTACTTCTTCATTCACAGACTCAGAACAAGCATGCAGCAAGTAAAAATTCCAGATCTGCATGCTTGTGTTCCAGGACAGTGACTGTCAATGGCAGCCTCCATGTTTTTCTAGCGCATGTGTAGTGGTTGCGCTGCGTTGCCAAAAATGGTGCAGATTTGCTGTTTTGGAGGTTTTGGTGCCTTGCCAGCCCATACATTTGAAAAGGAGACCAAACCAGCTGCTGACCAGCCTGAAGTACTCCCATCATAGCTCAATACAACTTTCAAACTGTAGTCCACATACATGATTTCTCTCATTAGGCCCTGATGAATGGAGGGGGTGTTTTGGACCCCTGAAACGCATTGGCTACTCTACTTGAATGTTCCATGACCCTAATGGAATAAAGTTGTATCTGGACTATTTTAGTTGGTGCGGTGCTTCGATGCCTACATTTACTGCATTTATTTGAAAGGCCTGCCTTCATGCAAACAAAGGCGTGTTAACGTGCGTGCTTAAACGTAACGCGCCATGACGCCAAGGTGCGAATGGGCCCCTACAGTCTAGATAAAGAAATATCAGTAAGGCCGGAGAGAACGTTGCTCTAGGCTCCCTTCTTTCCTAGTTATGTGACCCGAAGCCCGGGCATTTTGGTGACGTGATCCCTACTGCATGGCCTAACAGTCTCCAGATTCATCTCTTCAGGGAAGTCTGTAGACTTATCGAACCTTTAAATAGTCACCTCGCTTCACTAGCAATGCTGATATTGTAAGACAAGACAATGGAATTGTACATTTTGTCCACAAATACATCGTAAGTACAATGCTGAAAACATACATATAGATGTACACAGGGAGATGCAATGCAGTTCTGTCCACACAAAGCTTGAAAACTCCACAGGTGTGCAAACAGGTAAAAGGGGGTTACGGACGCATTATCTATACGGAGAATACAAGCAAGGGTCGTTTACTCTGCAGAAGAGGCCAATGTGGGATTACTGACTTGCATCACATTTACAGATATCCGACTCTCTATTGACTTGTATTATATAGATATACAGATATCCGACTCTCTATTGACTTGTATTATATAGAAATACAGATATCTGACTCTCTATTGACTTGTATTATATAGAAAAAGGGTAAATGACTCTCTATTGACTTGTATTATATAGAAATACGGATATCTGACTCTCTATTGACTTGTATTATATAGAAATACAGATATCTGACTCTCTATTCACTTGTATTATATAGAAA
>NW_017306394.1:317124-327631 GCF_000935625.1 Nanorana parkeri
AGGGGGGATATGATTTCCATGTACAAAATGTTTAATGGTGGTAGCAACATTAGCGATAAACTGTTTAAAATTAACTCCGTTACAAAAACTAGAGGCCATAACCTAAAATTGGTGGAAAAAAAATTCCAGCACAAGGTGCGAAGGGGGTTCTTCACAGTAAGATCAGTTAGGGTCTGGAACTCACTGCCACAGGCGGTGATTTCAGCAAATAATGTGGAATTGTTCAAGAAACTTTTGGACGATTTCTTAAGGGACCGTAATATACAGGGGTACGGGTACTCCTAGAATGAGATCCTAATAGGTTGGACTTGATGGACTAATGTCTTTATTCAACCTCAAATACTATGTAACTATGTAACTATATCTGACTCTCTATTGACTTGTATTATATAGAAATACAGATATCCGCCTCTCTATTGACTTGTATTATATAGAAATAAGGATATCTGACTCTCTATTGACTTGTATTATATAGAAATACAGATATCCGACTCTCTATTGACTTGTATTATATAGAAATACAGATATCTGCCTCTCTATTGACTTGTATTATATGGAAATAAGGATATCTGACTCTCTATTGACTTGTATTATATAGAAATACGGATATCTGACTCTCTATTGACTTGCATTATATAGAAATACAGATATCCAACTCTCTATTGACTTGTATTATATAGAAATACAGATATCTGACTCTCTATTGACTTGTATTATATAGAAATACAGATATCCGACTCTCTATTGACTTGTATTATATAGAAATACAGATATCTGACTCTCTATTGACTTGTATTATATAGAAAAAGGGTAAATGACTCTCTATTGACTTGTATTATATAGAAATACGGATATCTGACTCTCTATTGACTTGCATTATATAGAAATACAGATATCCAACTCTCTATTGACTTGTATTATATAGAAATACAGATATCTGACTCTCTATTCACTTGTATCATATAGATTTACAGATATCTGACTCTCTATTCACTTGTATTATACAGATATATAGATATCTGAGGCCTCATGCACACTCCGTACCAAAATGTTGAGTTCAGGTGCGTTTGGAGCTCATTTCTAAATGCACATGGACTCATGTGATACTTTTCTATGACTGAATGCACACCTAGGCGTCCTGCAGCGTCCAGGTGCCTTCAGTCTCGGTCAGTTTACCCAAAATAGAAATGTTTGCGTTCCGGGTCCGACTAGCCCAGTTTTATGTGGCTAAACGGGTGTAAACACGACTAAGCCCGGCACAGAAAAAAAAGTGATCTGGGAAACATAAAAAGTTGCTTACACTTACCAGATATCTTATGTTGGGCTTACACACAGCCTGCTAGTGTGCACAAGGCCTGACTCTCTACCGACTTGTATTATATACATTAAAAAATATCTGACTCTCTATTGACTTGTATCACATCGATTTACAGATATCTGACTCTATTGATTTGTATCACATATATTTACAGATATCTGACTCTCTATTGACTTGTATTATATAGAAATATGGATATCTGACTCTCTATTGACTTGTATTATATAGAAATATGGATATCTGACTCTCTATTGACTTGTATTATATAGATATACAGATATCTGACTCTCGTGACTTGTATCACATAGATTTGCACATATCTGACTCTCTATTGACTTGTATCACATATATTTACAAATATCTGACTCTCGTGACTTGTATCACATAGATTTGCACATATCTGACTCTCTATTGACTTGTATCACATATATTTACAAATATCTGACTCTATATTGACTTGTATCACATATATTTACAAATATCTGACTCTCCTGACTTGTATCACATAGATTTGCACATATCTGACTCTCTATTGACTTGTATCAAATATATTAACAGATACTAGACTCTGCAAAAAGCGTAGTTCCTAAGTGTGTCGATTTTTCAGGCACAATACACAGTTTTGGGTCTCTTGGGTCCCTTGGTGGAAGAGCCTTTCTTCTATGTCTGGCTTTTAGATACTGCGCATTACTGGTCTGTATTGTAAATGAACATTCAGATCGGTTCACGTGCTTTGCGCTCGGCTGGTCATACACCATTTGTTTCAGGCAAAACAAGAACACAGCACATCACAATAGACCTAAAATCGAACATGCACCATTACTTTCAACACAGCGCATGGCAGCGCATTACCACGCATTGTGGTGGGCTGCAATACACTGCAACACCGAGGTGATTGCCAACAAGTCCTTAAATCTCTCAGTGGTTGTTGTTGGAAAATTGCAGCATGTATGGCTAGAGAGCCAAAAACACATTTGTCAGGCGGTATGTACTTTGAGGCTGCACACAGAGACGTTATACACCACCAGCCAGGTGATCCAGTCCAGCACTGCATAGGGACCATGTTGCTCAAAGAAGCTGACTGACTGCAGTGACATACAGGCGACCACTAGAGGGAGACTCTACTAATCTGAACAAAGCAACAATGTAATGAAAACACAATTTCAATCACTAAAACTTCAGGAAAACATCTCCACTGCTCCAAGCTTTCTTCTAAAGGCGGCTAGCTAGCCTATTCCATGCCCTGTCAGTTAAGAGTAGAAGAGAGGTAATTGGACCAGCATGCTGGTCAATTGTTGTGCTTTGCTAGCCTTCATTAAAAGGGGAAATCAAGACATTTGAATAAAGAAATCATTCAGCAGAGAAACCCATGCTGAGTGCATTAGGATCCATTACATATAAAAATAGAAATCATAATATGGTCACGAAGGAGCATGAAGCTGGCTTCCCGGCCAATTAGAAAGCCGGGGGCTGCGTCATTACACAGCGCCCGGCTTCCTGATTGGCCAGCTTCCCGACCAATCAGGAAGCTGGGCAGCGAGTCATCACAAGCTGGCTCCATGCTCCCTCGTCACAAGGGTGCGTGGAGCCGGCTTCCCGGCCAATCATGAAGTCGGGCAGCGTGTAATAACTGATACAGAAGCTGGGGTATCGGGTTAGGCATCGGAGCATTTGGCTGAGTACGAATACTTGCCCATATACTTGGCATCGGCACCGATACATCCCTGATAATAATAATAAATTAATATAAAATAATATCACTAATAATATATATTATTTTTAGGAATTCTGTGTGGTGTGAATAGGAAACACATAAACATATAGTGGGGTTTCTGAAACTTGACTGCAAAAAGTGGAAATACACTTTAAGAATTTCACTGTGTATATCCTTCATGCCGGGATACAATTACTGCTGTTGAATTAATGTAATTTGCTGTATCTGAAACTATAAACGTCCATTACTCTGCACCCGCACAATGATACGGATGCAAACACCTTGTGTCCTAGAGCTCTTGAGAACACAAAAATCGAAGCCTTCTGCCACCTTCATACTGAGATACGGAGGCACGTGACGGCGCAGGAGTAGAACAAAATGTGTTGTTATTTGTGCAATTTAAAAAAAAACAAACATGGGGGGAAAAAAATCCTGTGTTGACCGCAGCAACCAATCAGACGGTTTCGGGGTCAAGGAACAAAAGATCAACGCTGACCGTACCAGGCAGTTGGGTCACGCGGAGGTGCGAACTGGATTGGATGTATATTAATCAGATTTTGTCTCCGGTAATTGGTGCTGTACCTGTCTGGCGCGGCCCCATGGCCCAGCCGCGGGCTTTTGCTGAAACAAAAGGCCCGTTTCATTGAGCAGATTAAACCCTTTCACATTTCTACGTATAATCTGGCCGGAGAGAAGATTTGCCATGTTGGCTGAACACAGACACACGTAATATTGTTCTGTTACACCCTTAGGGGTGGCATTCCAGGGCCAGATCAAGCCAGATTCCACGGCGGGCACCTCCAGCCAGAACAAAAGGGAGCCTCTGCCAGGCTTCAGCACTCACGGTAAGGTCACGGCGCAAGCTGCTACCTTCTCCAGGCGCACTCAGGAAACGTCCCTAATTGCTAAATAATTGCTAATGAGTTGTCGGTGCTCGCGGTGACCTCCGACCTCGTCCCAAGTTTGAGCTCCTGAAACCAAAACAGGCTGCCAGGACACCTGTAGAGCCAGGGAGCGAGGATCCAAGTTCAGGATGCAGTTCCCGAGGGGATTATGGAAGGAAGCGACGGTTTCCTACCGCCAAGCCAACCAAATAACCAACCCCCCCAGGAGGGAGCCCCCCCCCCCCGCCCCCCTTTGTCCATCACCTGCACCGCGTCGAGAGGAAACGTGGCTTCCACTTTGGAATACTAACAATGGCGTGAAGGACTGAAGGTCGCTGACCTCCATTCAATGTATAGAGCCACTTGGGTCAAGTAGGCCAGTTAGACATGGCTGACTAAGTCCATTGACCGAAAAGATTAACCCCCGGTCGTATCGGAACACGATAAAGTCTGAGCGAGCAAATGAGAATATCAAAGGGGGCGGGATTACTTGGCTGGCCCAACGATGAACGATGCCAGCCAGCAGGAGCCAACGGAAGCATGTGCCGACGCAGAACAACATTCCAAACAAAAAGTCACATCTCATGCTATGTCGTTGCCGAAAATCAGAACGCCACCAAGGGAAAATACGTTCAGACGTGTCAGGGGGCGGAGCTGAGAACTGTAACCTCGCTTTGTGACTTGGGGTACACATGGACAAAGATTGAGAAAAGACGGTTGTATTTAAATTTTTGGGTTTTTGGAAAAAAGAACACCTTTTTTTTTTCGGTTGCATTTACATTTTTGGGTTTTTTTTTTTTTTTATTGGGAGGAGGTGCTCGGTAGAGGGGTTTGAAAACAGGCTGTCATCTATTTTTTGTTTTGTTTTTAGGGGGATGTCCCTTTAAGGAAACAATTCAGGCTTCTGTTTAATGAGAAACGGAATTTGTGAAGAGTTTGCAGGAAACCCTTGTGTACCGCAAACAAGTCAGAATTCATCTCCTGACGCAGCCGCAGCATGCACGGGATCACCGCTGTGTATGAGTGACCTGCTTAGAAAAAAGGTCAACGCACCGCAGACCGCTTAGCTCGTTACAGAATAGAGCAGAACACGCTCACCATAAAATAACACGTGTGGGGAAGACAAACAAATGTTTTATATTAAACTTCCTCAAGGTACATCTTATAAAGACTCTTCACTGAGTTCCCCCGGGTCTGTACACCGTTGTGCCCATTATGAGGGGTTCCCACCATCCCTGTGCTGAGTTCCCGGGTCTGTACACCTGCTGTGCCCATTATGAGGGGTTCCCACCATCCCTGTGCTGAGTTCCCGGGTCTGTATACCTGCTGTGCCCATTATGAGGGGCTCCCACCATCCCTGTTATAAGGGATTGAAATGTCTTCACTCATTTTCTTAGGACAGCAGTCTTGGTTTTTGTGATGACAGAACCCCCCAGTATAGAGAGGTCACAAGTCTCTCCAGGACTGCTGCCTCCAGCTCCACCACTTCAAAGCCGACCTATCACAAGGCTGCTGATCTCAGACACAGAAACTGATGACGACAAATACATCTTCCGCTCTGTTGTACGTGCGCGAGAGGCGCAGCCGTGTGCAGGGACAGGAGCCCGGGATCAGCACTTGGCTCTGCACTTCCTTCATCTATTCAGAGGAGGAAGTATCCCGATCTGACCCTGATAGCAGGACTGTTTCCCAGAATTCCCCGGGGGGACCGGTGCTCCGGCTTCACACCTATGTACTGTGATACTGTGTCTTTCATGTGATTTGTAATGAATGGCACCCCATTGCACCTGCATTGTAGCACACTGAGCAGCTCAGCTCCCCCTCCCAGTAGTGACTGAGCAGCTCATTCTTCTTCCCATCCCAGAAGTGACTGAGCAGCTCATCTAATTCTGCTCCCCACTACCAGCAGTGACTCAGCGACACACTACTCAGCAGCAAGTCAGCAGTTTAGCTCCTTGCTCAGTCACTGCTGGGAGGCAGGAGCAGAATGAGCTGAGCTGCTCAGTCACAGCTGGGAGGCAGGAGCAGGGGGAGCAGAGCTGCTCAGTCACTGCTGGGAGGCAGGAGCAGGGGGAGCAGAGCTGCTCAGTCACTGCTGGGAGAGGGGAGCAGAATGAGCTGAGCTGATCTGTCAATGCTGAAAGAAGGGGCAGAGAGGGATGAGCTGCTGAGTCACAGCTGGAAGTGGGTGCAGAGTGAGGGGAGTCACTGCTGAGCTGCGCGGGGACATTAAAAAAAAAAATATAAAACTTTGCACACAGCATTGCAAAAAAAAAAAACGCACACAGCGATGACAAGTTATGTCCTGTTCCATGATGTCATTCATCCGACCAGCGGGGCGGGGGGTCATGTTTAAAGTGAACCCTTCATGACAGAATTACGGGAGCGGCCATGGATGACCTCCTACTGTATGTGCTAGCTACTGGCTGACCGTCTGACCCGGTCACCGGCCATGGATGCAAATCAGAAAGACGTGATGTCTGCATGCTTGTTCCGGGGCAGTGACTCACACTATTGAAGCTGTCGGATGTACATGACACAACCAGGCAACTAGCGTTAAGGCCGGCTTCACATATTGGTAGTGTGTTACCATTTTGAATGGGCTGCCAACGCACCACGATGGACCCAAATACACACTTGCATCTTTTTTTTGCATCTGACATGTTGTGAAGGAGCCCTCAGTGGCGGGGTGGGCGAACTCCGGTCCTCCAGCTGTGGTGAAACTACAAATCCCATGATGCATCTGTCTCTGGGTGTCATGCCTGTGGCTGTCAGAATCTTGCAATGCCTCATGGGGCTTGTAGTTCCACAACAGCTGGAGAGCTGAAGTTTGCCTGCCCACTGCTATCGCACCGCAAACTTATCGTTCATTTGATGGCACCGCAACACACCTCCTGGCGGCCATGCGTTGCAGCGCAATGTGTGGTTCCGCAATACTGTGAGGTGAAAAAAGACATATTGCATCACTGTATCGCAATGAAAGCTATCGCGGCTGCTAGGAGGTGCGCCGTGGGTGCCAATCAGAATGAATGACAACGCAACAGCACACTTCACATGCGCTGCATTGCGCTGCGTGATAGCATGTGCTAAACGTGCAGGTACCATGCACTTAGCGCAACATTATGGTGTGAATGGGCCCTCACGGCTCGTTCACACTAGCCAGAGCCCGCAGCGTTTTCCTTTGCGGTGTCAGCACATCACACTGTTCAAATTTATTTTTTTAACTTTATTGACTTCACAAAAATGACACGTCATTAAAATGAATGCACCGCGGCTCTGGTGACCAACGCAAGGGCGCGTTGTAGAAAAATGCAGCACATCTTCATTTTTTCTGGAACCCACCTCATGCCAACGTTGCGGTGCGCACAGAGAACATGGAGAGCAATTGTTTACTGCGTGCCCTGGCGGTAGGGTTGTCACCTGTCCAGGATTCACCTGTCCAGTCCGGGTTTTGAATGCCGTGTTCGGGTTTCATGGCAGCTGAAACCCAGCCGAAAGAGGTCAGGCAGACAGGGGCAACCAAAAATAAGGCAGGGGCTACTGGCCCCCCACTGAAAATAGTCTCGACTGTGATATTGACATATGAATGGGCGGCGCTATTTACAAATGAATAAGCCGCGACTCATTCTCCCCAAAAAACGTCAGCACGTCGTTAGGCTGTTCGGGTTTCGCTTGAAGAAAAAGGTGGCAACCCTACCTGGCGGTGACCTGCGTCAGTCAGGTGCAGAGAAACGCAGGTCACCACACATAGCGTGAGCGGGCCCTAATAGTTATGTCACCAGAACAGGGTACCTAACGGTTGCGTCCGTAGAACAGGAAGTGAGCGCAAATATCCTAAACAGAACACAGGCAGTTAAAAAGAAAACCCCTTACCCTTTACTGGCTGGAAATACGTACCCTTTAAGGTGGACATAGATACAGGACGCCATTCGGGGGTTATGACATCTACAAGAAGGAGAATGTGAGCGTGTGAGCCGTTCCGTCTGTATTCTAGACAAAATTAATGTTTGACTGGAGTCCTTCCACGGAACATGGAGCTATCTTCTCAGAAATCAATGTATATCGAGGATTTCCATACCGCCATGTCCTGTACAGACGCGCACCTGCTGTTTCCCATTTGGCAGCCGTCATGCGATCAGTAACCCGCGGCTCATTGCACAACCCAGGAAATGCCCGCACAGCAACACGCATTACGAATTAACAAAGTCCAAACAACAGCTCGCAGGGAATGTCGAGTTCCGGGGAATCGGGACCTGGGCCCGGCTGGCGGGTGTGCGTTTCACAAGTTCATCGGGGGCAAAGGGTCGAAAAAGAGCCGGGCCTCTGGGCTTTGGAGAGCGAGTCGCTGCACGAGCGGTGGCGAAGTACAACCGCGTAGACAGGGGTCGGGTTTGCTCTGACATGCAATAGGAACATTATATTTATCATCTTCACAATTGTAACCTGTAGCAACTAAGCAGGTTTTAGTGTGCTGTGGTCAAACAGATTCTGATTGGTTGCTTTGGGGCGGCTAGACTAGCAGCTAATTCAGTGAGCACTACAATGGAGCAAAGTACAGTAATCCATAGGGACCAATCAGAATTCATAGTAGAAGATGGAATCCACTGGGGGTGGGGGGGAATTATTCAAAACTGGAGCAGTGAGAATCTGGGGAGCAGTTGCACACGGCAACCAATCAGCTTCTCTCTTTAGTTTGTTCAGTTAAGCTTTACAAATGAAAGATAGAAGCTAATTGTTGCCATGGGCAACTGCTCCCCAGAGTCTCACTGCTCCAGTTTTAGTAAATTCCCCTCGTTGCTGCTATGGATACTACACTTTGCTCCATTTTAGCAAAACTGGAGCAGACAGGATCTGGAGCAGTGGCGCATGGCAACCAATCAGCTTCTATCTTTTATTTTCAAAGCTGAAATGAACAAACTGAAGAGAGAAGCTGATTGGTTACCATGGGCAACTGCTCCAGATCCTGCAAGAGTCGGTTTTGATCAATGCCCCTCAATATTTTATGGTATGAGCCCATCTGCTCTTTGCCTCACTGACAAAGCCCCTGGGGAATCTTACTGGTTGCTACGGACAACACAGCCAGATTTGTTTTTGCCGCCGTCCTTGCTCTTGTAACTGGTCGACAGCTGCAAAGACAAAGGACGTGAGAAATTCAGACCTCTTAAGCAGCTCTGGCACAAAGAGAAAGCCGTGTTTTATAGGCGGTGCAAAGTGATGTGCAGTTGCTCGTAGCAACCAGGCAGTGAAAGAATAAAAGGGAGCCTGTCAGCATAAAAACAGGGTAACTGCATTGCAGACTTGTCTTTAAATGTGCAAGCTCCAGGACCGTCATCCTGATCCTACGTCCACTAGCTTGGGAGTCAGTGCCCTGGAACAAGCAGGCAGCCAGTGAAGGTGGAACCCCCAGACCTCAATGCCTATTCCAGGTATGTGACTCAACATAGCAAAGCAAAAGGTGAAGAGGACAGATCTGGGGACTGCACCTGTCTTTCAATACAGGGGGCTCTCAACTGCTGTCCTCCTACAAATGCTACTTGCCTGGGGGTAGGCAATCTCGGCCCTCCAGCTGTTTTGGAACTACAAGTCCCAGGAGGCATTGCAAGACTGACAGCCACAGGCATGACTTCCAGAGCCAAAGGCACGATGGAATTTGTAGTTCACCACAGCTGGCGTGCCGAAGTTGCCTACCCCTGGGGTACAGTTTCACATCTGGTGAGGCTGTCAGAGCTGGCGTCATCCTCATGCCAATGCTCAGTTGGGCATCACTAACCCTGCTGAGCATTGACACGAGGATGGCATGAGGATGACAGAGCTCCACCCCAGGCTAATGACATGGAAGAAGAGCCTGTGTATGTATTGGGGACCCCATCCACATACTACAGCGGTGACAACACCCTCCTTCTTCGTCCAGTTCTCAAGGGGAAATGGCCAAATTGCGCCCCTTCCTCCCTGCCCATGAGCTGCCTACTACTTCAGCAGCATAGGCTGCAGGTCCTGTCCTTGTTGTGCCCCCTTCATGCTGAAGCACCCTAGGTGGCTGCATCTTCTGCCTACCCCTCGGCCCAACCCTGTCGCCTTTACCCCAACTCCGACCCTGTACACCTTCCGGCCATTTTCCCCACCACAGTTTCCATTCTCCTCTCCCATTCTCACCAGGTGGCACCTACAATCGGGACAACGTGGTCCACCCCTGTCCCCCACCATCCCTGACCAGCATCACCAGGACCGCGGACGCAAGTCGGCGCCGTTGTTGCAATTGCAAAAGATAACCCGGCCAACTTTTTTACACCTTCTGCAGTAACTAGCCGGCTGACTTGTTGCCTGGAGCTGCTCGTTCACTTCTCCCACCTGTTCTTCGCCATTCGGTGAGCGCTCCCTTTGCAGCGGCTGCTCCCCCCACATCGGGCTACGTGACTCCTGACCCCTCCGATTCCCATGGGAACAACTAAAGGAGAGACAAATCTGTGGGAAGCGCGGCCACCGAGTATACACCGCGCACAAATATAAAATTGCCACGGGGAGCTCATGCCCGTTTTATAGGTTTATTTAAAAAAATGATAGCCCCCCCCCCTTCTCCACCCAAAATGATAT
>NW_017306394.1:327703-364440 GCF_000935625.1 Nanorana parkeri
CCGCCCCCCCCCGTTGTACATATACAATTAAAAATGATATAAAGAAGGCCGGTTTGTAATAAAATAGATGTACTGATATGATGATACACAGTAACACGGACATATTCAAAGACCTATCTCAAGATCTTTATATACACACTCTACACACTCTATGGTCAAACGTTTGTGGTCATCAATGATATAGTAACTGGTTGGACATCCCATTCCAATATTATGGGCCTTAATATGGAGTTGCCTCCCCTTTGGGGGTATAACGGCCTTCGCTCCTCTGGGAAGGTTTTACCCCATGAGATTTTAGAGGGTGTCTGGGGGGATTTGTACCCAATTAACCAAAGGGGCATTTGCGAGGTCTGGTACATATGTCTGATGAGAAGACCTGGCTCACGGAGCTGGGTTTGTACACAGGAGATAGTCATAGTGGAACAGAAAAGGGTATTCACCAAACTGTTAACACAAGGTTGGAAGAGCACACGTGTCTGTGTATGCTGTAGCATTAACCCTTCATTGGAAACACCTGAACTCCAGGGGGATGTCCACATACGTTTGGCCATACAGTAGATATACCGTATGAGATGTGATCTCATACGTTTGGCCGTATAGTCGATATAACGGTCATGTGATCACATACGTTTGGCCGTATAGTAGATATAACGGTCATGTGATCACATACGTTTGGCCATATAGTAGATATAACGGTCATGTGATCACATACGTTTGGCCATTCGGGTAGATATAACGGTCATGTGATCACATACATTTGGCCGTATAGTCGATATAACGGTCATGTGATCACATACGATTGGCCATATAGTAGATATAACGGTCATGTGATCACATACGTTTGGCCATTCGGGTAGATATAACGGTCATGTGATCACATACATTTGGCCGTATAGTCGATATAACGGTCATGTGATCACATACGATTGGCCATATAGTAGATATAACGGTCATGTGATCACATACGATTGGCCATATAGTAGATATAACTGTCATGTGATCACATACGTTTGGCAATTCAGGTAGATATAACGGTCATGTGATCACATACGTTTGGCCATTCAGGTAGATATAACTGTCATGTGATCACATACGTTTGGCCATTCAGGTAGATATAACTGTCATGTGATCACATACGTTTGGCCATTCAGGTAGATATAACGGTCATGTGATCACATACGTTTGGCCGTATAGTCGATATAACGGTCATGTGATCACATACGTTTGGCCGTATAGTCGATATAACGGTCATGTGATCAGATGGGTTTGGCCATATAGTAGATATAACGGTCATGTGATCACATACGTAAGGATTTTTCCATAAGATATATAAGGCAGACAATACAATGAACAATGATAAATGAGCAATCTTATTATGATTCCAGAGCGCACAGTCAGGGATAACGTGTGGGTAGCTCACAGATGTAGAACTACAAGTACCAGCATCCCCAGTTCATGTATGTTTCTATAGCTAATAACTATAGTTAATGTTTGTTTGGGACACGAAGTTCCGCAACTCACGCGGGTTTGTTCAGTAAGAAAACGCAAAGAGAGTGATCAATAAGTGCGATCAATCTATTGACTGGATCGAGCCATCAATGTGCTGCAGTGGCATCGGCACAGAGTTCTGATTGGCTGTTGTTGGATCTTTGATTTATTCATGAAGACTTCCAGACAGCAACAGGTGGAGTCTCCGGGACTCAGGGAGCTCAGACAGACGTTCGGGGAAAGAAACCGATTGGCGGAATGTGATCAGCAATTGATCAGGGCGGGAAATGCCCAGAAAATGGAAAGAACGCGGTTTATGCGGGAAGGCAAAACGTGAAAAGTACAATAACAAAACGCCGCGAAAATCAACTAGCGTCCTTCCAACCGTCCTGTCATCGAAGAACAAACTTATAGGGTCACTATACCTCAGTCACGGTACATTGCAGTCACTTTACATTACTGTGCATTGCGGTCACTTTACATTACATTACTGTGCATTGCAGTCACTGTGCATTGCGGTCACCTTACATCGCGGACACTTTACATCGCGGACACTTTACATCGCGGACACTTTACATCGCGGTCACTTTACATCGCGGTCACTTTACATCGCGGACACCTTACATCGTTGACACCTTACATCGCGGACACCTTACATTATGGACACATTGCAATGCAGTCACTTTACATCGCGGACACTTTACATCGCGGACACTTTACATCGCGGACACTTTACATCGCGGACACTTTACATCGCGGACACTTTACATCGCGGACACTTTACATCGCGGACACTTTACATCGCGGACACTTTACATCGCGGACACTTTACATCGCGGACACTTTACATCGCGGACACTTTACATCGCGGACACTTTACATCGCGGACACTTTACATCGCGGACACTTTACATCGCGGACACTTTACATCGCGGACACTTTACATCGCGGACACTTTACATCGCGGACACTTTACATCGCGGACACTTTACATCGCGGACACTTTACATCGCGGACACTTTACATCGCGGACACTTTACATCGCGGACACTTTACATCGCGGACACTTTACATCGCGGACACTTTACATCGCGGACACTTTACATCGCGGACACTTTACATCGCGGACACTTTACATCGCGGACACTTTACATCGCGGACACTTTACATCGCGGACACTTTACATCGCGGACACTTTACATCGCGGACACTTTACATCGCGGACACTTTACATCGCGGACACTTTACATCGCGGACACTTTACATCGCGGTCACTTTACATCGCGGACACCTTACATCGCAGACACCTTACATCGCGGACACTTTACGTCACGGTTATAGAAGACAGAAACGCACAATATTCCCATCACAGCACATTTACTGATTCATATTTTCTGCATTGGACACGGGAAAGGACGGCAGACATTTCACATCCCGTCCACCCAAAGCGACTAAATACATTTGATGGGGGCAAGTTGGGTCACCTGACAGCTTCCATCATCCTCCAAACACTTAGGGAGGCTGAGATACTCAACCCTGACCGGGTCCAACCACTTATCTCAACCATCACCTGCGGTCTCACTCTGCTCATTGCATCATTTATATGAATTTCACATTCCAGAGAATGCAGCTAATACAGTGACACCGACCCCCCCAACAGACACCCCTAGACAGCCCTCAATTAAACATCAGATTTGGGCGGACTGGCCCTTTAAAAACAAGGCTGGATGATCATAAACTAGTAGACGTGAAACCCAATCACTGAATCTGAACATATCATATACATAAATCTGCAGCTTTCATAACCCCTGCTGATCCTGCCTTGTTCAGCTGCTTCCTGTTACAGGGTGACAACGCTCTGTCCCCATCTCCCAACACACAGACGTGGTCCTCTGTTGTCACCAACAGGGAAGCCGCCCTGAGAAGTGTCATGCAGACCTCGCTGGGGGTGCATGTAGACAGGAAGTGGCTGCAAAGAGGCTGCTGGAGATGCAACAATAAAAAAAATCTCATGTTAAAAGTAACCCAAAAGTGAAAATCTGGGACGTTCCCGGAGGCTTAAAATTTCCCAAATCCCTGGATATCCTAGTTGTGTGTAAGGGTAGCAGAGCAGCAAGGGGGATGTACTCACGAAGTTTGTTGGCCGGGCGGCAGTCTGCGGGAGGCACTTGCGGAGCTGCACGCTCCTAGGTCTGCGGTCTCCCCTTGGGGGCTCCTATGAAGTTCACCTTCAGCATCTAATCCAGGTCCCCCCTCATTGTTCCTGGTGACACCCCAATCCCTCCTCCCCCAGCACATACACACACACAGGCAGAGCAGCCCTCAGTCCCCTCTCTCAGCAGCCAGCGCTTTGCCAAAGTCTGCAAGTTGACAGCTCCTGCAAAGCAGGCAGCCCTGTGGGCGGGGCCAGGCACCTGTCACTTAGCCATGTGGGCGGGGCTAACAGGGGGCAGCAGGGCTGCAGGCTCTCCTTGCATGGCCGCAGGGTCCTAAAACACAGGGAAATCTTCCGCGGCATCGAAGGGTTTGTGAAAGCCATTGTCAGGATTGCGCTGAAGCTGCCAAGTCCTTGTCTGCACTTTGCAGGCTTGTGCGTTTTTGTAAATTAGAGAGCATGTTACTTTTTTTTTTTTTGGCATGAAGACAGGTTCACACCTTTGCGGTGCAGTGACACGAAGCATGCTGGCATGCGTTAATGTGCGTTTTCATTTGGGCTCCCAAAAAAGAGATACATTCTAAATATTAATAATTAATCAATAACAATTATTAATAAACAAGATTTATAAAGCGCCAACAGTTTGCGCTTCGGCCATCCTGTTCATTTTGAACGGCACCCCAACACACTAAGGGCCCAGTCACACCATAAAGGGTGCGTTCGAGTGTGTTCGGCATCTGGAACGCACTGGAACGCAACCCGGCTGGCTCACTTTGTTTTGGGGCGAGAGGGGGGCCTGGCGGTACATTGAGGTCAATGGCACTGCAGCCACGCCCCCCCACCACCCGTAGTGCGATCGCCGTCACCTGTATGCGTGGCACATTAGTGCCTGCGTTCCGGTCCAGTGCGAGCTGCAAAAATGCTGCATGCACTACTTTAGTAGGGACCTGCACCTGGGGTGAGCGTAGGGCGTTGTACGGCCGCGTACTCCCATAGAGAAGGACGGGGGGTGCGTACTAATCACACGCAGCACCTGTCCTGCCCGGGAGCTGCCCGATACGGCCGTTAACGCAGCACGGAGCTGTACGTGCCGGCCGATTCCAGTGTGGATGAGGGTAAAGACGCACCGCGACGTCTGAATGCGCCTGTCCCATCAGACACCATTTGTTCTAATTCCGGGTTTCTGATTTTGGAGTCCGCTCAACAGCAAACAGGGAAATGTCCTTATTGGTGTTATTGGTGTTATGTATGGGGCTATTGTTATCGGGATACGCGTTCCGATCAAGCAGCGTGTTCCTCTTTTTTTTTTTACATAATATGTTTTTATTGAGGAGCAATTTTTAACAAACAAGCGCGTTCCTCTTTTGATAACTGTTATTCGATGGGGCCGAGACCAACACAAGCCTTTTTTTTTTTAGTCTGGCCGCCTCAGCTGCGAGGTCTGCGCAGTGTCAGCTTTGACAAATACTCGGTGTTGTCTGTATAAGGACGGTTTTATTCCACACGGATTACTCCGGGATTACTAGAAGTACAGGTTGTGTCACTTGCAAAGGGGATTTTTACTTCTTAAAGCTGAACTCCGGAATCAGCAAATATTGTCCTCATAAAGAATCACGACGATTCGTTCCTGAATCTTGGTGAGATTTGTGTATTTCTTCCAGATCTGTGCCGTGATCCAGTGTGAGATTTGGAGCTTCCTGTAATAAAGACCGATCACTGCTCTCTCTCCTTGTGCAGGATGACTAGTTTTGTCTCTGCCCCCTCCTGTAATAAAGACCGGTTACTGCTGCTCTCTCTCCTTGTGCAGGGCGACTGGTCTTGTCTCCGCCCCTCCTGTAATAAAGACCACTCACTGCTGCCCTCTCTCATTGTGCAGGGTGACTGGTCTTGTCTCCGCCCCCTCCTGTAATAAAGACTGCTCACTGCTGCTCTCTCTCCGTGTGCTGGGTGACTGGTCTTGTCTCCGCCCCCTCCAGTCACTGCTGCTCTCTCTCTCCTTGTGCAGGGTGACTCGTCTTGTCTCCACCCCCTCCTGTAATAAAGACTGGTCACTGCTGCTCTCTCTCCTTGTGCAGGGTGACTGGTCATGTCTCCGCCCCCTCCTGTAAAAAAAAAAAGACTGGTTACTGCTGCTGAACGTGAAACCAGGAATATCCAATCATGATTCACATACACCTTAAGTGAATTAAATGAATCCAGGAATACCCTGTCATGATTCACATACACTTTAGGTGAATAAGATGGAACCAGGAATACCTTATCATGATTCACATGACCACCTAAAGTGAATGAGATGAAACCAGGAATACCCAATCATGTGCAAGGAAGATATTTTAAAAAAATTAGATTTTTCCTTGCGCATAATTGGATAATAGACTTCAGCTGACCTTCACCTTATTCACTCATTATGTCTAGGTGAATAGACTCCTTTAGTAAATGAATGAGTAGAAAATATTTTGACCTGTATCTGGATATTTAGGTGCCACACCCCTGGTAAATAGTATGCAAAAAAGTTTCTTTTAAAGAAAGAAGAAGTGGGGTTTTGAAAGCACCAGAAAATGACAACTCCAACCACAATATGTAAAAATATATTAGTTTATTTCATATAAATCCTAAAAAAAGAGAAACAAAAAGGGCTTACAGCCAATGATAAAATTGAGTAGATAGTCCCTAACACAGCTCTTTCCACATACACAATACCTCACCATTAACAGAAACATACATGATTCATCCTATGTTCTTGTAGACATACATGATTGGGGTTCAAATGCCAAATGACCAGATAACATATAAAGAGGTCCTTATACACTTGTTCGTGGGGCTTTGGAATGAAATAATTGCTCTCTATTAACATTGCCCTAGGAACAGAGTGTGACCCTCTGCACACAACATGATTCAATTGGTAACAACTAGATGAGCATGATTAAATACAGAAAACAATATTAGTTTGAAACCCACAAACATCCCCATCCAAAATGGTGGGTTGATGTATTGATCCCCAGTAAAACTTCATCTAATATCCATAATAAATCAACATGACCTAAATAGAAAATGCTTGAAGGGTGCAAGACGTAAAGCCCGATAGTTGCTGTAGACTCCAAGGATGATGATGCTGGCCATCCCAATTAGGGATGGCTTAGCGCCCAGAGTGATGCTCCTTGAGGGACAACAGAGCCCCACCCCTCTCTAGCGGCCACCGGGAACGACCAACGAAAAAAAGAAAAAAGAAAAAAAAAAAAAAAACCTGAGAGGTGGTGTAATACCTTCCCAAACATGACATTTACAATTGAAGGGATACTCCCATTAAGTAAATCTTCATTCAGGCAGCATAGAGATTACAGTGTACAGGGGAAATCACTTTTTTTAGAATGGGGAAGGGTTGGACCCTCTGTAAAGTTTTATTTGCTGGGGGAGAGTCATTCCTTTATTTGCCCTGTTGACAATTGCCCACAGAAAGGGAAGGGTTGTCACCAGAGATTAGGGATGATCTGCAAAGTGGGATATCTGTTCAGTTGCCCATCATATAGGGGAGCCCGTGCTCTCATGTTATTTTAGAGCTCTAGTTCTGACCTGGCAGGGGGTGTTGCGTACCTCTGCAGAGAGACCGCTGCTTCCACACAGAGAGCAATGGTCCTTCTCTGCAGCATGCTGCCTGGAGATAGGCTTCTCTACTCGGGCTGCGGCTGCTTTCTAAAACAAATGAACTATATGGCCTCATTCACAGGGGGCGTGTTGCTCTTAACAATGTGAGTAAGCAGTGGTCTCTCTGCAGAATAGGATCCTTGCTCTCTGTGTGGGAGCAGCAGTCTCTCTGTAGAGTAAGATCCTTGCTCCTTGTGCGGAAGAAGCGGTCTCTCTGTAGAGTAGGACCCTTGCTCCCTGTGTGGTAGCAGCAGTCTATCTGCACAGTAGGATCTTGGCTCCCTGTGTAGAAGCAGCAGTCTCTCTGTAGAGTAGGACCCTTTCTCTCTGTGTAGAAGCAGCAGTCTCTCTGTAGAGTAGGATCCTTGCTCCTTGTGTGAAAGCAGAGGTCTCTTTGCAGAGTAGGATCTTTGCTCTCTGTGTGGGAGCAGCAGTCTCTCTGCAGTTTGGGATCCTTGCTCCTTGTGCGAAAGAAGCGGTCTCTCTGCAGAGTAGGACCCTTGCTCCTTCTGTGAAAGCAGAGGTCTCTCTGCACACTAGGATTTTTGCTCTCTGTGTGGAAGCAGCAGTCTCTCTGCAGAGTAGGAACCTTGCTGCCTGTGTGGGAGCAGCAGTCTCTCTGCATAGCAGGATCTTTGCTCCATGTGTTGAAGCAGCAGTCTCTCTGCAGAGTAGGACCCTTGCTGCCTGTGTGGGAGCAGCAGTCTCTCTGCATAGCAGGATCTTTGCTCCATGTGTTGAAGCAGCAGTCTCTCTGTAGAGTAGGACCATTTCTGTCTGTGTAGAAGCAGCAGTCTCTCTGCAGAGTAGGACCCTTGCTCCTTGTGTGAAAACAGAGGTCTCTCTGCACATTAGGATTTTTGCTCCCTGTATGGAAGCAGCAGTCTCTCTGCAGAGTAGGATCTTTGCCCCTTGTGTGGAAGCATCAGTCTCTCTGCAGTTTAGGATCTTTGCTCTCTGTGTGGAAGCAGTGGTCTCTCTGCAGAGTAGGACCCCTGCACCTTGTGAGGAAGCAGAAGTCTCTCTGCATTTTAGGATCTTTGCTCCCTGTGTGGAAGCTGCAGTCTCTCTGCAGAGCAGGATCTTTGCTCTCTGTGTGGAAGCAGCAGTCTCTCTGCAGAGTAGGACCCTTGCACCTTGTGTGGAAGCAGAAGTCTCTCTGCAGAGTAGGATCCTTGCTCTCTGTGTGGAAGCAGCGGTCTCTCTGCACAGTAGGATCCTTGCTCGTGGGTGGAAGCAGCGGTCTCTCTGCACAGTAGGATCCTTGCTCGCTGTGTGGATCAGTGGTCGGCATAGAGCATTTTTATTTGAATGCACCTGAATGTATTTAGCTCATGTAAAGTGACAGTTGGATTTGGCGCTTCTCATTTTAAGAGCCGTGGAGGAAGTTTTGTCAGGTTGCACACACCCCGGCAGGCACCGATCTGTTCCCTGATCTGCTAAAACAGCAAACTTGGCCGGGCCAGTGTAGGAGGGCCGTGGATGAGCAGCGGGGTGAGCGGGTATGTCCAGGCAACCGCTGATTCATTTGTTGTTCTGCTTGTGTAAACACGCCGAGCTGCCGCTCTCCCGGCAAAATTTCCATAGGGACAAATGTCCATTATAAGGCACAATGAGAGCCGCGCACTGTGCGTGAATGGGAGACAATGCGGCCATGTGCTGTGCCAACTCCATAGGTTTCCCGGTTAAAGGGATACCTCACTTTTTTTTTTTTACTTTTAACCTCTTCGCACCCTTTACTGTCTACAGCAAACCTGCTGACTTCGGAGGTCTGAGTTTGGTGTTCAGCTGGAATTTATTTTGCTCGCCTATCCTGTTCCTTTTGATACACCATGTAGGGTGCCCGCCATTGCTCATACTAGAAGCTGCAGCATCTGCATCCCTTTAGAAGAGGACCAACCACACAGAGCAAAGACGAAACTACAAGTCCCATGAGGCATTGCAAAACTGACAGGAGCAGGCATGACTCCCAAAGACATCATGGGATTTGTAGTTCCCCACAGATGCAGTGCCGAAATTGCCTACCCCTGACCAGGGCCGGATTTACTCTCTCTGCTGCCCCAATGCCAGGTTGCACAATGGGCCCCCCCCCTGTATGCAGGCTGCATAAAAGTGATGTCTGCTTCCCCTGCTCTACATTTAGCCCTGCTTGCCCAAATGAAGAAAAGAACTACCCACCCGGCGCCCAGAACTGCGTGTCCCGGGCGTCGGGAGATAGGAATTCCACACTCCTGCTGCCCCAAGAGCAGGCCTCAGTTGTGGGAAATCCGGCCCTGCCCCTGACTAGGGTTGCCACATGTCCAGGATTCACCCGGACAGTCCAGGTTTTGAATGCTGTGTCTGGGTTTCATGGCAGCAGACAGGGGCAAAAATGGTCTCAACTGTGATATTGACATATGAATGGGCGGCGCTTTTTACATATGAATAAGCCGCGGCTCATTCTCCCAAAAAAATGTCCGTGCGTCGCAAGAGTGTTCGGATTTTGCTTGAAGAAAAGGTGGCAACCCTACCCCTGACCTAGGCATTCAGTGCATGAGAAGACCAAGACAGTGCTCTCCGCAGGATAGACGTTAAAAGAGATTTGTAGATTAGCCACCGGAGGGCGCTCTCAGCTGCACAATGCAATTGTCCTTTCTCAATAACGTGTCTTGAGTTAACATTCCAGCCACACCAGGGGGGAATGGTTTTCATTGAGTCAGCTGACCGATAGCGTAGAAGAAGCCTTAAAGCAAGGCCACGGTGTCGCACTGCATAGCAGGAAGCAGACCCTGCATATGTAATATACAAATATGGCTTACTTCGTGTACATATAAAAATTATACACAGAAACAAAGTCTTTAAAGCAGAATTCCGGGAAAATCAAAACCTTACCCTTGCAGTGGGGCTATACCCGCATTGCAAGGGTTAAGAGCTCATTTGTTCTAGGTGGCTCAAATAAAGCAGATATAGTGATTTTTGGTCCAGTCCCCGCAGCCTCTTCTCCCCCGGGCTCCAGTGGTCTAAGTAGGGTTGCCACATTTTCTTCAAGCGGCAACTTATTTTTTTGTAGAGAATATAGAGGAGAGAGCGAGGAGAGGCAGCTAAGGGAGGGAGTAAGGAGACCGTCTATAGAGGACTACAAATGCCAACAATACATTATACAGCAATACCCAAAAATATGAAGCTACATACTCTGTGTTGTTCCAGGGTGGCGCCCTGATGTCTCCGGGTCTCAGTTGGCCTGTGCAGGCTCTCAGGTGGACTCCACGGGCTCTCAGGTGGACTCCACGGGCTCTCAGGTGGACTCCACGGGCTCTCAGGTGGACTCCACGGGCTCTCAGGTGGACTCCACGGGCTCTCAGGTGGGCTGCGTGCACTCTCAGGTGGGCTTTGGGGACTCACAGTTTGGCATTGCGGATTCTCAGGTGGTTGTGTGGGGTCTCAGGTGGGCTACGCAGGCTTTCAAGAGTGCTGTGTGGGCTGTGCGGTGTCTCACCAGGGGTCCGCAGGCGTGCAGCATGGTGTCAGGAAGACGGAGGAGGAGATGAGTGTACCTGTTTACAGCTGCCCATGGCTTACAGTAGAATGCCGCTTCAGGCAGATGTGGCTGCCTGGAGGTCCCACGCTTGCTGGGGACCTTGGCAGCCGTATCTCTCAAAAAATGTATAGTGCCAGTATCGGCACTTAGTTTCTTGTGTACGGGTGGCACCTGGCTTGCCACCTCTACAGAAGACTCAAAAACCGGACTGTCCGGGTGAATTCTGGACAGGTGGCAACCCTAGGTCTAAGGACCGCTGATGTCATCATGTCTTATGCAGGTCCATTGACCAGCATTAGACGTGAGGACGCCAGGGGACATTCTGTACCTGGAGCGGAGGGGGTGAGATAAGAGTGCTGACCGCAACACAGGATCAGGTGAGTATATCTGCTTTATTTGAGCCCCCTAGACAAAATGAGCACTTAACCCTTGCAATGCAGAGGTAACCCCACTGCAAGGGTAAGTTTGTGATTTCCCCAAAGTTCTTCTTGCACATGCAATGCACAGTAACACATGTAACATGCGTTGTGGTGCTATTTATTTTGAATGGCACCCCAACGCACTAAAGCAACAGACCTGCATGCACTGCGTTACCATACAAGGGTTACGTCTGATTATCTCTGCTGTGCCGAGATCTCGCAGTTGTAGGAGGTAAATAGGGGCCATGGAGCATAGGAAATCCCAATGCTCCTCAGCGCCATCTAGTGGCAGTAACTTGCTGCACGTCATTCGCTTAGCTACACGCTGGGCGAACACGGTATAAATCAGCCCCTTAATGCCACTCTCATGTCATATGTAGGGTTGCCACCTTTTCTTCCAGCGAAACCCGAACACTCTAGCGACGCACGGAAATTTTTTGGGGAGAATGAGTCGTGGCTTATTCGTATGTAAATAACGTCACCCATTCATGTGTAAATATGAAAGTTGAGACTATTTTTACTGGGGGGCCGATAGCCCCTATCTTAATTTTGGTTGCCCCTGTCTGTCTGATATCATGTGTCCAGGTCTCAGCTGCCATGAAACCCGGACACAGCATTCAAAACTCTGACTGTCCGGGTGAATCCTGGACAGGTGGCAACCCTAGTCATATGCCGTCATTATACTCTCTTGCGTCGCTTCCACTACTTTGTAATCTCAGCCTTGCTGGAAGCCAGCAGCGAGAGGAGGAAGCGATGACTTTGATTTGTGCTTCCTGTGTGCTGGAATTCAGCTACATCAGAGCATTCCGTATAACACCGCACTGCACCGCCACACAGACATTCCCACAGGGGAAGAACATGGGCTGCCTGCAACAGCTCTCCGCCATGGAATTATTTTCCAAAGCTGGGAAACTTCTCTCCCACATTGGCATAGTGAAGGCAGCATCTTGTTTTCAGGGCACCTGTGGTTGTCCACCAGATTCTATGATATACAACAGGGGTTAGGCAACCTCGGCACTCCAGCTGTGGTGTAACTACAAATCCCTTCATGCTTCTGCCTCTGGGAGTCATGCCTGTGGCTGCCACTCTTGCAATGCCTCTTGGGACTTGTAGTTCCACAACAGCTGGAGTACCGAGGTTGCCCACACTTGCTTTACAGGCTGACTATTTTGAATTGTATACTTGCTGTCAGAAAACACTGAAGTCAGTGGATCTGTATAACAGCCAGGCAGCTCATAAAGGTTATCTTCATAAAGGTTAAGCCAGGGGTAGGCAATCTCGGCTACCCAGTTGTTGTGGAACTACAAGTCCCATGAGGCATTGCAAGACTGACAGCCACAGGCATGACTCCCAGAGGTAGAAGCCGGTAGAGGCAACCACGGCACTCCGGCTGTTGTGGAACTACAAGTCCCATGAGGCATTGCAAGACTGACAGCCACAGGCATGACTCCCAGAGGCAGGATTTGTAGACTGCCAAGGTTGCCTTCCTTTGCTTTTCCATGCCTCTTGGAGTCATGCCTGTAGCCGCCGGTCTTGCACTGCCTCATGGGACATGCAGTTCCACAACAGCAGGCATGCTGAGTTTGCCTACCCCTGATAGGCAACAGGGATATCTCACCATTGAAGTATCCTCATCCTCTAAGAATCCAGGGACTCTTCCCACCAAACTCCACCTTTAGTTAAAACCTCCCCGTGGGGTGGACTGACCCTTTAAGCCCCCCCCCCCCCCCCCTATCACATATCTCTGAACAACCGGGTGGAGCTCTGAGTCACATCCATTCCACAATCCTCAAAAGCTTTGCCAACCACTAGACCGCGCTCAGGACAACGGCAGATAAATCAGACGTTTGTAGATACAAATAATCAGAAATTTGGCCATTAGCCAGAAAACTACAAAGCCAAGTATGAACGCCGAGGACCCTTCCTGCCAATTGGATGATTTTTGGATTTTGATTTCCGAGACAGATTACAACATTGATAAGAAATTTGTTTTCATGGGGGGACGGGGGGGGATGTGTAGAGGAGCATATATTGATCTGTCTCCTCCAGTTTTGATAAATTTCCCCCCCATTATATATAAGCGATTTCCCTGTACTGGTTTCATCCTGGATGGTGGACGCAGCGCTGGCACACAGTGTTGTTTGGAGTAACGGTCACATGGTCCTCGGGCGCGCGGGACAGATATCTCCGATGATAAAATGTCCGTTCCCAAGATATCCGTTGCTGTCAGATCCGACCGAAGGGTCATTGTTTGTTAATGTAAGCAGAGGTAAATATTTAGGCTGGCACTGTCCTTTTCCCATCTGTCTGTGCCAGCGTACTCAAGACCGCGCTCAGACGATGGTTCCAGGCCGCCGCCATCCCAAAAAATAGTAAATAGAAATTTGAAGTAGATGTAAAACGTGAATGGCATTCCGACGCACCTTGCGCAGGGCATTGCACTGACTTACGTTGCAGTGAGCTGCACAGAAATGCTGCATGTGCAATGTTTGGTCCGTTGTGGTGCGTTCAGCAGCCCATTTATTTGAACGCATGTTAACGGTGGTCCTGCTGAGAAGGTCCTCGTTCAGCCACCATCGGGTGACAACGCACTGTCCCTGTCTTTGTCTTCCAATTGTTCTTCTGTGTCAGGCGTAGGCAACCTCAGCTCTCTTCTTGGCTCCTGGATTAGACAAAGTGGCTCCTGAATTCCGTATTAATGGGGCCCCCCCGGATCAGTTCCTATCAGGTGTTTTGGTAGGTGGATCAGATTCCGACCTTGCTGTGTATGGTGGAGTTGTGGACATTTCAGACTCATGTGGCCGGATCCAATGTTCTCTATAGACACTGCAAGATATGCTGATGCTACACCAGGGGTGGGCAATATACGCAGACGAGGGAACACATACGCAAATGAGGGAACACATACGCAGATGAGGGAACACATACGCAGATGAGGGAACACATACGCAGATGAGGGAACACATACGCAGATGAGGGAACACATACGCAGATGAGGGAACACATACCCAGATGAGGGAACACATACCCAGATGAGGGAACCCACACCCAGATGAGGGAACACATACCCAGATGAGGGAACACATACGCAGATGAGGGAACACTTACGCAGATGAGGGAAGTCTGATGGCCACCATCATTCAACCCACTTCCTCCTTTCCTAGGCCCTCCTGGACCCACCCCCAGCCTGTGATTGGACAGTGAAAGGACAAGCAGTATAGTGATGAGCTCATCTCTCTGTCAGTCTGCTCTCTCCTCCTATCAACATGCTCATTGTCAGAACATGAACTAATTGACTCCTTGTGCTGATTCTTATTCACACTCCAGTCCTATTGTACAGGAGTTGCAAGAGGCCTCAACGGTGGATATTCTTCTCATTTCCTGTTTTATTGAGAGGGGTCACCGGGACAGGAAGTAAGGGGAAATCTCCAGTAATGGAAATCCGACACAGGCTCTGACCTTTTTCCCTCTGGAATCAAACGTGTAATACAAGGTTTAGGCTGGAGTTCTATTTTAGGCCACGTTCACACAAGATGCAGTGCGTTCCGGCGCAATTGTAGCCAGAACACGCTGCCTTGCATTGCGGCCGGCTCACTTTTTTGTGGGGCAGAAGGGGGCGTGATGGGCCATTGAAGTGAATGGCACTGTAGCCACGCCCTCTGGCCGCATGGGATTGCAAGGTACATTATGCCCGAGGTCCGGTCCGGTGCGATCAAAATAGTGCTTGCAGTATTTTAATCTGACCAGACCGCAGGCATAATGTACCTTGCAATCCCGTGCGGCCGATCGCATTGCGGCCGGAGGGCGTGGCTACAGTGCCATTCACTTCAATGGCCCGCCACGCCCCCTACTGGCCAACAAAAAAGTGAGCCGGCCGCAATGCGAGGCAGTGCGTTCTGGCCAGAATGACTGACAGTCATTTTGGTGTCACCCCCTCTAAAAAGTCACGCACTCCGTCATGGACCGAGAGCCCGACCGTGTCAGGAGAGAGGAGGGGACCCGGCGGCATACCTCATCCCACCGGGTGAACGTCCCCTCCTCTCTCTGCTTACGTCCATTGCCAAGATGGTCGCCGGCAGGCGTCAATCAGATGGCTGCGCATGACATCATCGCCCATGCGCGAGGTGACGTCACAGCGGACCGGGTGACACCTGGCCTCAGGACGCCCCTGCATGTCACCACACTTCCTCCCGTCCATGTTTTTGAATGTCCGCACTGATTTACAGACATGGACGGGAAGAAGAGTCTGCAGGAGCCAGAGCGTTGCACCCACAATACACTGATCGCGTTTGCAATGCTTTATTGCTGTTGTAGCCAACCTTGGCACTCCGGCTGTTGTGGAACTACAAGTCCCATGACCCACTGCAAGACTCTGACAGCCAAAGGCATAAGTCCCAGAGGCAAAGGCATGACGGAAGTTGTAGTTTGCACAGTTGGAGTGCCAAGGTTGCCATGCAGTAGTGGAATCCTGTAGCTCAGCCTTCTCTGCTGTATCAGTAATTGATGTTTTATTCCTATTGTTTTCCTCCTGGGATATTCCGCGATTGGCATAGCCCCTCCCATCGTTCATGTTTGTACCTCACTCAGAACACTGACCGATGCATTGTATATAATCTGAAGGCAAACCAATAATTGCATTCTTTGTTACTTTGTGGAACTGTGCAGTAAAGCGGAAAATATGAGTTACAAGTGAACACACAGCGCCCCCCACTGGCAGCATTGGGGCTCACGGACCTGTTTCTCTGGATTTACATGCCAGTCTGTTCTAAATGAATGGACTGGAACCATCTCGATCCAAGAAGATTTAGGTCTTGTTGCATTATTTTCAGTGCAGTGCACAGCGTGCCTTATAGTCGATTCTGAAAGTTCATTGGTGTGCCAATCAACATGAAGACACTAACACATGGATAGTGGGCAATCACGCGTGGCGGTAACACTCATATTTTTCACTGTGTTGCGACAACAATCTGGTGTGAATGAGCCCCTAGGATCCAACCAAAAATGACAGAGCTACATATAGTTTTGTCTGTGTCTTGGGAACTCTACAGGTGAGATTCCTGCGCTGAGTTCCTGGGTCTGTACACCTGCTGTGCCCATTATGAGGGGTTCCCACCATCCCTGTGCTGCGTTCCTGGGGCTGTACACCTGCTGTACCCATCGTGAGGGGTTCCCATCGTCCCCTTGCCAAGTTCCTGGGTCTGTGCACCTGCTGTGCCCATTTTGAGGGGCTCCCACCATCCCTGTGCTGAGTTGCCGGTTTTGTACACCTGCAGTACCGATTATGAGGAGTTCCCACCTTCCCTGTGCTGAGTTCCCGGGTCTGCACACCTGCTGTGCCCATTATGAGAGGCTCCCACCATCCCTGTGCTGAGTTCCTGGGTCTGCACACCTGCTGAGCCCATTATGAGGGGCTCCCACCATTCCTGTGCCGAGTTCCCTGTCTAAACATATGCTGTGCGCAATATGAGGGGCCGCACCATCCCTGTGCTGAGTTCCCGGGCCTATAACCTACTGTGCCCATTATGAGGGGCTCCCAACATCCCTGTGCTGAGTTCCCGGGTCTATAACCTACTGTGCCCATTATGAGGGGCTCCCACCATCGCTGCTGGATTTACCATTTATCTTATTATGAGGAAAGCAGTGGGAGAACTGGGAACACCCTCCAGTGTGTGGAAACACCCAAAACGCAAGAAAGCCAGGTACAGGTCTAGTGGTTCTGACAGGGAGCGGTCCCCATTGTTCTCCCCAGGAAGGACTGTATGCCAGTGGGTGACTCAGCTCACACGACGCCACCTGCAACTAGAACATAACCTGGAGGTGGATCATCCTCATAATAAAGTGTTGGCTCATGTCAAACCTTTCCTCTTTTCAATTGAATTGGGCAGCACAAAGATTACTCTACCCTCTTCATATGCAATCTCATGTTCCTCTGAAAGCTGACGTTTCAATCAGTCTGACAGGAGGAACACTTAGACGTTCAGCTTAGCTTCAGAATATCCTTATGGGCCAATGAAAATGATATTCTGAGGGGGATTGGGAGGGTTGGGGTGGGAGTCCTCCAGATTATAGGACTCTTGGAGAGCTGTGCATGGTATGTGACCCCACATGAAGACACCGCCTGATGCCCATTTTCCTTCACGGCCCAATAAGCACACAGAGCCACCTTGAAGCTGAACTCCAGGGAAGTATAAAATACACAAAAATGTGCATGTGTGTAGTCATAGGATGAGGGTCGGGAGGAAACCTGTAAGGGATAGTGATAGGTGTACACACACCCGCGTATATGATGCGCTGAACTTTCGTCCGTAAATTGTATGGGCTAAACCAAAATGGATGAAAATGTGGCCGAAAATGCGGTGCATCCCTAGTTTCTCTCCTCCCCGCTGGGCGCTGGTCTGTATTCCCTACGATCGCACCTGCTCTCCTCTGCCTGTGTCGGCAGATTGGAGGGAACATAGAGCCAATCCAGCTACTGGCACCCAGCAGGGAGTAGAGAAGCTGTCAGGAGGCTGAGCAGGGCAGTGCAGGAGAACTCGGCCTCCTATGACAGGCGGAGCAGTCAGGACAGAGAGCGGAGTACAAACACTTAGCGATCAGTACTGAGGACATAGTAAAAACTTACTGTGTCCCCAGTTATGAATAAACAGGAAGTGCTCTACATCACTTCCTGTTCATTTATGACTATGGGCATAGTAAAAGTTACTATCTCCTCGATTTATGAATGGACAGGAGCACTCGGTATAGAGATATTGGGACACCGGTCTTTACACACACATGAACTTTAATGGCATCCCAGTCTTAGTACGTAGGGTTCAGTATTGGGTTGGCTCCGCCCTTTGCAGCTATAACAGCTTCAACTCTACCGGGAAAGCAGCCACAAGGTTTAGGAGTGTGTCTATGGGAATGTTGGACCATTTGTGAGGTCAGGTACTGATGTTGGGGGAGAAGGCCGGGCTCGCAGTCTCCACTCTAATTCATCCCAAAGGTGTTCTATGGGGTTGAGGTCAGGACTCTGTGCAGGCCAGTCAAGTTCCTCCCCCCCAAACTCCCCCATCACCATGCGCTGACCTCGCTCTGTCATTTTGCGTGGCCTACCACTTCCTGGCTGAGTTGCTGTTGTTCCCAGTTGCTTCCACTTTGTTCGAATACCGCTAACAGATGACCACGGAATATTTAGCAGCAAGGAAATTTCAAAGATGGACTTATTGCACAGGTGACAACCTATCACGGTACCACGCCTGAACGCGACCCATTCTTTAACAAAGAAGCATTTGTAGAAGCTTCTGCATGCCGAGGTGCATGATTTTATACACCTGTGGCCATGGAGATGATTGGAACACCTGAATCCAATGATTTTGGCAATATAGTGTATATACACAGTCCAGTTTTGAATTCACAGCTTGCACACACCCCCCCTCTAGTGGTCACATGACAAAAGTTCATTTATTAGTTTACAGTGAAGGAGATGCACCCCGGGTTCAAGTCTAAGTACATGATTTCTATACAACACGCTTGCTTTGTTACAGCTGAGACGATTTGTTTGCCATAATGCCAACGAATCCCAATCACAAGTGCTATTTATATTAAAATTCATGATTCCAATTAATTACAAAACAAAAAGTTTTAAAAAATGACAGTTACTACAATTAAAATAATCACCCTAGACATGCTCAGAGCCCGATCAGCAGGTCTGGAGGAGACACACTACAGTTAACAGAGGTTTCCAGGTCCATGGTACAGATTTTCTATCACTTTGTTTGACACGAAAGGGCAATTAATGGGTCAGTATTGGAGGAGAAGGCAGCAAGTTAAATCACCCGCAGGATACTTGTATCGGTCAGACGCCCCTTTGGCGAGATCCCTGCATGCGAGTTCCCAGCTACACCCACCTGCTGTGTTTGTTATAGCCGAGGGGTCTCAGTTTTTATGCCTTTTATTAGAAGAGATCTAGTTGGGGATTTCCCACCATGTGACACATCGGAAGACAGCAGCATTCCACCTACTTGTGTCCACCTAAAACAAAATCTTTTTTTTTAGGATAGAGTGACGCTTTAAGAGGTCACCTAGAAGCACTGATTTGTTAAGAGGCTCTCCAGCTGCCCACACATCCAAGCATGATCCGTGTGGGGACTTGAAGTACTGAAGACACACTCGTCATAACAGATACACATCAGAGAACATGATTTGACAGCACCGTTGCCTGTGAGGTCACGTGACTACTCAGAACCGAGTGGCTGGAAGAAAAAAAAATGTCGTCCTGTAATGTCCTATTGTGAATCCATCTGCTCTTGCGGGATCCGCCTCGGCAAAGTCAATTGCACACTGCCATAAAGCGGCGCTGATGGAGGCACCGGCGGCCCTCAAGTTCTTTTCTTCTCAGTAGTGATTTCAAGATGGAGAAGGTGGCGTCGACCACCTTCCCCTGCGGCCAGTATTAAGCGGGGACCCGGATCCCGAAGTACTTGCGCAGCTGCTCCAGAAACACGAAGGTCAAGACGGTGTGCGGGACGAGCCTGATGCCGGCCGGAACAAGACCCTGAGAGGGAAGAATAAGGAGGTCAGATAGAGCAAATCGTACACAATAGATATGCCGAAGGAAAACAGTCTCTGCCAAATGGCATTTTCCATCCTTCCAGAAAAAGAAAAAAAAAAGAAGACTAAAGGCTAGTTCACACCAGAACTGCGCAGTTACAATGCAATGCGTTTTGCTGCAAATTTCCTGGGATTGATGCGTTTTTTTATTTTGTTTCTTAAAATGGGATTTCAGTTGTGTTCCAGAGCGTTTACATGCATTTTATGCATTTTTATGCGTTCCATTGCAATCCGATGCAGCTAAAATAGGACAAGCAGTATTTTTTCTGACTGCATCGGAACGGACTGCACTGGTGTGAATAGAGCACCAGAAATCCCATAGGAAAGCATTGTGATGTATTTTGGCAGCAGCAGTCAAACTGAACAGACTGCATCACAACTGCAACTGGTGTGAACTTAGCCCTCGTTCACACCTGAACGTTTGGTAGCGCGTTCTACGCTCGACGAACGCTCTACAAAACGCTCAAAAATATAAATCCCATTGTATTCAATGGTCTGGTTCCCACCTTGGCGTATTTCCGCCCGTCCCTTACGCGCTACAAAACGGCCCACGCCTGAAAAGGTACAGGTACTACTTTGGGCCGTTTTGTGGCGCGTTTCCATTGAGATACAGCCAAGTAGCCTTCGGAAACGCGCGTTTGTCGCGCAACTTTGTTACCGCGAACCGCGGTGACAGACGCGCATATGCAATACGCCTAGGTGTGAACGAGACCTTAGACTAAGGCCCGGTTCCCACCTGGGCGTTTTTCCGCGCGTTCGTACTCGCGGAAAAACGCTCAAACAGGGAAATGCCATTATTTTCAGTGTGCATGGTTCCCATCTGGGCGTTTTTCCGCGAGTATGAACGCGTGGGAAACCGCCCTACGCCCAAAGAAGTACATGTACTTCTTTGGGGCGTTTTGGTCAGGCTTTTCCATTGGGATACAGCCATGTAGCCCTGGGAAACGCGTGTTTGTCACGCGTTTTTTTTACCGCGAAGCGAGGTAAAAACGTGCGACAAACGCGCATATTCAATACGCCTAGGTGTGAACCCAGCCTAAAAGCTCAATCATACTTAGGAAACTGCTTCTTGTGCACTTGTTGATGCACTTTCTTTGGCTCATTGTTGTGCATCGACAAGCCAAACAAAAACCTTACTTGCCTCAGAGCATGCATGCGTATTGTTAAGATGCAGGTGGGTTTGAATACTCCATCTGTGCAGGTTGACAATCAAAGCACACACAGCAAAGCAAACACACACTGCTTTATGGTAAAGCGCATACGTGTAATGGGCCCTACAAGCCAGTCCAGGAGCCTTTTAAAACATTCCCCCTCTCATAGTTACCTTGTAGAAGGCCAGTGGTCCCAGTTGTGCGGTCTCCATAGCACAGTGGGCGACTCCCTGGCAGACAGGAGACAAAAGGTGGCACAGGTTAGGAACAGGTTACCCGTCATATGCAGAGCATCAGAGAATGGTCCTCAATACAACACCTACCCTGTACTCCCCCTTGGAATTCATCAGTCGAGTCTTCATGACATCCAGCGGCTGACAAAGGAATGTAGCGCATCCACCCTGCAGAGCACAGATGGGTTAAGCTGTGGAAGGTTTCGCCGCACATTATATAAAATGTACCCCCACCTGGCCGGCAAACGACATTGTTCAACAATAAAAAATTATTATCATATAAAGCAACATTGTAACTCTTTTTCCTTCAGTTCTTACAGTCCCTTGAAAGACCGCTTCACGATCAATAAGTTATTGGACAGCTGGATGCTTAGAAATTAAATTCTGAGAGAGAGAGATGAAGATGATGAAAAAGGAGGGGGAAAGGGACGGAGATGATTAAAAAGGAGGGGGAAAGGGACAGAGATGATGAAAAAGGAGGGGGAAAGGGACAAAGATGATGAAAAAGGAGGGGGAAAGGGATGGAGATGATGAGGAGGATGGAGAAGGAGATGAGAAGGCAGGAGAAAGAGAAGGAGATGAGGAGGATGGAGATGGAGATGAGAAGGGAGAGAATGAATAATCATCAGCAAGAAGTACCTGCAGCTGAACGTTCAGGAATACATTCTGGCACAGCAACAGAGACAACTTCCATTTGCTGAGGTAGACTTGCTCTATCACAAAACACCGCTGTTCTGCTTCATACATAAAAGCTGATATTTAAAAAAAAAAAAAAAAAGACAACTTACTGCAATTGAACTGGCAAGAAAGTGGGTGAAAATGTTATCAGACATGACGCCGGTGTTCAGAACAAGCTGCTTAGCCTGGTCATAGCACGCTAACTGCAAGAGATAAAACACAGCATTTACATACATGTCACAAGAGAACACATCACACCTTTCAGATTAATTTCACCTCTGTGGTGGGAAGGAACTAACAATAGCCACTTGACATTAATGGACTGTGTGTTAATAAAGCGGGACAAAACTCTGGGATTAGAAACAATAATAAAAAAATATATTCCTCAACAGCCACAGAGGATATAAATCCATTGTGGGCACCATATTGCCTTTGGAAATCAAGCTATTACCTAAAAGTAGCGATGACATTATCACTGTGCTGTACATAACCTGTGCAGAAAGCAGAGCTGTGGAAGGGACCCAACAGGCTCCACCCACTACAGACTGCCTGCAGAAAACTACAGGAGGGGGCAGAGACAAGATCAGTCCCCCTGCACAAGGAAACAGAGTAGCAGTGAGAGGTCTTTATTACAGGAAGCTCCAAGTCTTACACTGGATTACTGCACAGATCTGGAAGAAATACACAAAAGGACACAGAGATGGAAAGAAGAATATCCATTTATCCCGGAGTTCAGCCTTAAAGAAAACCTGTCATTAGAAAAAAGTGTGTATGTCGTCACTGACTGACTCTTCCTTTAAATGCTGGGAGCCATCCCCCTTATAGTAGGCTGTAAACCATTTCTCGTGGACTTACCTGGCCCACAGTTACGAGAGCCCCTCTGCTGGATGCCATGGTGCCCCCCGAGAAAAGCTTCCGGAATCCCTCTAAATGAGAACAATGAGAGCATTAAATTCCTTTCACACACACAGCACGGCAGCCATACCAACGTCACACAGTCACCCCAAAATTACCTTCTTTAATGACTCTGAACATGCCGTCCAACACGTGAGCATAGCTGGAGGAAAGGCAGAGGAGAGGACAATCAAATACACAATTCAGCAACTGCTTCACCACACACGTTACAATCGGACTGTACAACAACTATGTAGTGCAAGAACCTGCCTGACTCGATACAGATTGATTGGATAGATTAGGTACGTCCTCATATTACATAGGTTTGGTAAATCCAAAGTTCATTGTACAAATCGAGAAATCTTAACTGCCTCCAAACAATATATTGTTTATCTATATATCTCTATCTATCTAATAAATCTATATAGCAGACCAAAAGGGAGCAAAACAAAAGCCCATGTCTGCCAACTGATTTTTTCCCCCATTGATATTGATGGGCCAGAGGGTGTCTGCACTGGCCACGCACTGCCCACCGACATACTAACATTTCCCCATCCAACCATGAAAGATGACATACCTGGCTGAAGGTGAAACTAACACGCGTCACTTACTTGCGCCTCAGGTGGGCCGGAAGTTTCACATCACTAGTATTTTTAAAATTAGCGGTCATCAGCGGCTTGTGAGCCGCTGATGACAGCTATTAATTTAAAAGGGGACAGTCTGCTGAACAGTTCTACTATAAGCTGATGGTCGCTAAAGCGACCATCAGCTTATAGTAGAACTGTAAATGCCAGGTCCGTACGACGTACTGAGCTGGCCAGCTGGAAGCACTTTTGTAGCTACGTCCTTGGCAGCGAAAGGGTTAAGGGCCCATTCACACGACATGCATTGGGGCTGCGCTGGCTGTTTCCAGTGTAGCCCCAAAGCATGACAAGGCAATCTGCCTCCTCTTAGGAGGGGCACCATTCACACCACCATGTTTCCGTGAGAAGGCATGTTACATGCCTGACTTATTTTAAGCACAGCAGGATGTGACGCGGAAAACCCAACTTGCACCCCGCAGAACTGAATAAAATGTCACGTCACATTTCAATAAAGTTCTAAAAAAAAAAAAAAAGCACACAGTGCGATCGATGTACCGGGATCGTGCCAAACTTGGCACATGTGCTTTTTAAAAAAAAAAACTTTATTAAAATGTAAAAAGTAACATTGAATTTAGTTCTACTGGCACAGCGGCACTGTGTCAGCCAACGCACACCAGACACTGTCAATGGACCCTAAAGCAGAGTGTCAGCCAAAAATAGAAAATAAAAATAGCAAGCCCAATTAAAAATAAAATAATTAAACCAGCTTCAGGATTTGATGTCACAGCAAGATTCCGAGAAAGTGAATGACTGATTATGCTCACTATTCACAAGCTAATCCCCTAGTGCTGCTATGGCAACCCCCTAGTGCTGCCATGGTATCCAGCACCCTGTGTGGAGGCCCACAGGACGTGATGCTTCTGAAACACGACTTTTATTACTACAGTACTAAAACCCAACTGCAAACAAAATGTTTTATTTTGCTTTGGATAGAGCACTGAAGAATTATAGTTTGCACGGGTTTTTTTAGGCTACGAATGAGGAGATTCTGACTTCCTGTCAGGGTAAGAAGTCATGGCAACTCTCTCCAACAGGCAAAAACAAAAACCCATTTTTAGTGGAGGTTAAAAATGAACTATGTTTTTAATCGGCATCTCTGCTTTCTGTCTTTTTTTCCTGGTGTCACAGGGACAGGAAGAGAGGGGGGAAAAATAATAAATAAATAATCATCGCCTGAATGGGGGTCAGAGATAAAAATATAAAAGCTGAAAGAAATTTTAAAAATGCCTCATTCTATTCAAAAATAATAAACATAAGAATATCCATAATAAATATAAAAAAATAATAACATAACAACATTGATTAAAAACATTATGATCATAATCAACAACAATAATTACAGTGATGATAATAATACAAATAATATCAGTAAAAAATAACAACAATAATAACATCAATAAAAATAATATTAATAATAGCAGTGGCGGCAACAACAACAACTGCCACTGAACGGAAACAGGATATAAAAACACTTACCTGACATTCAACATGTCGCCCGGGGTCCCTACGAAGCCCCCTGTAAAACCTGAAACAGAAAATGATTGGGATGTCAAGTTGAGGAGACTCCATCCACTCCAATCACTACGAGATGACACAGCTTCCAATCCACCAACCGTGACCTCCAACAAACAGGCCTGACAAGTTCCACAGACAGGAAACTGGGCCCGAGGTCAATACTAGTAATGACGACGACAGCAGCGGTGGGGGTGTCTATGGGGTGGGATGAGGGGGCACAACTACACCCCTATCCGACAACAAGCAGCTGTATATGAGCGATGATGAACGCCAATCACTGCCCGAGATGCTCGCTATTACACTCTAACAATACACAAACAGCCCAATAATCGCAATGCGGAGAACAAGCGTTGCTCGCCATTTGTAGGGAAGCAAAAGCGCGGCTGAATATGGCACATTTTCTGGAGACTATGATCTTAGGTCAGTGTCCTGGCCTTATATACAATGGGGGGAATTTATCAATATTGGAGCAGACAAAATCTGGAGCAGTTGCCCATGGCAACCAATCAGCGACTCTCTTCAGTTTGTTCAATTCAGATTTGAAAATGAAAGAGAGAAGCTGATTGGTTGCCATGCACAGCTGCGCCAGATTTTGTCTGCTCCAGTTTTGATAAATTCCCCCCCAATATAATCACAAAAAGACCCCAGTGCATTTTGTAGGTTGAAACCGTAAAGGGGGGGGGAATGTAAAAACGTAGTTTATTTTTAAAAAACTGATCTTCTGCAAGTACGCATTTAAATGCCTGTATAATCATTTTGCTTCAATTTTTGGATAGAGTAAGGGGTGCTTAAAACTCCAGTTTTTTTGTGTGCCAACCATATCAGCCAATTGTAATTCATCTTTTAGGAGCAGATTTCAACTGGGCGAATGCCATTCGCACAGCATTACTGCCACTAGGCAGAGCAGAGGAAATTCCCTGGGGGGGTGGGGGGGGAATTAACCCCCACAGAACGCATGTGGCAGATTTTGCTATATGAGCTATTTTTTTCTACATTTGGCGCGCATGCAGCACCCACTGAAATCAAACATGGTAAACAAACACCCATGAGCACACGGCACCGCAACGCGTATTCCCGCTACATGATGGTGGGGGCAGGGACCTAAAGTGCATATCCCTACATTACTCACCTTTCACCCCAAACCTGCCCCACTATTTCCTCTAGGGGAACAGCGGTAGCCAAACTTTGGCATGCCAGCTGTTGTGGAACTACAAGTCCCATGAACTACACAAGGCATTGCACGACCCTGACAGCCACAGGCATGACTTGGAGAGGAAACTGCATGATAGGAGTTGTAATTTCATCACAGCAGAAGGGCTGAAGTTTAGATGCAGCTGCTCTAGAGCAATGGTTCTCAACCTGTGTTACCTCAAGACCCACATTTGTCCTCGGTCATTAAGTCGCGACCCAAGTTGCTCTGCAATATTCCATGTTGCGATACTGCTCTTTCCGGTGCAGGCGATTAATCTGTGCGTGGGAGGTGCATTTGGGTTGCCATTACGGAAACTGGAGTGGATTCTCAACTTGGGGTCTAGTGTGGGCTGCAGTGCTGTGATGGAGCTCCATCCATATGTGTATTGCTTGTAAAGCTCCCGTGGGTGCCCGTAGAGGTGCCGGGGGCCAGAATGTGAGGAGCTGTAAGCAATGCACGTATGGATGGAGCTCCCTCGCGGCCATAGCCCCACCTCAAGTCGACACTGGGCATCATATTTTTGAATGGCTGCTAGGTGCGAGAACTGACAGTGCTTCTCTAGGGGGAGGATCCCCTCACCTAGAAAAGTGGAAGGCATGTGGAGACCCACTGGACATGGGGCCGCGACCCACTTTTGGGTCACGACCCACCAGTTGAGAACCAAGGCTCTAGAGCATGAATCAAGATTTAGTTTTGTCCTTTAATCTTGTTCCTGTAGCAAGAAACAGTGTTTAACACTCCCTCTGATGCTGCTTAGAAGGTCCTTACCTACTAACATAGGCATGCCCCCAGAACTGCATCTCCTAAGAGCCTTTGCCCTATACCATTGTGTAGGCCGCAGCACTGTTTTGTTGGGAAATAAATGAATGTATGAGTTCTGTTGTCCAGCAGGCAGGCCCGATAACGTTGCTTAGAGTTTCAATGTAGCAGAGGTAATGTGTAGTCAGTCTAAACAGGAAGCTAGGAGCACACTGGATTCCTGGAAGATTAACAGGTAATTTTCTGTAAATGCATCATTTTTGAAAGGATAAAACACGGGAAGATGTGCGTTTATTGCAATTATTAAGAACTGAATATGGGTTCACCTTATACACCTTGGGGTATATTTATAAAAGCAGTGAATCTGACATTTGCCAAACATTCAGTGAATCTTCCTGGTGCATGCGTTTTAAATGACAGTGATTGATTCACTACCAGTGAATGTATTGTGAAAGTCACATTGGCTGCTTTATAAATACGCCCCTTTAAGTAATCCGACTACAATAATGTAAAACCAAATTCATTCTGTCACTTCAATAGGCGTTCACTCACACACACACACACACACACACACACGCAAGACCGGACAAGGTTCCTGGGCTGTGACTTTGACTTCCAGGCACAATCAGCACCGAATCTTTAGTCTACACACAATACTAATAAGTGACTAACAACTATTAAGAAATCTCGCCGCCATCCCTGATTTGCTACATAACCTGCAGATCAAGTGAAGGTGATCCTGACATTCAGTTGCATGGAATATATACATATGCAAAACCAAAAAAAAACAAATTATAAAAAAAAAAATTATAGATAGATCTCAAAGAAGAGGAAGACAAAGAAAAGACAGACAATAGTTCCAGGACAACAATGAGATGACAATAAATGAAATAATGGTCATCATGCATCAAAGTGCCCAATAGAAGAAAAGGAGCAAACATTCTCCCTTTTAGTGCAAGAATCCCACCCCTTTGTTCACATGCAGCTGCGGGGTGGGAAATACTCGGCCCGCAGCTGATTCAGTAGAAGTGCCCATGACACTTTATTTGGAGTAGCTCAGGTTCGCACAAAGTTTGGTCTAGTTGTGAGACCTGCCCACTTCTCACTCTCCTGCTGGACTGCAGAACACCTTTGGTATGAAGACGAGGAAAGGGGAGGTGTTCTGTATTCCAACAGGGAACTGGACAGGCTGTCACCACTGCTTGGGATTTAAATGCAGCAGCAGCAGTGTTGTCATCTAATCAGGAAGAGCTCACTGGATAGCTGGCAAACAGGTTTAGCTCCGTACTCGCAGTAAGACAGCAATAAACACCTGACAGCACCCCTCATAGACCCCCCCCCTCTCCATTTTCCCCAGAGGATCCAACCTGACATTCAGCATAATAGCACAAGACTTCTTTCATTTGCAGTCCAAAGAGCATCAGATTCAGTTATAATTTAACAAGCTTCAACTTTCTTCAAGCCCCTTTACCTCCAGTCTGGGTGTGGTGAACTCGGGTTATAATAGTCTGTTCATTAACAGCTCACCCCCCCCTCCCCCCCCCACTACTACATTGTATTTCCGAATCAAACTTCTACACAGAGTTCACCGAGCTCAGTGACAGCAGAAGCTACAACCACTGCTGTATCACTACAAGTCCCAGCTGTCCCCAGTAAATGCCGCATGGGGAGCACAGGCAAAGGGAGGGGGGGCAGGGCGTGCTATGGAAACCCACTGCGTTTTTTGGGCATGTACGCCTTGGGTGCGCAGCGGTTAAACAAGCTGCTCGCTCACATTTAGAGATGTCTGGTACAAGTGCGCAAACGGGAGCTTGAACTTTTACAGACTTCACTAGCTGCGTGATTGTTCCAGTGGCTTGATAGGACGTGTGAATGGAGAAACTGATGGGAAATCCCATCAGCCACCGCAGCAGGCTTGTAGTTTCAATGGAATCCAAGTGTGGAACCATTGACACTTCCTCCCGACCGTGTTACTGCATGTCCATACCGAGGTCCAGGCATGTCTGGGAGGAACAGTCTGCAGGAGCCAGAGCATTGCACCTGATCGCATTTGCAATGCTTTATTGGCTCCTAACAGTCATTGCCACCAGTGTAATCCTAGGAGGGTCATCCGTCTTGGTATATCTCAGTCTCTCTGGTGGAGGGTAACTGTGGTAGAGGATTCGAAGTTTCTAATCCTTTGTTCTATACATCAGGAGATCATCTCCGTCCTCAAGCTGGCTGTAGATTTCAAAGAGCAGCTGGGAGATAACAAGTGACTTGCTTGCCGCTTGACATGAACATGTATTCACACCAGTGTCACATTCCCCAGTATTACCGGCTCAGGGAAACAAAGGGTTAATGACATCAATTGCCGATGGGATTCAGGTTTTTCAGTGATTGGTCCGCCTAGGCTACTCTCCTGTTCAGCCAGTTTTGTGATCACCTGATAAGACAGTACAACCAGGTCACGGACACACCCCTAGCTTTCTGACTGGATGGTAAAGGAGCAGCACACACTCAAGAGGTCCTTCCTCTGTTCTCCTTCCTAATGTTGCACGGTGGCAGAGCCTGATTGGCTGTCAGGGCTGCCCCTCCTCCTCCAATACAGAACACTGGAGATGATAGAATTCCAATAGAAAGACAGATTCAGGTACTTGCATTAGGTGCATTTAAAAAGACCCGACAGCGGTCTCCGGGACAAATGGTGAGAGGACGCAGACAACAACTAACATGACGGGGGTTCTAGCCCTTCCACTACACCCAAAAGGAAAGATACACCTAGTCACACACAAGCTCACCACACACCTTACAATCTACATTAGATCTACCAACATACCAACAACTGTGTAGTGCAAGCCAGGGCCTCTTTGATTGGATAGATTAGACAGGTCTTCATACTACATAGTTTTGGTAGATCTAAAGAAGATTGTGCAATCAGATTGGATAGTGCATGGCCAGCTTTAGAATTACCAAATGTGTATGGGGGGGGAGAGAGCGCGAGAGAGAAAGAGCGCGAGAGAGAAAGAGCGCGAGAGAGAAAGAGCGCGAGAGAGAAAGAGCGCGAGAGAGAAAGAGCGCGAGAGAGAAAGAGCGCGAGAGAGAAAGAGCGCGAGAGAGAAAGAGCGCGAGAGAGAAAGAGCGCGAGAGAGAAAGAGCGCGAGAGAGAAAGAGCGCGAGAGAGAAAGAGCGCGAGAGAGAAAGAGCGCGAGAGAGAAAGAGCGCGAGAGAGAAAGAGCGCGAGAGAGAAAGAGCGCGAGAGAGAAAGAGCGCGAGAGAGAAAGAGCGCGAGAGAGAAAGAGCGCGAGAGAGAAAGAGCGCGAGAGAGAAAGAGCGCGAGAGAGAAAGAGCGCGAGAGAGAAAGAGCGCGAGAGAGAAAGAGCGCGAGAGAGAAAGAGCGCGAGAGAGAAAGAGCGCGAGAGAGAAAGAGCGCGAGAGAGAAAGAGCGCGAGAGAGAAAGAGCGCGAGAGAGAAAGAGCGCGAGAGAGAAAGAGCGCGAGAGAGAAAGAGCGCGAGAGAGAAAGAGCGCGAGAGAGAAAGAGCGCGAGAGAGAAAGAGCGCGAGAGAGAAAGAGCGCGAGAGAGAAAGAGCGCGAGAGAGAAAGAGCGCGAGAGAGAAAGAGCGCGAGAGAGAAAGAGCGCGAGAGAGAAAGAGCGCGAGAGAGAAAGAGCGCGAGAGAGAAAGAGCGCGAGAGAGAAAGAGCGCGAGAGAGAAAGAGCGCGAGAGAGAAAGAGCGCGAGAGAGAAAGAGCGCGAGAGAGAAAGAGCGCGAGAGAGAAAGAGCGCGAGAGAGAAAGAGCGCGAGAGAGAAAGAGCGCGAGAGAGAGCGAGCGAGCGACCTCTCCAGCAGTACTTTTTTCTGCCACTAGATGTCCTCAGCCTGATGGGCAGCATCACTAAACCCACTTCTACAGAGGCCAGCCTGTAACTGGACAGTGAAAGGTGAAGCAGCACAGCAATAAGCTCATCTCTCTGTCACTCTGCTCTCTCCTATCAGCATGCTTCGTTCAGCACACTTAAATGATTGGCTCCTTGTACTGCTCCTTCCCCTCACATTTAAGCCCTGCAAAATAAAAATGTGTCCCAACAAACCAAAAAATCTCTTCTGTCTGTATGTGACTGACGACTGTTTATATACAGGCACCATTTAGCTCACCACACACACACACCAATCAAATTGTACAATCTCCTTTAGGTCTACCACGTAGGAGGACCTGTCTGATTGGATACAAATTGACTGAATAGATTAGGTAGGTCTAAAGTTGTACCGAGATTGCATGGTCGTATTGTAATGTGTATGGTGACCCATAAAATGGTATCCTCGGCTTCTCTATTTTAACAGAAGATCTACTCTGGCAAATTAAATTTCAGAACTGAACGTCACACGAGCTCCTTCCATCGTTCTTACCGCCGAATGCTCCCAGCAGCACCTTCTGGTAGAATGGGAGGGGGGCCTTGTTGTCCTGGGACATGCGGTCTCGCACAGTCTCGTAGATGGCAAAGCGGGTCATGGAGTATGTGATCTGCGGGAATAAAAGGGCCAAGTGATTAAAAAAAACAGATTCTCATCAAATCATCCCGAGATTATGATCATACTATATCCGTTATAAAACTGCCACTTTCCTTCTTTTTTTTTCTTTCAATCAGACTTATAGATCTTTATTTCTCATAAATGGGCGACCTACAGCAATCAGCCCTCAGCAAGAATCTGAAGCCTAGCTGTGATTTGTGCCTGGCTTTGCAGCGGCCGCTCAAAGTGAAGTTACATGAGAATGGGGCTCATGTAACAATAGACCTCTTGCCCCCCCCCCACCACCCTTGGTAGACAACCATCAATTTAGCCCAGATGTACATTTGCCCTCCCTAAACATAGGAGGGTCCCCCAGGGGAAGGGGGTGAGGCTTCCAAGCAACACAACTTGGTCCTCCAGATCAGACAGGCTGATAAGTGTAGCGTTACCATAGCAGCCCTGGGGCTGCCATGTTGGTGCCGTAAGGGACCCTTCTTCGAGGGGTGGACAAATGAATATGGAATTCAGGAACCGGTCTGTCCAATCCAGGAGCCAACTCCATTGACAGCTATTAGAGAAAGTCTTGAAAGTTAGGCGCCAGCTGTACAATTTAAGGGTGCATTGGCGACCTGGCTCCCGGGACGTGTCCATCCCTGCCTTATTCATATCACAGCCTTGTAAAATGCCATTCAGTCTTAATGCTGCATGGTAATAATGGCAGTTGTTGCTATGGGCAACAGGCGCATATACTATGTGGACAAGAGTTAGTGGACACCTGACCATCACACTTCTATGAGCTGGTAGGACATCCCATTCCAAAACCATGGACGTCAATGTGGAGTTGGCCCTTCCTGTGCAGCTAGAACATCCTCCAGACTTTCCATGAGATTTCAGAGGGTGTCTAATGGAATTTGTGCTCATTCAGCCAGAAGGACATTGGCGAGGTTAGGTACTGATGTTGGATGAGAAGACCTGGCTCACAATTGGGGGTTCAATTTCAGTAGGGTCAAGGTCAGGGCTCTGAAGACCACTCCAGTTCCTCCACACCAGATGCATCAAACCATATATTTGGCTCACGGGGCACAGTCGTGGTGGAGCAGAAAAGGGCCTTCACCAACCACAAGGTTGGATGGGCACCACTGTCTTCCAACCTTGGTTGTCTTCCAACAATTGTCTAAAATGTCTTTGTCTGTTATAGTATAAATAGAAAGAGCACCTTCGGTCAAGGTTATAAGGATACCGGCTGACAATGGAAACCGGAGATCACCTGAAGGAAGCTGCACGCGTGTTATTGTGTGTATTTAGGGCTGGGTCTCCCGAGGGAGGTCAGACTTCAGACAACTTTGGGATGAATTAGAGCGGAGACTGCGAGCCCGGCCTTCTCCTCCGACATCAGTACCTGACCCCACAAATGGTCCAACATTCCCATAGACACACTCCTAAACCTTGTGGACACCTTCCTAGAAGAGTTGATGCTGTTATAGCAGCAAAGGGCGGAGCCAACTCAATATTGAACCCTACTCACTAAGACTGGGATGCCATTAAAGTTCATGTGCGTGTAAAGACCGGCGTCCCAATACTTTTGGCAATATAGTGTGTATTCTAAGAGCATCAATGCAAAGTCTTACAGTCTGTTCTCTTTAAAAAGCAGTCACAATCTGGGTAGAAAAGCCTGTCGGCTGCCAGCATGGTGCAGAGTGAGCCCCTGTGTGGAAGCAGAAGCCTCTCTGAAGAGCTCTGACACACCCCCTGCTGCCTGAGTTGGAGCTCTCCAATAACCAGGGAGGATGAGCAAGCTTTTAGCATAGCTCTAGCTCAGACCCAGCAAGGCGGACATGTTGGACCTCTGCAGAGAGAAACCAATGCTTCCACGCAGAAAGCAGGGAGCTCACTCTGCAGCATGCTGGCAGGCTTTTCTACCCAGGCTGTGGCTGCTTCCTAAAGAAAACAAGCCAAGACTTTGAATGCATTTTGCATTGAGGACCCTAGTTCTCTGTGTGGAAGCAGCGGTCTCTGTGCAGAGGTCCCCTGCTGGGTCAGAGCTAGATCTCTGCAAAAGAAATGGTGCTCCCTGCTGATAGGATAGCTCTGACCAAAAAGGGGGCATGTCAGAGAGGGCGCTGCTTCCACACAGAGAGCAAGGAGCTCATTCCGCAGCATGCTGGCAGGAGACAGGCTTCTCTTCTCTTTTGTGGCTGCTTTCTAAAAGACAAAAACTTTGCGTACATATGTTAGTGCATCTGGAATGTATTGTAAACTGAACGTTCAATTTGGGCTTTCATTAAAATGATCAATTTTAAACATAGCGGAGTTCTCCTTTAAACACGCCAAGCTCACCTGTCTGAAGAGGGACGCGCTCAGGCCGTTGTATAGCGCAAAAAAGCCGTCGTTCCTTATGACAGTGATTGCCATTCCCGTCATTCTCTTCTTCACCTCTTGCTGAGTCTGTAGATGTACCTGGAGAGTGGGACAAAAGGGAGCCATGTGACACAGCGGCAAGAAAGTTTACAAACCCTCCGCACCTGAAGAACGGGGTCAAAGGTCGCCCGCATATTTTCCAGCGTTTTAATGGCAGAGCTGCCCCTCCTCACTCCACACACTGCTATCACCCCCAACCATCGCCCTAGGAAGCTTTCCTGCCTCTCGGACAAAACACGGTGACCTTATCTTCCCGCTGCCCGGCCACGCAGCACTGACTTCATCACTGTGACACAGCAGTAACATACTCGCATCTCGGGTGCATATACCGTGTCCCTGCTCATCAAGCATACAGCAGAACTCCATTCACAGACTTTTATACATGCTCATTATGTACATATATCACATGCTCAGCTCCGTCCTGTATACTGTACAATGTATTCATTTGTATCTGTTTAATATATTTAATTTATATAGGTGTAAAGTCGCCCAATCAGTTCCATGGGCTCTGAAAGGTGCGCCCCAAAACATGCTCCATCCGTCTGACACCCCCCCTGCCACGTTTCCTGGGCTCAGCTGCCGCTCCAACAGGCCTGGGACTAGCATCGTGGGTCGCTTGATCTCATCTCCGCTGGATGAACCCGGAGGTGACGATGATTTCATCACTTCCACTTTGAGCGGTCACAGAGAAGCCGGGGAAGAAGCTTATCAAACATGATCAGTGGCTGATCAGCTTCAATGGGCTGCAAGGGTGACATTAGAGGTCTAACAGACTTCTAATGTCTCCTGAAAGAGAACCCGTCACCTCCAATATACTATCACATAGGGGCTTGTGAGCGTCAATGGCGACATTAGAGGTCTAATAGACCCCTAATATCTCCTTAAAGAGAACCTGTCACCTCCAATATACTATCACATAGGGGGCTTGTGAGCTTCATTGGGCTGCAAGGGTGACACTAGAGGTTTAATAGACTCCTAATGTCCATTTAAAGAGAACCTGTCATCAGTAAAGTGCTATCACATAGGGGCTTGTGAGCTTCAATGGGCTGTAACAGTGACAGAGGTCTAATGGACCCCTAATGTCTCCTTAAAAAGAACTTGCCATCGCTGAAGTTAATTTCACATAGGGGGCTTCTGAATTTCAAGGGGCTGCAAGGGTGCCATCAGAGGTCTAACAGACTCCCAATGTCTCCTTAAAGAGAACCTGTCACCTCCAATATAAAATCACATATGCACATAGGGGGCTTGTAAGCTCCAATTGGCTGCAAGGGTGACAGAGGTCTAACAGACCCTTAATGTCTACTTAAAGAGAACCTGTCAACTCCAATATACTATCACATAGGGGTCTTGTGAGCTTCAATGGGCTGCAAGGGTGACATTGGAGGTCTAATAGACTCCTAATGTCTGTGCACGCAATTTTAAAGCTTGACATGTTTGGTGTCTATTAACTCATCACAACCTCATATTTTATATCCTACCAAAAAAATGGGGTATCATATTGCGTTAATGGTGCACTAAAATTAACTTATTTGTACTTTTTTTCCCTGAACATTTCAGTTTGATAAACAGTTGCGCTAATATGATGCGACAATAAAAAATTGTATCTGCCGCCATTTTATTCTCCAGAGTTTCTGCTATCAGGAAATGTATTATTTGGGGGGGGGTCTTAAATGTGCTAATAAACCTCAAAAACGGCTCTGGTAGTGAAAGGGTTAAAATTAATGGGGGGGGGGGGGAATGGAGGACACTCGGCTGAGTGCTTGTCGTTTATGTGGATCACCCTGAGGTCACATGACCGGTGTCCGCCTCAATCAGGCTTTTTATAAGGTGAACCTCTGCAGCACGTAAAGTTGCATTCTTTTATTTTATTGCTCTTTTCTGCTGCTGCCACAATACCGGGCCCTTGACATGCCCTACCCGTCCCAAGACGACCGTCGTCTTCTCCCCCCTCCCCACGTCTCCAATTACACGGCCGACATGTGCACCAATAACACGGGCTGCGGATTCCACCGACTCTATGCCGTGCACAGAATAACCCGTGACAGGTGACCGGGAGGGAAGAACATGTTTCAAAGTCACTCATTTCGGCAGGCGCTCATTCATATGGGTTAGATCAGGAAGGCAAAAGTGCAGCAAGCTACAGCTAAAGATGGATGATGGATATAGACTTTGAAATCTGTACAATCTCCTTACAGCTCATCATGCACACACGCTGCAATCTGATTGTACAATCTCCTTAGGTCACCATAGACGTTACAGTCTGGCTATACAATCAACTATGGACATGTTGCTCTGTTCAGCCGTCATTTTGATTGACAGCCGGTTTAAATCTGGTTGTGTGTGGCCAGAATTCTACTTTAGTGTGCCACCCCATCCAACGGCCCCCCACCCCAGAGTCCTAGACTGGACCCTTCAATGGTTTATGATGGCGTTTATCTCTGGCTTCCTATATACTCTCTGCACACAATGATGCATTCATAGAGGATAATGACCTGTTAGATGGACGCAGCACGCCCCCGATTAAACCGCGTAATCTCACGTTTGGAGCCCAGACAGCATTTAATTATGGCAAATGACGAGCACATAGACGGGCCGTGCGGTGCACAATTTTCCCACACCAGTGCTGTGATTGGATACCGCGGGTGTCCAATGCCATGTCAGCCAATGACGATGCAGAAATCACCAGCGAAACCCTGTCATCGTTTGCACCTTTACACGAGAAAAGGACGCGGCTCTTTTATCAGTCTGCGCATTTTTTAGGCCACTGGCGACGGATGTACCATGTGCAGACAATTGCACAAGGGCCCTCAGGGATTTAGGGGCCCATCTACGAAAGACGTGGGTTACGTTAGGTGCAAGGACCCCCTCCCGCCGTGCAAGGACCCCCTCCCGCCGTCCTATAGACCTGAAAACAAAGCTGCCCATACATGCCAACAGCACAGAAAGGGGCAT
>NW_017306394.1:364467-369874 GCF_000935625.1 Nanorana parkeri
ATATACTACATATAGAATGCACTGAACAATAGATTTACAATTATCCTCTGCTAATATGAATGGGTTAAATGATCCGTAGTACATGATATGTAGCCCTGTACCCCCTTTTCCACTTACAGAGCTAGGTTATTTTTCTTTTAAATAAATATTAATGTAATTTTATTGGTATCTATCTACCAGTAGCTGCCTCATTTCCCACCCTCGGCTTATATTCGAGTCAATACTTTTTCCCAGGTTTTTTTGGTACAATTAGGTACCTCGGCTTATATTCGGGACGGCTTATACTCGAGTATATACGGTATTTGTTCCTTTCTTAGTACCGGAATTAACATTGAACATGATTGCAGCTTGGTGGGCAGAACTTCTTTGGAATACACACACATTGATGCAACACACACACACACACACACTTCCAATGGTATACAAATATAAACAAAATCATTTTATTATTATCATGACCGCCAGACTCTCTAACTTGGTCCTGGAATCCCCGGTGTACAAGAACCAATACCCCCCCCCCAGTATTTTGGGGAGTATCGGTATACAAATGTAGGACTTGTCACATGTACAAACATTGTTCCAATATAAACATACAATGCGATGACACCTCCGATCAATGTATCAGCTCCTTACAGATGTCACATGTACAAATCACATTAATGCAATACCCACACACACGTATACACGTAGTAATAATGAACAATCACATTAATGCAATAGACACGTATACACATGTAGTAATCATGAACAAACACATTGATGCAATACATGCTCACACACACACCCCCTTGTATACACATGTAGTAATCATGGTTACATTGATGCAATAGATATTAGAGTTCTGTAGGTCAGAGGTGTCATGTCGCTGGATCAGCTCCTCACAGATACAGAATGATCGATATTTCCCTGTACACATCATGTGTATGTAGCAATCGTGTCCCGTGCACACATGTCATGTGCATGTAGCAATTGTGTCCCATACACGCATGTCATGTGCATGTAGCAATCGTGTCCCGTGCACACATGTCATGTGCATGTAGCAATCGTGTCCCATACACAATGGAGATGAGACCCCGCCCAGCCGCCGCTGCCAAACCACGAGACGAGGCAGCGTTAAAGGGGCGACGACAGGGTCTGGTGGGCCCGGGGGAAGGGGGAAAGACACGTGCTGAGAAGTACGTCCGTTGCGGGCTGGAAGTGGGTGAAAGGGCAGCGGGGGGTCGTTGCCAGGAGGGGGCATAAGGCTGCGGTGACAGGTCCCCGGTGCCGGGCTGGCAGCGTTATAAGGGGCAGTGTTGTCTCTACCTGTCAGCGTTATCAGCTTTTTATTCTGCATGATAGTGGGCAGGCAGGCAATGGTTAATGCCCGGTGCCGTGTACATACAATCAGGAAGCTCTTGAAATGCAATTAAATCTCGTTTTGTAAACAGAAGGTGACAGGTAATCACAGACCGCAGAGCAATGACATCAGAGGAAAATTGTTCATTGATGTGACTGGGCCATTGCTGACCCCCTCTTGCTTGAAGCACAGCTGAAGCCAACACTTGTTTTGGTGTAGAGAACGGTCAGTGCCCCTTTAAGGTTTTTTTGTGTCTCTCTGGGAACATTTCCTTTCACTTCCTCTACCAGAGACACAACAGGAAGTGAGAGACCACACACACCCCCCTTATCTAAGTGTTTGCAATGAAAGATTTACCCCTTTCCTGTCTCGGTGACAACCCCAGAATTTCCCATCACTCTGTCTCTGAGAGACACCTTCCCAACCCCATCCAAAACCAGTCAGGTTCCATTTAAATTTGCCTATAAATGTGATATAATAGTCCACCAATCCGGATGTCTTCGGGTGGAACACATGTCCAATTCGGCAGACTTTATTCATTGCAGGAAAAGACTCTGTTGAGGGAATTTATAAAGAAAAACTGGACCAGTTGCCGCGGCAACCAATCAGCTTCGCTCTTTCATTTTCAAAGCTTAAGTGAAGAAACTGAAAACAGAAGCTGATTGGTTGCCATGGCAACTGCTCCAGATACTCCATGACCTGCAGCCAGCAACGTGATATGCAAATGTACACCGAGCCCCGCGCATGTGCAGCCCATGTGCAATACCAGCGTGTAACAGGATGACTTAGGGCTCAGTCACACCACATGCAGTGCATTCTGGCCAGAATGGGGCCGAAACGCACTGCATCTGGTGTGAACGAGGCCCTAGAGTGCAACTGAAGCCAAAACTTTATTTAACTTTTGTATAGGGTGGAGAGTGATTAGACTCCCGTCAGGTTTTTATAGCTGCCTGTGACCCCGTTAGGGAAATTCCCCCTCTCTATTGGTCCTGGTGACGGTTATCACTGATAGTGAAAGAAAATCGCAAATTCTGGGTTGTCACCAGAACAGGAATAGATGGGAAATCTTCCAATGGGGACCGCCAGGGCTTTCAGATGGCAAACAATCTGACAGCTTATAACCCTCCCTTACTGTATCCCCCCTCCAAAAAACGTTTGGGCTTCAGTTCTACTTTTGTCACACCGGGCCCTCCACCTCGGATCCAGGGGTTGGTGTCACATGTACATCTCCATGTCTCCCCTACCCTGAGGTCTATGGCAGCCTATACCAGCTAGTGTGGAATTACAAGTCCCATGATGCATTGCAAGATTCTCTCAGCCAGAGGCATGTTACCAGAGACAGATGCATCATGGGATTTGTAGTTAAAGCACACCTGAAGGGCCGCAGTTATCCACCCCTGGCCTATAGGCTGATAGCTGTCAATCACAGGTGACCGGCCATATACAGCCCAGTGATCTCCGGGTTAGTCTGGGACATGTAGTGCTCTGTCATCGGTACGATCAGCCAATTAAATGTTTCCATTTGTACAGCTGGGTGGTAAAAATGATTTTGGGTCCGGGTATAAATCGGAGGTTGGGATTGGTGGATTCCTTTCAGTCACATCGGGACAAAATGGCTTTTTGTAGACTGCTGGCTGTGCCATGCTGTGGGCAGATCGAAAATACCAAATATTTCAACTGCAGCCTGGCATCTGAGGACGCATTCCTTCCCACGGTGAACCTTCGTCTTCCTACCCGAGCAGCAGAGAAGATCGAGACCTTAACTGGATGACATTTACTCCGTGTCAGTGGCGTCACAAGGGGGGTGCAGCCCGCACACGGGTGACACCATTGCAGGGGTGGCACCAAAATGACTGACAGTCATTTTGGTGTCACCCCCCCCCCCCCATCCTGTCTACATGCACTCCAGCGATGGCTGGTGATTCTGCCACGAAGGGGCCTTGTTCAGAGACTTCCTGTTATAGGGCGACAACGCTTGGTCCCTGTCTCTCTCACCCTGTCACATGGTGCTTCCAATGGAGACTACAAGTGTCCCTTTAGTACACATTAGGCAGGCATGACTAACTGTTGTCAGCATCAGGAAGCCTTTAGGGTGGATTTACCGACGGTGAGTACAGAGGGCCACGCCTGGGTAATGTCAACCACTCGAAGTCTCCATTGCAAGCCCATGTGACAGGGTGATAACGCAGACATGCAACTGAGAGAGAGGGACAAAGTGTTGTCACCCCATAACAGGAAGTGCCTTCACGGCAGGGTTACCAGGGATTATTATAACGAACGTTGCAAATGAAAAAGTTTTCAAAATCATTTTGAAATGACATTGATATGTTAAAGCTGATTGGTTACTGTACTGCAATTCTGACCCCTCCCCCCCCCATGTATTTTGTTGAGCTATTCCTTCACGTTTTTATTGCAGCACCTTTGTGAACTCCTTCATGTGACTTCCATGTTTTCCCAGGTTTCCTTTTCCTTATTAGTTAAAGGAGAACTATGAGGTGAGTGCTTTTCCCTCACCTCATAGTTCTAGCCGACCTAGATTTGTAGACAATGACGAAAGATACACGGGACCAAATCTACAACATGGAATATCAGACACGCAGTATAGAGGTGTATAGAGAGGATGTCTCTATATCATGTGCGGCATAGACAGGATTATTTCTATATAATGGGGATTTTTATATAATGTATAGTAAGAATTTTTATTATAATCTATAATAAGGATTTTTTTATATTTTGTATACTAAGGATTTGTTTAAAATGTTTTAATATATAGTAAGCACTTTTTATATAATGTATAGTGAGGATTTTATTTATATAAATTATAATGAGGATTATTAAAGGAGAATGAAAAAAACCTTCATCCCCACAATTAGAGCCGACGTGTGACACTGAAGCTGTCACACATCGGCTCTATTGATCGGGATCCGTCCCGGCTGCAGCGCGCCTCTGCTCTCTGTCAGCATATAGCGGGCAATAGCCGGCTATATACTGAGTTTTGTATATAGTATATGTCCTGCTGTGATCCTAAAGAGAACTATGGCCAAAAAAGTTTTAATATAAGGTATAGTGAGGATTTGTTTAATATAATGTATAATGGGGATTTTTTTTATATAATGTATAGTGAGGATTTTTTTATATAATGTATAGTGAGGATGTTTTTAATATAATGGTATAGTGAGGATTTGTTTAATATAATGTATAATGGGGATTTTGAGGGCTATGAGTTCCAATTACTATCATATTTTAAAAAAATGATTTTATTATTGAAAAAAAAAAAAGGACAATCCCATATAAAACCAATAAAAAAACGCCATAATACAGGCATGATTCTGTAATGGGGGGCCCGATGTAACTACGTATCTAATTCATTCTCACAGTATTGAGCCTCTTGCGGGATGTAACATTGGGGAAGGCAGATCAGCCATTACAGTGACAATGGGCCTGCTATGAAGTGGCTTTCATTGCAGATATTTTGAGATTCTTGTACTTCCAGCAGTAGCAGTCTGATGATATGGGGTCAGAGGTCAGGGGAGCGTTGTGGTCGGGGTGAGATGACAATTTTCGTACTGAAGTGCAGGGCAAAACATTTTTTTGCTTAGGAGTTTTAAATGGCTCTAATAATACAGATTGCCTGCCTGCCTGTGTTTAGCAGCGGGTATAGGACATGGTGACAGGGTCTCTTTAGAGTCCCCCTATGGCCTTTTTGTATTGGGTAATATGGGGCCCCTCTGTATCGGTTGTTGAGGTCTCCTATGCCTTCAACACCAACTATTCCAAAGGTGGCCAGCAGCGGGCACCAGGCGGTACCTACTTTTCGTCTGTCAGCAGTCAGAAATGACAGGTTCACTTTTAAAAAAACAATGTTCAATAAACATATTTTGCAACCTCTGTACAGCAGAGAAAAACAAAACAAACACCTCAGCATTCTTTCTTGTAAAATGCGCCTTGCTGGTGATGTTTATTGATCAGAGGTGGAAGGGTTGTAAAGCGGGATGGCCCGTTCCCTGCGAGCTTTGGAGGAGAGGTCAGCCCTGAAATGACGGAGCCACGTGGAGAACGCCGGCTACG
>NW_017306394.1:369916-373319 GCF_000935625.1 Nanorana parkeri
GCAGTGAAAAATATGTTTTCGGCAAATAGTTTGTCAAAGGAAAACAAGGCCGCAGGTGGGTCATGTTTGGATCACCGCGGCCTTCGGGCTATGAGAATGCCTAGTCATTTACAGAAAAACAACGTTGACGAGATGATGCTGTGCGGGAGGGAAGAGAGAAAAACAGCGCCGCTTATCAACATGTCAGAGGAAAAACAGTTCAGTCTGTTCTCTGCTTCAGGAAATCAGAATGTCGCTTCATGTCCCTTTAGGAGATCCCTTAAGACTCATCTCTTCAGGGAAGCCTATCCCACCTCAACCTAACCACTGAACAATCACTTTCTCAAACAATCATCCCCGCGCAGCTACCTCCTCATGTATCACTTCCCCCTCCCCTTTTAGATTGTAAGCCCTCAAGGGCAGGGCCCTCCTTACCATCTTGTCAAATTGTATTGTGACTGTAATGTCTTCCTTATATTGTAAAGCGCTGTGCAAACTATTGGCGCTATATAAATCCTGTATAATAATAATGTCCCAGTGCATTGTGGGAAAATAAAAGGCTAGTAATGGCTGCCTTGGGAAACGAGGCCTGTTCTTTTTAACTGTGGCTAAGAAAGGGTGGCGTCGTCTTTTCTTTTATCGCACCTCAAGGCCTAGCTCAGATGGTCAGCAAGGGGGCATTAAAAACAGGCGGTTGATCTGCATTTTTAGCTCCCCGAATGACTGCCCACCTCGAAGTTAAAATAGGTGCTGGTCTGACTTGTATGCATGCCAAATTGTCAACAGCATGGCAAATTTTAATAGCATGTTGCTAGCCTGCCAAATGCAACCATGGCAATTAATGGGACCATGCCGCAACCACGTACTCGTGAGGACTGCGCTGCAACTGACACTCGGGGGGGGCGATTTATCAAAACTGGAGCAAAGAGAATCTGGGGAGCAATTGCCCATGGCAACCAATCAGCCTCTCTCTTCAGTTTGTTCAGTTAAGCTTTGAAAATGAAATCTAGAAGCTGATTGGTTGCCATGCACGGCTGCTCCAGATTCTGTCTGCTCCGGTTTTGATGAATTCCCTTCTCTGAGAATGCAGTCGCGGCTCGGTATTGCAATTAAAAATCCCTATTGGGATTAGAAAAATGAAAAAAAAAAAAAGAATTGCATTCAGGAGGCGGCAAAATTGCCATCAGGAAGCCGCGGATCACTTCTCAGAGGGGCGGTAGAGCCTGACGACCATCTTAACAAGGCCTTATTCTCGGTTCTGCTCCTCCGATTGCGTTCTATGCTCATCCCTGCCTGTTCCAGCTCCAGGGCCGCTTTTTTGGGTGCGCACCTACTTCCTACCAACGTAACAAAGAAGAAAGAAGGTTCAGGCAAATCAGAGGCTGTAATCCAAGATGATGGCAGCTCACAACACCTGCTCTAGTATGGCTGTAAGCCTCCTGCAGCTGCACAGCTGGAGAAATTTGGTAGACACACTGGACCTCTCACAAAGCTAACTCATCTCATGGGTGCTTGTGGACCTGACACAGATCGTGATCTGGAATCGCGCACGGCACCATTGCTATCCCGTGCTGAGGGCAACACTGAGATCTAGGACGAGGACGCAGGCTCTGTGAGTAGCATACCCAAAAGCTGTAAAACTAAAACCAGGGACCCACCATGAAAGATGCTTATCCAGCAGTATAGAAGTACACCTTGTTACTTGGCGGTCTCTCTATTTACATGGTATGAGAACGGAAATTTCACCTGTACTCCATGATCTTCCACAAAGCAGAGAGAGCACCGCAGCACTGAAAGGTCGTAGAGAGTTGGAGGATGCTACTGGTCCTTTCAAATCTGATTTAAAATGTGTCTGCAGAGATCTGATGCTAAATGCCTTAAAATGCATGACCTTGAAAAGTATTTTTTTTAGGTGGAGGTGGGATAGGCTTCCATGGAGAGGTGAGTGTTCAAGCCTCGTCTGAAGGCCAAGTAGGAGATAGCTGGACAGATTGGGGTAGGGTGTTGCAGAGGAAGGGAATGGCTCTGGGAAAGCATGGGAGGAGGTGACAATGAGTCTAGAGAGCAGAGGTCTTGGGAGAATATAGACGTAATAACATTAGGACAGTGGAGATCCCAGAATGTGCATAAGGTGGTAATCTATCAGCATTCATTGAATAGTGGTTACTTACCTCCATTGGCAAGGACAATCTGTCCCCACTCTTTGCTGTTGAATGTTGCACACGCGCTCCTTACTTGCCCTATTCCCCTTGTAAACCCACTGATATCCCTTCTGATCCACCGGTTAAACTACAGGTGGATCAGAGCTTATCTTCTGCAAGACTTGTGACCGGGGTGAAATCATCTTCAGGTGACTCGAAAGTGATTTTCTTCTTCAACTTCTCCCCAGAAGTCCAAAGACAGAGCCAAGTGTCAAGACATCAAGAAACGTCTCCAACAACTCAAGTTCCAATACTCTGTACTGAACCCGGCACAGCTATGTGTGGGTCAAAATGAAGACACTTTTTTTTTTAAACGCCTTCTGCTGCTTCACATTGGCTTGATGGACATGGTGGACAGCGATGTAACACCCAAAGAATGACTCTCTTCTTCACATGCTGCCTCTAGGGGGTGATCTCGTTCCTGACCTCCCAACCATGAATTCCTCAGGGTTCTGCTCAGGGCTGGACTATATCCTCTATATTCAGCACAGCATCTCAATGTTCCTCTGCTAGCCCTGTAGGCTTTACTGCTGTTCATGGTTCCGTTACTCAGACGCGGGCAATATTTGACCACCTTCTGCATGACAACCATCAATTATCTGCAGAAGACTCACGCCACCTCTGAAACTTGTAGAAATCTTCAGAGACAATTTTCTCAAACCATTCATCACTTCTGTTATTCTCAACATGCCGGGAGCGTAATGCTCCTGGTCCACAAAAGCTTGTCCTTTTCTTGCAGTCAAATCTAATCGGACAAGTTTGGTGGCTATGCGTTTATTCATTGTTAACGGTTTGGTTTGGAATGTATATTAGCAACGGTTTATTTTCCTCCTGCAGTCCCTGATAAGGTTCTTAAAACACTGGCACAATTTATGGCAGATAAGCTGCCTTAGGCATTAGATCTCCTGCATGGATTCCAAGATAGGTTCCCAGCTACCCAGGTAGATGGGTGCCCCACTCAGACCCTATCTGGACCGTGCGCAGCCCGATTTATGACAGCAGGCCTACTCATGTCACTATACACTATCACGGATTTGTCTAGCTTTGGGCTATGTTCACACCATGCCCAGACCAGATCTGCAAACACATTGCAGTGCAATTTTGCGGCGTTCCGGTTCTTTTTTTAAGCTTAAAATAAGATTTTAGGTGCAGTCCAGACCAGAGAAAATGAGACGAGCATGATTTTTTTTTTTTTTTTGTGTGTGCGTGTGTGTGCAGCAGAA
>NW_017306394.1:373364-433603 GCF_000935625.1 Nanorana parkeri
AGGCCAGACCAGAGAAAATAGAACGGGCTTAATTTTTTTTTTTTTTTTGTGTGTGCGTGTGTCTGGAGCAGAACAGACTGCGCTGGTGTGAACAAAGCCCATAAATACCATAGGGATACTTTTTTTTTTTTGGTCCAGGAATGAACTGTTCTGGCCTGGACATGATGTGAACAAGCCCTTAGACACTAGACATTGTTTGCCATATGTTCATCTGCTGCCCAGAGGAATTTCAGACTAATTCCCCCCTACTTGCTACTTTTGATATTCAATGGTGCGTACCAAAAGGAATGAGGTGCTTGAATCCATTCTGGATAATGTTAATATAGCCCAGGGTTGCATTAGAGTGAACTTGAGAAGTTTGTCAATGAATCCCCTGTTGCACAGGGCGTACAATGGGAGCCAATGAAGGCTTGCCTGTGAGATCTTTGCATTAAACATATGCATGCCCAGGCCTCTAAACAAGGATGTCCTTCTGTGATGCTGGGGGGAAAGTGTCCAAAAGGCTGGCTCAACCTAGCAACAGGACAGAGCGATGCAGAAAACTGGCCAGCTTCTGTGGGGGTGCAAATAGCCTCCAGGTATGGCCGATACATTGGGGATTTTTTTTTAAAGCTGCTTAGTGTATTGTTAAAATGACACGAAACTGAGGAGTTAAATCTTAAAACTGCAATCGGCTGTAGATCCTCAAATCATCTCTGAATTGGTGCAGACACTGTCCTTTCTTCTGGAGGGGGGACTACTTTTGTCCCGCCTGGTCCCTGTGTGTTGTAAAATAGTCACCGCTCCAAGCTCACTACCGTGATGGACTATAATTTCAATGTAAACTAAACATGAGATTGTAGTCCATCCCGGGAACGAGCATGGAGCAGTGACTACAACACACACAGGGAGTATGGGGAACAAAAGTAGCTCAACAAGCTCATGTAGACGTCATGGGTCAGGTGTCTGTAAACCTTTCTTCATAAAGTGAATGCATCACTGTCGAGTGTATAGCTTTGAGTATTGACAAGTAACCGGCTGGGCTGAAAACAATTCTCACAGCTGACACATTTTCCCCGTTCACAGCTACCAAATTACATAGAACAGTTGCGTATCTAGAACAGAGATTAATGAGGTGATGTCGGAAATCAAAGTATAGGGGGGGGAAAGGGAGCAGCCTCAAGGTAAGAGTTTAATGTATAAAACAAGATAAGATAACGAGACATTAAACTATTAATTACACAGTGAAGTGCTGCAGAGACCAAAGTACACAGAGGGAGGGGAAAAAAAATTTAACAAAAAAGCTGTACCCCACCCAGCCCGTATATGGAGGAGGGAGGCGTTCCCATGGGGAGTATGAGGTGAAGGCTTTGGGTGGCGTTCCCACACGTTGCAATGGCTTGGACACAAGAGTACATTCTATGTCCTAGAACTGCCACCTGTTGGCCTGTAGAGCCCAGGCTTGTGGAAGACGACCCCAAACCGTCATCCGATTGAACTGTCATAAAGAGTCCGGGTGCCTCATTCCAGCACCACCTTCCCCCCTGCAGCCTCCAGAGCAGCCTTTATCTTTTCCGCTTCCTCCTTAGCAACGTTGACCCTGATCTCTTGTGGAAGCGACTCCACCATCTTCTTAGCCTGTTTAGAAACATTATAAAACATTAGATTTTATCATTTACATTTTAAACAATTAAAGATTTGAAAATCAGTAACTACCTAATAACGTTTAACAGGATTACCCTTCATGCTTTACTAAAAACAGATCTACTGTATCATGATGCTTTGAGCAGAGAGCAGAACCCCATATAAAACCAGTAAGACATTTCTACACTGGTATAGGCTGCACCAAAATAGCATGCACCAGTGGGCCCCCTAGTGTCCTGCAGTCAGCATTGCATTCAACAGCATTGCATGAATCACCATGAATAAGCAAAATGACCAGTGTGCGTCTAGCTCCGGTGTAGTGATTGCATGCAGCTCCTGGGTTTTTGGAGAGCTGCAGTTATACATTTCAATTTGAGGGCATGATGAAGGTGGAATTATACCAACCAATGGGGAAATCTGGTAATGCAACAAAAGCCAAAATACATTCTGTAAGGGAACAATCGTATTTCCCGGGCTGTGCTTATGCTTCAGTCTTGTGCCATTTCAGATGTTTTTGGTGACATCTTTCAAGCCTCTTCTCTTGGCCAATCACAGAACCCTATGCATTCTGTAAACCCATTCACAAAATACTAAGCTTTCTGTAAATGGAGAGGGTAGAGCCTGCTGTGTAGGAGAGCCAGGCCTCTCCTGTTGGAGTGCCAAGGTACAGTAAATGCTATACTATCAGTGCTCATTGTAACAAGAAAAAGAAAAAGCTGCAGGAGGAGACGTACACCTCGTTGCACTTATCTTTATTTAAAACCTGTAGGCTTACTAACAATTAACTTTCCTGGAGTTTTCCTTTCAATTTAAACAAACTGTTGCAAGGACCAGCTTACTCCGAGTTTTGGGCTTTGAACTGAGTAGAGTCTGGATCAGGGGTATAAATTATTGAGATTATGGTAGAGGAGGAATACGCAACCTGCTCCCGTTGCACTTTAGCCCCTCCACCCCCAAAACATGTTGGATTCTTCAACTTTATGGTCAAACTCTTCTAGACTATTCTCAATGAACTCACATTTTGAAAGTATGCCACAAAAGCCCAATACTGCAAGAGCCGAGTTGTGGCCATGGTCCATTAGAGAGCTGCCTGTGCATTGCTTCTACATCCAGTCAGGTTTCGTACCCATGCCGTACTTTTGGATTTGAGGACATAAGTGATAAAATTTGAATCTCCAACTGTTGTTGAGATTTGCAAAAAAAGGTCATCAGTGCCATTGGTGGGGAGTGGGTCAACATAGCACAATCCCCCTGCTCCCCAAGAAAACCATAGACACTATTAAGCCCTTAAACTGTATGTCATGACAATATAAAAAATAGGGATCCACTGATACTAGTATTGGTGCCGATTATTTGGGCGAGTACTTGTACTTGCCCAAATGCTCTGATGCCTAGCCCAATACTTCCGGTACCACGAAGCCGTGCACCGCGTCATTACACAGTGCCTGGCTTCTTGATTGGCTGGCCAATCAGGAAGCCGGGCAGCGTGTCATTACACGCTGCCCGGCTTCCTGATTGGCCAGCCAATCAAGAAGCCAGGCACTGTGTAATGACGCGGTGCACGGCTTTCTGATTGATCGGGAAGCTGGCTTCATGCTCCCTCGTCATCTAGTGATGAGAAGCATGGGGACGGCTTCCCTGCTAATTGGGAAGCCGGGTGGCGAGTCATTACATGCCGCCTGGCTTCCTGAAATGGGACTTCCGGCACTCGGTATCAGCGTGTATTGAGAAAAAAAAATATCAGTACTCGATACCGAAATACCGGTATCGGTGCATTCCGCATAAAAAACATATACAGTACATTTCACATGTTTAACCCTTTATAAATACTGCAAGTACAGAAAAATACCAAGTTATTCTGCCAAAAGTAAATTTAGCTCCTCGGCTCCCAAGTGACATTTCCTTGCCTACACAAGGTAAGCGTTTGAGAGATGAAGTAGGGGGGGAATGATGAATAGGAACTCTCCTCCCAGGGTATAAAAAGCAATTTCCTGTTACGGGAACCAGATACAAGAAATTAAATACTGGGACATGCTCTAGAGAGGTTTGGTCTGGAGACTGTCTCAATGGCCTGTGTTAATAAGTTTTGGGCTTGTATCAATGGAATGAGTTTGAGACTCTTCTGGGACCATTTAGAAGTCACCGACAGGTGAATTTGACCTACAGGTGACCTCCACCAAGTGGGATTTGTATTCCTACAGACTTGTATGGGAATGCAGAAGCTGGTAGAGGAGAACGAAAGACTATCAAACACAGGCCCGTCATCGGGGGGTGGGGTGATCATGTATCAAAAGGAAAGACAGCAAATGCAAGCGATAGTAAAGCAACAATGAGAACGTGGCCAGGATTACACCATGTGCTGTAGTGATGATCACATTTAGTATGGAGTTCACCTTACCTGTACCAAGTTCACCCCCGATACACAATTCTTCACTTCCTTGATGAGTTTCACTTTGTCTACAGCGTTCACCTCTGTCAGTTTTACTGTGAAGTGCGTCTTTTCTTTCTTGGCTGGTGCTGCCTCTTCGTCCACAGCCTGTGCAAGACAGAACAGGGCAAGATCAAACCCAGCTGCATCCTAAGCAAGACTTCACAAATAATTGCAGTATGATTAGAATTGCACCTCCGCTATGTTAGATAGAATGACCCGAGTTCAGCGACATTCGCATTCATAACGTCACATACTCCTGGCAGAGTTTGTAAGTTGTAGACACTTACTAAGAAAACGTGAGTGATGATACCAAAACTCTAGATTTAATGTGACGCAAAATAAAACTATTAGGGATCCCAGAACAGCACAATCTATAGCAAAACAAAACAATGAAACAGTCCTATTCAAAAGCCGGCATACCCTTAGTTCCTAATGCTGTGTACTGCCCCCTTTAGCATCAGTGGTGCGGGCAAATCCGTTTCCATATTTGTGAATGAAGTCCTGTGCTAAAGCTGCCCGATCTTTGCAACAAGCTTCCAGGTCCTGCAAATTGGTTGTCTCCCAGGAGATGTATGAGATACCTTCAAGGTGGGCCAATGATAGATATTGAGGTCAACAGAGCGTGGTAGCCACGCCACAACCTTCACATTTTTTCTGCTGCAGATACTGAAGGGTTGACTTAGCCTGATGTTAAACGGTCATTTTCACGTTGGAATGCCCAAGTGCAACCCATGCACGGCTTCCAAGCTGACAAATGAACGTTTTCCTACAACATCGTTTGGATATTATGCTGCATTCATCTTGCCATCAATTTTGACTACATTTCCTGTGCCAGTGTAAAGTGCGCACCCAGCATAGGAAACAGCATAGATTAACCTCCATGCTTCACAGTAGGGATGTTGCGCTTCTCTTCACAGGCCTTGCTAAATGCAACAATACAGTTTAGTTTTGGTCTCATAACTCCAAAATGATTTTGTTCCAGAAGCTCTGGGGCTTCTGCAGGAGCTGTTTGGTGTATTGTAGTGGTCTATTTTGTGGCACCGGTGCAGCAAAAGTGACTAACATTTTACTAATCCTGCCAGAGGTAAGTAAACCCATGAGCGCACACACACACTTTTATGAGGCTCTTTATTGAAGCCATCGGGGTACATTATGTCATGTATCTGTAAATTACAATTGCTTGTTTCCAGGAAATGAATGATTACCTGGGCTGGTGCTGCTGCACTCACTGCTCCTGCCATCATGGCGCCCATCGGCATCATACCAACATCTTGAATCTTCAACGTTTTCTAATTTGAAAAGAAAATAAATAAAAAACAAAACAAATAAAAGTCAGGCCAGTCACCGAAACATTTTCTGTAGTAAGCACGGCATTCAATAAAATGATGATTTTTGCTTTTGCATAAGGTAAACAGTTTCCAGCATGAGCGACCACTGCGCTATTCAAATAATCATATCGCCAACAACATACCCTATTTCCAGCACTGGAAGCATAATTATAACGGTGACCCCTACAGGATGTACAACATATTACCAGATTTGCAGACGTACGGGTGTTAGAAAATGATGTGTATGTATTATTAATATTGATGCACCGATATCGGTTTTTCGGTATCGAGTACCGATATTTTTTTTCCGGTACTCGCCGATACCGGAAGTCCTATTAAGCATGTAATGACTCGCCACCCGGCTTCCTGAGTAGCCGGGAAGCGTGTAAAGACTCGCCACCCAGCTTCCTGATTAGGGGTTGAGAAAGCATGGAGCTGGCTTTCCGGCCAATTAGGAAGCTGTGTCATTACACGGCGCCCGGCTTCCTGATTGGCCGGGAAGCCGGTATCATGCTCCCTCGTCACAAGCGGCGAAGGACCATAGAGCCGGCTTCCCGGCCAATCAGGAAGCTGGGCAGCGTGTAATGACTCGCTGCCCGGCTACCTGATACCGGAAGTATCGGGCTAGGCATCAGAGCATTTGGGAGAGTGCGAGTACTTGCCCAAATACTCCGCATCGGCACCGATACAGGTATCGGTGCATCTCTAACTATTACTATAATACAGGATTTATATATCGCCAACAGTTTGCGCAGCGCTTTACAATATGAGGAAGACATTACAATCACAATACAATTCAAGACAAGATGGTAAGGAGGGCTCTGCCCTACCCGGTGAGAGCTTGCAATGTATGTAATGAACATAGCTGTATTGCTGGTATCTACTCTTAGAGAAAAGGGGAATGACCACACATCGTAGATTTGTTTTTAAAAAACCTGCACTGAGTGAATGGGGATGGGGGGAGGCGGTAGCAATGATGCCTTCTAAAAAAATACTAGTTGACTGGCTTTTAAAAAATTCTAAGAAATGGCCCACTACATGCAAGCAAATCAAGACGAGTCAAGAGTGAAGTCAGAACTCTTAAGGTGGAATTTTCCAGCATTCACCATAATGCGCACAGCCTACTTGCACACTATGACACATTTACCACTCCTCCCACCCATGTGAGGTCCGAGCTCCCCGCATCCACTCCATCCCCACTGTGCCATGTTATTGTGCTTTTTTTCCAGGTCTGCCTGCCAGTGGGCAGGCGCTGATGATGTAACTCCTGAGCATGTGTGTTGCATTATTTCTGCACCTGGCTTCATTAACAGGATCAGTAAGATGCCAGGGGGGCCAGGACTGTACACTTTAGACTGGGTACCATTTAGACACATTACAAGGTCCTTTAAAAAGCGACTGTCTTTAAACTAAAACAAAGCACTCTGCAAAGGAACTTTACCCGGCCCGACCAGGCATGTGTGTGTGTATGCCTGGTCCCCCTCTGCCCACTACATGACACAGTAGTGATGTAGTGCCTGGAGGGAGGGAACCGCATCGCTCAGAGGGGGGATCAGGCATCCAACACTAGACAGAAATATGACCGATGCTGAAGACTCTTTGGTAGCAGTAGGGAGCAAAGATCTGTGGTGGGACAGGTAAGTATTCGCTCCTCCCTACCAGGGAATACTTTGTGCTTTTTTTTTCTGTACCAAAATGTTTAACTGAGCTAAGACAACATTAGAATACAGGTTGGGTCACAATGCTAGATGACATCGGATCAGTATATACAATAGCAGCACGGACCAAAAACTGTATGTATAAACCAGTTATTGGGATACAATACAATATCATTGTTCCCCTGTAGCCTAAATGTACTGGTAGTGGGTGGGTGAGGGGTGGTGTGCGGTGAGGAAGGGGTTGGTGGCGGTCATAGGGGATATAGGCACCAACCATTGTGTGTGTTTCTAAAACAGCCGCACAGTCGTGTATGTCACCTACCTTAAGTAGCTCGTTGAGGTCAGACACTTCCAGCAGAGTGAGGGATGCTATTTGGTCAACCAGCTGCTGAATTTTTGGGGGGTAATGTTTGACCGCATCGTCCAGATCCGGCATGGGCAAAGGCTGGTTCCGAAGTGCGCAGGATGTCCGTAAGTACCTCACTGCAGGCGCCTCTAACCTGTGCAACAGAACCATCGTTAGCCAATCAGTACACAGGAAATCAGGAAGAATACAACTGATAACATTGTATTATTAAATATTGTTACTGATATTATAAAGAAGAATCCACACAAACCAATCAGAATCCATCACCTTCAAAATTCTAAGCCCTCTTCCCAAGAATCTGCCATTGCTGACCTCCCTCTTCTGATAATTCTTTCCTCCTGGCTGTCATGCTTGCTTTAAAGGAGAACTATGGAGTAAGTGTTTTTCCCCATAGTTCTCTTTAGGGTCACGGGAGGACATATACTAGCGTCCTCCCGGGACTCAAAGCTCAGTATATCGCGAGCTACAGCACGCTGTATATTGAGACAGCCGCAGCCGGGGCGGATCCCAACATTATGGTCGAGATCCACCCAGCTGCGTGATTGACAGCTGGCTCTGCCTATCTAGAGGCAGAGCCAGCTGTACCCACCCCCACCCCGTCCGTTCCGCCAGTCAGCGCTGGAGAATTGGAGCGGGGAGGGAATCCCTGCAGAGAGCCGTGAGTGACAGTCACAGCTCTCTGCAGGGAGATGATCGAGAAGTGAACAGGCGACGGTATGTGTTCGCTCACTTCCCGATCTATTGAGCCGACGTGTTACAGTTTCATTGTCACACTTCGGCTCGAACTATGAGGATGAGTGAAAAGCACTCCTCATAGTTCTCCTTTAAGCCACTGTCTTGGAGCAGGAATGCAAATAAGAATGTCTGACTCTGCGACATTCCCAATCTGCACATTTTTATCTCTGCTGAAGTGGAACTAACTGCAAAAAGTGAGGATTTGATATGGTATAGCAGGGGTGGACCAATCCCAGTTTAAAATTTTGTCAAGGAAGCTGGTGCCAGCAAAAACATCCTGCTGGCTCCTGGATTGGACAGACTGGCGTCTGAATTCCTTATTCCCCTCTTCCTAGCAATTAAAGGTTAATTGTGCCTAAGCTGTACCCTAAAAACATACCTTTGGCCTGAAACTCCTTCTGAAAAACAGCAGTGCAGTATGTGCCTGTGCCTAGGCATTCCCATTCTGTGGCCTCCTATCTGCAGCATGAGATCTAAGGCATTGCTGCCTCTGACTGCTAGTCTCAGGAGATTTGATGATGTCATTACTGTGCTGCTCACTCCTTGCTGGAGGCTCTGACATGAGGAAACAAATCCCTGCCTCTACCAAGATGGCTTCCTCCACACAGAGATGCCATGGCAAGTCAGTAATTAGGGAAAGGTCAGCTGCAGGGAGACCACAGGCACTTCTTTGTTATCACAAAGTATTTAAACCAGCGGGTCAGCCAGGAAACTAGCATTTCCAGGTGAAGATCAGCAATGGTGGATCCTGCATTTCTCATGACAGGTTTAATTTAAATAAGTGCTCTTGCCCCCTCCCCGACCTAAAGTACCCCACCCGCCTCCATCCTGCGTCTCAGCGTTTACATCCTACAGTAAGGGCTCAGTCACACCAGCCTATGATGAGCCGTTTTAGCGTGCAGGCTTTGTGTACGTGCAGCACATTGTGCCATTACAACACCAGGCACTGTTCCCCTTTTGTTCACTTAAACTTTATTGAAACATCACAAAACGACATTCCATTCATTTTTAAGAAATCGGTGACAAGGCGCTGTGTGGTGGCAGAAGGTGGCTCCCATTGACGTGCAGCATTTATACACAAGGCGCTACACCCCACCTCAAGGCAGCGCTGTGGCGCGCACAGGGCACATAGAAAACAATTTTTTTGCGCGTGCCATGGCATTGTTCTGTGCATAGATCAATGCAACTCAATGTGAATGAGGCCTTAAATATTCCCGGAGCTGGCAGCCCCTGTGCAGTCCATCCCATAGACTTCTATGTGGCTACCTCCCAAGGCTGAAGGCGTTCTGGAATCGGTCCCACTTAAGTCTATGGGGATCAATGGTGCAGGTAGCACCAAGGAGGTTATATCAAAGGATGAAAACAATGCAGAAGGAGAGGGCCACAGGATGGAGGTATATATACACAATTGGGGGCGGGTACCTTAAGTCAGATGCACTTAAAGGACGAACATATTTTTATATTATTAGTACAATGTCTGCCCCAGTAGAGGCCCAGGGACATGCAAACACCAATAACAACTTAATACACAAATATGGACTCATTGCTCTGCGCTGCTATTGGTCAGCTCCGTGCAGCCTGCACAGTCCCTGTTACACAGGGTCACCTGACCCGCTTCCTGGACATGGTAGTAATGACCTTCTATCCTTTCTTCCCTGCATTCATTCCCTCCCTCCTTCCTTCCTCCGGGTACCTGCACAGGCCGTGTGCGATCCTCCTCGCTCTCAAACAGCAGCGGGCGGCGGGGTACATGGTGTCCGGTGTTCTTCTCTTTCCTGACTGTCACCGGCGACAACACATGGAAACCCCACACGCTGTGACCTACCCGGCGTGCATCGCGCCAAGGAAAACTTTATTGAGAAGGAAGCACGGCGCTGTCTATTGGATGCAGAGACGGACGGAAGTGACGTCGGGAGCTGGTTAGAGTAAGGCGGCGGACATCTTGACAGTGGGCAGCAGACTGAGATGCCCACACCTGTCATGGCCGCTTCCCTGCGGCCTGAACCTGGGTAGTTGTCACAGCTTTATGTATGGTGACAGAGGCTCTGTCAATGCTGCAGGCTTGTCAGCGCAGGGGAAAGACAACTGTGTACAAAGGAGACGTACTGAGAGAAATATGGAGGCTGCCCTTGTTATGCTTGCCTTTTCAAAATGCTAATTGCCTGCATGTCATGGCAACCTTGCGAATTCTGTTCTTTATTTCTGCTGACTTGGCTTCAATTTAAAGTTGACCGCCAGATAGATATAAAAACACATATAAATGCATATTTCTTATAGAGGGAGCTCTGCTTTGAGGTAGAAACAAATAATGATGTATTAAAGCTAAATTCCACATTAATTATTAAATGTATTTAATTTTTTTTATTGCAAACGGTGTAAGTACCTGAATGTGACTTGGTGTCAGCCTCCTGCAGTCCATGTTCTGCAGAGCTCAGGCTAGGAGCGGGAGAAACAGAACCAAGGACCAGGTGCTGCAGTGCTCATGTGATAATAGGGAACATGCTAATAGGAGGAGAGAGCATAGTAAGCTTATCGGTCTGCTGCTTCTCTTTTCACTGGCCAGTCACAAGCTGGGGGAAGGACAGGACCTGTAAAGTGTTACTGCAGCAGAGGGGGGGAAAAAAAAAATCAGATCTCTTGCCGGGCAGGACTGTGCTGTGTACATCTCCCATGTATGAATTTCATCTGTGTATTCACTCAGCTTGAAAGAAAGACTGTGGTAATGAAGAAAAAAACATCAGACACCATTGTGAACCTTCTTCTTATAATGTTAGATTTATGGCTGGCAGCAGCTTCTGTACTCTGAGTCCCTGAACTGGAACCAGTGTGAGGAGGTTACGCCAGAACTCTACAGTTCTAAATCCATTAGATCGGGTGTAACCAAACTGCAGCCCTCCAGCTGTGGTGAAACTACAACTCCCATGATGCAGTTCTCTCTGGGAGTCACGTCTGTGGCTGTGAGAATCTTGCAATGTCTCATGGGATTTGTAGTTCCACCACAGCTGGAGAGCCGGAGTTTGGCTACCCCTGCATTAGATCAACATGACAGCCTGGCAAAGTGACAGGAAGGGAGAGGACATATGTGGCACGGAGTTGGTACGTGTCCATGTAACATTCACAGGAATGACAGGACCCGAGGTTTCCCAGCAGAACATTGCCCAATGTATCACCCTGCCTCCGCCGGCTTGTCTTCCCATAGTCCATCTTGGTGCCATTTCTTCCCCAGGTAAGTGGCACACACGCACCCAGCCATCCACAGGATGTAAAAGACAATGTGATCCATCAGACCAGGCCTCCTTCTTCCATTGCTCTGTGGTCCAGTTCTGATGCATTGCTCATGTGCCCATTGTAGGCACTTTTGGTACTTCAGAGACAAAATGTTCACTTGCAGCCTAATATACCATTATGGCCGATCTCTCTCCAGAGCTTGGCTGGATGTAAGTATCCTTATCTGATGTCCGGAGGGCCGCTGGGGATGCTGACAGTTGCTGTAGCAGTCCGCACTACATAGTGATAGCTGTGATCTTTCAGGTGCTGTTCCAGCAGCTTACCTTCTGCACATAGAACACAGGGAGTCACTCACTCGGCACCAGCAAGCACCTTAAATCAGGCGTTGTTTTCTGATTGGACAAGGTGAAGATTTTGACATTATCTGCCCCTCCTCTTCACCTCATTCAATCAGAGAACAGCTTGCATGCATTGAAAAACTACAAGGCGTTCTGTGCATGCCGGAGGTGCGGAGTGAGCAACTCCCTGTACTCTGTATAACAGCTATCATTGAACGTAGTACAGACTAATACAGAGGTTTGGATACATACATTGAGCCAAGCTGACCAATGTAAATTTCCATAAAATCATTCTTGGAAATCTGCTTGAAGCCAGGGTAGTTTGTTTCTGACCAATAGAACTGAAGCCAGTGCATTTTTTTCCTGACCAATAAAACGGAAGCCAGGGCATTTTTTTTCCTGACCAATAAAACGGAAGCCAGGGCATTTTTTTTCCTGACCAATAAAACGGAAGCCAGGGCATTTTTTTTCCTGACCAATAAAACGGAAGCCAGGGCATTTTTTTCCTGACCTATAAAACTGAAGCCAGGGCATTTTATTATGATAATGAAGCCAGGGCAGTTGTTTCTAACCACTGATGTATTGCTTTTGGAAAGTTCCCCTCACTTCCTGTCCAGTAAAATATTGTCAGGACAGGAAGTGAGGGTAATTCTCTCTAACAGAGCCCCTGATAGTTTTTGATAGAGCGGGGAAGTATTGCTAAGAAAAAAAGTTTTGGCATGACATAATACGTTATAGCAAGGTTAGGCAACTTCAGCACTCCAGCTGTTGTGGTACTAAAAGTCCCAAGAGGCATTGCAAGACTGACAACCACAGGCATGACGGGATTCATCGTTTCAGCACATCTGGAGTGCCGAGATTGCCTACTCCTGTTATATTGTCTGTGGTGGAGGGAACGGAGAACCTCAGCAATGTGGCCCCATGAAAATAATAAAGTCAGCCAAAACCCAGGTATTTTGTTCATGAAGCCCCTGCGCTGCAGACCGCGCATGAATAAGACCAGTCACCTGAGGTCGATATATGTTTATTATCACTATTCCAATAGATTATTACAAGCAAGAATTCCATGGCCTGAGGGCGGTAACAGCTGGCCCCCGACCTTCACAGTTTACAAAGCACAAAAAGCAGCAAAACACACTAGACGGGGCCGGAATGATGGGTAATCCAATGATCGTACCAGAGCTGAAGGGCTCACCTACTGCACACCGCTCTGCACTTTAGGATTTTACCGAAGTGTTACAGGTGCAACGGATCTCATACACACACAGATTTCACATAGGCCGTATGAAAGAACTTCCACATTACATCCAGCGACATGGCACAGGCCTCTCCCATAGAAGGCAAACAGCTAAAGACCTCAATGTGTTTCATTCTCACCTCCCTAGGGGTTAAAAACTACCCCCAGGATTAGAAAAATGGGTTCATTTGAATGCGCTTTGTCCATCTTTATTTATACGCGCAGAAGATTCCTCAAGCAGCCAAAACTCTGGAACGGACGAAAGATCGGAGGAACGGGGATCACGACAGGTCAGGATAACACCTCTTCTTTTGCAGGCCCTGCTTGTTAACATCATTTTTTTTTTAACCCAGGGACAGGGTCGCTTTAAGTCTCAATAAACAAAGCCTGCTGTTTTCTGATACATTAAAACAGAACGCCAGGATTTTCTTTTTGTTAATTTGCAGTGTAAATATAAGTTAAAGTGATATTAAAAGGGTTTTTAAGCCATTTCAAATGCTGATGAAATCACTTACAATGGACGCTGCTTCTTGATGTTTTAACGTTTTAGTTTCCTGCAGAATCAGCTGAGCACAGGTATCCTGTTTTTAATGGTGGCTTCTTTCCCTCACAGGGTCCTATGGAGCCACCCTTGTGTGTTCTAGTAAGCTGTACATGTCTGCGCAAACAGACACAGGAAGGCAAGACAATCCAATGCTTCCCGCTTCCTCTCTTCTTCAAGCCAGTAGATGAACAGCTTGGAGAAGGGAGGAAGGAGGACCATGGGGAACAAAAGTAGTCCCCCTCCAGAAGGAAGGACAGTGTCAGCACCAATTCAGAGATGATTTGAGGAACTACAGCCGAGTGATACACAAATAAGATACATTTTTTGATTATAGGTAGGTGCTTGAATGTATTAAGATGCAACTTCTGAGTTCAGTGTCACTAACTTATATTTACACTACAGATTTAAAAAAAATCCTGGTGTTCTGCTTTAAGTCAGAATCAGTGGAATGCTTTTTTTTCCCCCCTAAAGGCTCAGTCCATTTACAACTGACATTTGAGTGGTTCTCCGTTTGTTTCACCCTTCTCTTTTATGTCACCCAGGGAGGCCAGGGATAAAATCTTTGCACCCGTGTCCCCAGCTCCACCCACTGCCATAACAAGAGGAAATCACTCTGGGGGAATTAATCAAATCTGGAGCAGTTGCCCAGGGGAACCAGCTTCTCTCTGCAGTTTAGGTTTGGAAACTAAAGAGTAAAACTGATTGGTTGCCATGCACAGCTGCTCCAGATTTTGTCTGCTCCAGTTTTGATCAATTCCCTTCTGTGTTTTCATTTGTTTTACACAGACAATACATATGTTGGAGTAAAAATTCACTAAAAAGGGAGGTGGGTGCCAGGAAATCTTATAGGGAAACCACGTTGTTAGGAGCCGAGGGATAACAAAACAAAAAATGGTGGTTGATTCGTCTTCGATATCAGCTTTGGGTGAATTATCCCTTTAACACTGCAGAAGCACCAACAACAGTTTGGGAAAGCTGAGGCCGATTAGGATTTTACAATGATTTCTCGTGTAACGTGTGAGCAACAAACATGGGATGGGGGCTCCTTTAAAAAAAGAGGTGGCAGCAGCAGCAGGTGCTAGGCAGAGGATGTCGGCCGAGGTGAGTGAGAGGCTCGGTAGGATGAGCAGCTCTGGACATCTTACAGGTGGGCTACGGACAGATTACAATGTTAGTAGAGAGCAGTGAGGCATTGGCCAGCGGTGGCGATCGTAGAGAGGAAGCCGGCAGATGGAGCACAGCTAGGTAAGACACAGGAAATGGCAGTTACATAAATGTAGTGTTTACTGCAGCAGTACTGATAAAGAAAGCATGCTACACATGTCGGCAGGGAATGCCAGCTGTGGCGAGGGTGGGGTTAATTCTGACAGATGGCCGGGAACAGACGGGTGCTTCAGAGTATCAATCAAAACAGATTAACTGGGCTTCGCTGCCCCCTGGCACTTGCTGCCCGTGTGTTGCTTGCTGCTGTGGAGGCTGCTGCTGACCAGCACCTACTGCCATCTATAAGAGAAAAGAGAAACAATCACTCCATAGACCAGCATACTAAATACAACATATACTGCACAAAAGGACAAATATTTCAGTCCCTTAAAGTGACCCTGTCACTAATATCAAAATGAACCTGCAAACTAAAAAGTAGAGTGTAATCACTTACCTCTCGTGCCACCGAAACGTCATGGAGGGATTGTCCCCTCGAAGACACTGTAGGGAGAGGTGCCCCAAACATCGCTCAGTGATGTTACTTTTCAGAACAATACAACAGGGGGAAATGTACAGTTGTTGCGTGTGTGTGTGTTTTCCCCATGTTTTATTATTTTAAAGACCCTGCAAGTACAGGGTACCGGTCAATCTGCCAGAAATGCACTCGGCTCCTAATGTCCTCTTGTGGAGTGACATCACATGCCCTATCGTGGACTAAAATTGCAAGGCTTGGTGCCAGCCCTGCCCAGATGTCTGTGGATAAAGTACTGATTCCTGCCCGTTCTTACCTCCACATCATAGGGACTTATTGTTCTGTACTGCAAGATACAAACTGGGAGGACACTGTGCACAGGACAGATCTGAATAATGGACATGATCAACAGGTATTTTGTGCACGTATTAAAAATATATAACAAAAACACGTCAAATTGTATATTTAAAGCACAATTACAACTGCAGCCCCCCTATCCCTTTATAGGCAATGAGTGTGCCATCTTAACCTTAAATTTCAGACGTGGACAACTCCGGCCCTCCAGTTGTGCTTGAATTACAAATCCCACCAAGCCTCTGGGAGTCCTGCCTGTAACTGTCGGTCTTGCAATGCCTCATGGGAGTTGAAGTTCCACAACAGCTGGAGGGCCGGAGCTGCCCACCCCTGCTCTATTTGGACTGCAGTTGCCATGAGGCTGCACATGTGATCAGCATTTGACACCGGTCATTTCAGGGCTTGACAATTCAGTTGAGAGGTGAAATAAGCACTCTGGCAACCTTGCCGGTAGGGATGTACCGATACCGGTTTTTCTGTATCGGAGCACAAGTACCGATATTTTTTTTTTGGTACTCGCCGATACAGAAAACAGATACCGGAAGTCCCATTAAAAGAAGCCGGGCGGCGTGTAATTACTAGCTGCCCTGATTCCTGAAGTTCCGGTATTGAGATAGGCATCGGGAGCATTTGAGGGAGTACGAGTACTCCCCCAAATACTCAGTATCGGTGCATCCCTACTTGACGGTTAGCATGCCTTAAAGCAGAATTCCAGGAGATTTCTTTATTAGGGTAGCCCCACTGCAAGGGTTAAGTGCTTGTTTTTTGTCCAGGTTAAAAAATATAGTTGTGCTCACTCGAAGCTTCGAGCCAGCCGGCTGTTGCAGCGCTACCTCTAACCTGTCTTGTCCTTTGCTGCAGCATTGGAATGTTCTTCAGCATCCTCATGTCTATACACACAGCATAGAATGTGATGATTTAAGGCACCTTAGATCATTGCATCGGAGGTGAGGGAGACATTGGAAGGACCAGTCTAAGAACAAGCCGGCTCCATGCTTCAGGTGAGTATAAGTTTTGTTTTTTAACCTACACAAAAACAAGCAGTTAACCCTTGCTGTGCATGGGTAGCCCCACTATTGTTTGATTGGAGGAACACTACACGTTTCCTCTTGTTTTCACTGCAGCTGTCACATTATATAAGATTCGGGTGTTGTCCATAAGTGCAAATAATTTACGTTTTTTTCATAGCCCCACTGCAAGGGTTAATAAAACATTTCTTGGGGTTTTTCTTTACAAGTATCTGTTTTAGGAGACATTGAATTGGCAGGTAATGTTCCTCTTTAACATACCAAAAAGGGAGCAAATAAGAGAAGCTCATTGTCAGAGTTTACATACACTTTAATTCCACTCAACTCAACCCACTGTGTTTCATATGACATGTCATCCTCCCAAGACCCGATCACAGGAGGCGATCATCACATACCGGTTGGTACATCTGCTGTTGTCCAGGGTGGTAAGGTTGCTGGGAAGGCATATTGTTCATCGCTGGGTCTTGTCCAGGGAGAGCAGAAATGAGACCCTGTAGAATAAATAGTGGCAGTTGCAATTGTTTATGTCACATGATATTAGTGCAACTGTTAAGTTGGGTTCACACGTGGGTGTAAGGAATATGCGCATTTGCCGCGAGTTTTTACAGCAATTTGCGGTAAAAGAAATGCACAATTAACGCGCGTTTCCGAGGGCTATCCGGCTGTATCCTGATGGATACGCGCGGCAAATATGCCCCCAAAGAAGCTCTTCTTTGGGCTTCTTTGGGCGTAGGGCGTTTTACAGCGCGTTCCTACGCGCTGTAAAACGCCCAGGTGGGAACCATACCCAGAGGCAATTATTGGTTTTCACATGTTGAGCGTTTTACATCGCGTAGTAACGCGCTGTAAAAACACCCAGGTGTGAACCAGGCCTAAATCAAACCCACATTTTCAGTAAAAAAAATGCATTCAATATAGCAGCCAGGAGTGTGTACAGCTCCCTTCTGTCACAGATGTAATACTTCATGTCTGTGGCAGTGAAAGGGTTAAAGTGTACGTCAAAGCAATGCTTTTGATTAGTTTTGGATAGAGTGGAAGGATGAGACCCTGCGTCAGGTTTTATTTGCCATCAATTCTCTATTTGTCCTGGCGACCAATGTCACAGAGGTAGAAAGTAAGTGACTATCAAAGCTGGTCACACATTATGCGAATTTCGCACTTGCGGCTGCACACAGGCAGAGAAAGATTAAAAGCAAACTGCGCTTATCCATTTGGCCCCCTCCCCTGACCTAACCAGACCTTCCCCTCCAAAGATGCATACCTAGCTTGATCTGATGGCCACCTCCCGTATTTGTTTACATCTAGCACCGCAGGTCTCAGTTTCCTGGCTGCACCTGTGATTAAAGCCCCACAGACTTCTATAGGGCGGTGTCTACTGGCCAGATACTGTCCCATAGAAGTTTATGCAGCTGGTAAATGCAAGCGAAGCCATGATGTAAACCAATACCAGAGGCCCAGCCATCGAATTGAGGCAAGTATGCATCTTTGGAGTGGAAGGGCGAGTTAGCTCAGATCAGGTCAGGAAAAAAAGGGGCAAAGCCATAAGGGCATTTTGTTTTAAAGTGTACTTATCCTTTAAAGTGACACTGAACTCTGGAGTTAAATCTTAGAAATGAATTCAAGAAATATCTTATTTGTGTATCACTCGGCTGTAGATCCTCAAATCATCTCTGAATTGGTGCTGACACTGTCCTTCCTTCTGGAGGGGGGCTACTTTTGTTCCCCATGGTCCCTGTGTGTTGTAGAGTAGCCACCGCTCCAAGCTCACTGCTGTGAGAGACTACAATCTCATGTTTAGTTTACTCATTTGTATTAAGATTGTAGTCCATCACGGGAGTGAGCTTGGAGCTACTTTACAATCCACTTGAATGCATTTTTAAAAGATTTAACTCCCGAGCCTAGGGTCACTTCAAATTCACTTTTAGCCTTGCACATTAATTGAACTAACCTGCATGTTATATGGCTGATAGCCCATGGGGACAGACTGTGCACCCATGTAATTCATCCCGCTAGCAGGAGGATTCTGGGAGGTCGCGTTCTGAAAAAGAAAAAAATACAACAACTTAAAGCAGAAATATGGGCAAAATGAGTCCTCCCTGCAACAGTTTTATTACCTGTTGATCCTGCCAGTAGGTCTGGTTTTTTTCCTCATCCTTTAACAGGGTGACAATGCCGTTTGCCATTTAATAACACAGTGGTGTTGTCATCCTGTGGACAGGGGAGTCCTTAGATGGACGTGTAATATTGGGCGTACTTTAAGCAAGCAACAAATTAAAGCCCAACGCCAGCCCTAAATGTTTTGGTTTTGGATAAAGTTAGGAATGGTTAAAATGTCGGTGAGGTTTTTTTATCTCTGTCATACTTTCTTAATTTTCCTAACTAAATAAAATGGTTCGGCTGGGATTAAAAGCATTGAAAGCTGAACTGTGGCTTTCCCTTAAGGCCCCGTTCCCACTGCGCGATATGCAAATCGCGCGTTTGTCGCGCGATTTGCATATTTGCGCGACATCGCGAGATTTGCCGCGCGATGTCGCGTTCAAGCTTGCATTGAGCAAGCTTGAATCGCGGCTAAATCCGCTCCAAAAAGGGTCCTGCTGTAGCGACACACGACCCGCGACAGCAGGACCCTTTGCCCCATTGGATTGCATTGGAGCGCGATATCGCGCGGTAATTTGCCGCGATATCGCGGGAATTACCGCGCGATAAATCGCTCAATGTGAACGGGGTCTCAGTCTTGCACAGTTGTACCGGCTCCTCTCCTGGACTGAGATTGCTTACTCGGATATCCCTGCACACTGGGAGCTTCTCACAATGTGCATTAGAAGCTGCAGCAAGTCTAATAGAGGCTACCATATTTCCTGGCTGGAGGATCTCCAGCATTACCTACTAGCTCTTTCCTCCCAGCCTGATTATTCCTGGTCTGCCACTTTCATTCATTGGACTTCAGTTCTTTCAATTGTGGAGGATCAGCATCACATATATGAGCTATACCTAGGTTGGTCTCCGGTTTTCAGGGAGCCATTTACAGCTCCTTTCAACAGCCATGTTCTACCTGCACTGCGTAGAGCAGTACATCACTGGGTCTAACAAAGTATGCACTGAAAACAAGATGACACTTTTAAATAAAACCCAACATGTTTATGAGAAGGGGGAAATGGAAAGGCTAAAAGGAAAAGTTGACCTATTATTTGCATTGTCCACGACAAATCTGCACATTAAGCTGAAACAGAGCTCACCTGGTAGGGCTGTGTTGGAGTGGGCTGGTAGGAGTTGTACGCAGGGTTGGTAGTTGGCTGTCCTTGCTGTGCTGCAGGAGCAGATCCTGCTTGGTACATATAGGCATTTACCATGCCAGGGTCTGTAAAAAGGACAATGAGGAGACCATTAACAAAAACAGCCCGCTTTATTAACACCGAGGCAGAGTCTAGGTAGTCACTTACCTGTCCCAGGTACCGGCATTGCGGTATAGGGCCCAGAGCCGGGCTGCCCTGGTTGATTCATGTACACCCCGTGCATAGGAGAGCCCTCCACTGAGCCCGATGGACTGAAGGTGCCCGGATAAGCATTGGGGCCAGAAGGTGGGTACATGACACCACCCGATGATGGCATGGACTGCATCTGTCAGGGACAAAAAAAAAAAAAACACCAAACCATTCAGTGCAGCTCTCCAATACATTCTCATTCATTCTTCCTGTTATATTCCGGTATAGAAATCCAGTGTACTCCTAACTTCATGTTTTGGCTGACCACACAATACCTTTACTGCAATGATATCCCAAGCACTGCCTGCTGGCCTACACAACTCTGCCTAGCAAGACGATGCCTCTGTCTGGACTCCCAGGAGTCCACACATATTGTGTAGTGAAAGGGCTCTAGGCAGATGCAGCTCTGGTGGCATGCGTATGTCAACAGGAACTGGGCTCCCAGCAGCTGCCTGTCAGGCTTTTACAACCCAGATGACAATCTTACTGGAGTAATAAAAGCAGTTTCTCACTTCAGGAACATAAAAGACAATCATTAACCCCTTCATGACTGAGGCCCTTTTTTCAATTTTTGCACCCATGTTATATTCCACATTTTAGGCCTGAAAATGACGTAAAACCCCCCAACATTAGCTGGGGCATTTTATAGAGTGGGACTGGGAGGTAAATTTGGGTAATGCCTGGGCATAAAAATGCATCAGCGATTGTATAGGATATTACGTTGTGCTCCGGCAACAATAGAAACGCACCTGTGCATACGGCAGAGAGAAAGCTGGCATCTGGGCTCTCATCTGGATGGTCTGCTTCTGCTGCTCCAGACGCATCTGCCTTTCCTTCTCCTGTTCCTGCAGGCGCTGGATGGCAAGCTGGCGCTGCATCTCCAAATATTCCTAAAGACACAGGTATGACGTGTAAGTCTTGCTCATCGTAACCCGTGTATACGCTTAGCGGCCGTCGTGCGTGTCTTACCTGTTTCTTCTGCCTCATTATCTCTAGCTTCTGTGCTAGCTGTATTTGCCGCTGCCTTTCGGACTCCTCTGCAGCTCGTCGCAGCTTTTCTCTGTGCTCCTCGCGAAGTGCATTGAGAGCCCCACGGGCGTCTCTGATCTGGGCCAGCTTGTCCTGAAGACCTTCATAATACACTGTGGAGAAACATGTTCTGATGTTAGTGTACTCCTTACGCTTTATTTTACTAGCCTAAAATGAACAGTGCCAACAAGCTCACATTGTCTACTGTATGACGTTGGTTGGTATATACAGAGCCACTAGATGTCGTAAGTCAAAGACAACTAAGTATCCTGGAATCTAAAGACACCTCCAATATGCAGGATCCTGGTGTGTACTGTAATGGCAAATTCCTCCGTACCTAGTGACGTTTAAAATGGCAGATACCCTGCTCAGTAGTAGTATATACATGCAAATCAAAATGTTTTTCTTCAGACTTTCATCTTCACTACCCTTCAATACCCAACAGCATATTAGTGGATGTTCAGGAGTCAAGAAGTCAGTTCCATCACCTCATGCATATTGTCCCATTCAAAGCAAACAGCGTCATCAGTGTTCAGGGCAGGGCCTTCTATAATGCGGTCAGTAAAAACAGCTTGTGCTCTATGCAAACACTGTCAAGTAGCAATATTTGACAATACTGAAAAGGGTTTTCAAATAAATGTCACCAGTAAGTAATGACAGAACCTGAAGCACAAAAGAGAACCATATGAATCACTGGACAGCTGCCAAATGAAAGGAACAGGCACCCAGCCCCTAGGATTAACCCTGTGGCCGCCAGAAGGAAGCAGCAGAGCAGACAACCCCACACTTCCCTAAAGGACACAGCAGACTAGGGAGCTTAGTACCCCAGGTATCTATCCCCAAGAGGAGGCTCAAATTTAGACAGCTGAGAGTCACAAGCTCACCATAGATCTCTAGATCTGGAGGGTGATGATGTGGGGATCAAGGCAGCATTAGATAGGATTCCTGGCAGCGCACCTCTGGGTCTGCTGTGATACTGCTAAGAGCCTGGGAGAAATACTCCTGAGCTAGGACTTAAGGCACTAAATCTAAAAACTGGAGGGAAATCAATACATTGGTCTTCCTTCTAGGACATTAAGCTAAAACTGTGCTCTTTCTTTCTGTAAAGAAAAGGGTTTACAAACAAAGATGGTAGGAGTATATCCCTCTGCTTTTTTTTGTATTCATTTCCATTCTTCCAGTGGCAGAGCCTATACCCAGAGGTCCGATCTGTCCACCAATTAATATTTGGAGTAGCAAAAAGTGCAAAAACACAAACACTATAAGCTATGTAAAATAATCTCATTATCCCTAATATATAATACCAAACCCGCAATCATACAGCAATGTGCCCCCATTAAGTCCCTGGTACCTACAGCGTCTCTCATCCAGCTGGTTGAGCAGCTCCAGGAGCTGTGGGTGCATGTTGTTAATAGACTGGAAGAGGGACAGCACAGCCGAGTCATTGGTGATGCTCCTGCCACGCATGTGGTTGCTCTTCATACGATTCACGAAAGTGGTGACGGCGTTCTGCAGCGCCTTCAAGAACTGCTCGTGATTCTCCTCCGACTCGCCGTTCTGGTACTGCTGCTGAAGGAATGGGAGGTAATTGAGTCCAGAACCAACATAGCAACTGAATAAGTGTTTACAATGTTTAGTTTCACTACAATGGGATATTCTTTAAAATACTGTGTGAAGGATATGCTGGTGAGAAGTAAAGCACCTTTCATTAAATCGTCACAAGCGTCATACAGCCAAAAGAAGAAGGGACCCTGCGTGGCCCCCGAAACGTTGGCTGTATGACGCTTGTGACAATTTAATAAAATGTGCTCTACTTCTTAAACACATCGAGTGCTGGTGACTTCTGTTATGGACTGTATCTGACATGGCGCCACCCGTGTTGCCACTTCAAGCACCAACCTTTCATCCAAGGTCTGTATGCTGTATGGAGTGCAGGTGATTTCGAATTATTGATATGCTGGCGATACGGGGTACACAGCCAAGCTGCTGAAATGTCGACCTGCTTGGCTAAAAACGAAACAGGATTCTTACCTCCATAACACTGACCATGCTGACTGGTGGCACCTCAGCCACCTGCACCGCAGGCTCACTTGTTGGTACTGGTGCGGATGGAGTGGGGCTCTTCCGCACCTCCTCCTGTTTCTTCTCCCAGTAATTGCGGTTCAGATAGCGAGCAAGCTGCACAGAAAAGACAGATGAGGCCGAGCATAATGAAAGGCAACCAAAAATAATTCTGTCCAGTAATAATCCTATAATGTATTACCTCGGGGTCTATTTCTTCTGCAAGTGGAGCAGAGGAATTCTAAAAATTGTTGGGGACAAAAAAAAATATAAAATTTAATACATGTCATCAACAACAACCCGTCTTTAATGATCAATCGGGGAATCTGAATGTGCCAAACAGCAACTCACCACAGAGGCGTAGAGAGTACTGGCCGGCGGGGCGGAGGAGGTAACGGCGGTCGGGTCTGCCTTTGGATACACGCCATACGTGTTCTTTTGTCTCTGCAAGTCAAGACCAAAATCATCCACATTAGCTGAGGCTCCCTATATCCAAAAACCCACACTAGGATATCTATCAGCAATGGAAGCCAACTTGCCATTCTTTCCTTTTCTTCAGCCTCAGACTGTGACAAGGCGATGGCCAACTGCAGTTCCTCCTCCTCCTGCAGAGCACTCTCATCCTTCTTAGGTGGCATCTAAACACAGAACATTTAGGGGGTTAAAAAAGGAGGAATGCCAAAAACACTAAAACTAGGTGCTGTACCCGTACCCATCATCTATGGGTATTCGGAATGGTGGCTTAAAGCCAACCATATAATTTTTACAATCTGTTGTAAAACTCAAGAGGGCCAACGCATCCCCAACGATGCTGAGACAGAAGGCAAATCCAAATTTTTGGAGTGGTCACCAGAGTAACTGGTAAGGGAACACCTCCCGCCAATGGGGATATTTGTCCCTGTGACAAATCTGTAAGATTGGAACTTTGTTCACTTTGGAGAAACCCTTTCTGACTCTAGAGGTTTTGGCCTTGCATACACTTCAAATTTGTCCCAAACCCGGGGCATACAATGCCAGATATTCCACCCAAAGGCATAACCACCCCTAGGGATACCGCTTGCAAATAAAGCTCAATTAATGTAACAGCCTAAAGCTTTAGAATGTAAGTGACACATAACAGAAAAGACAAGTATGGGTTATTTAGTTAGGTGAAGGCACACACATCTTTATAGGGCAGGCCTGGACAAATCTCACAGAGATCTAGGAGCCAGCCGAAAAAGTTGGACAAACTACAGCCGTTCGCCATGGCGATCAGTATTTCCCAATCTTATTTTACTGACATATTTACACAAATTCACAAAACACAAAAGTAAAGTGTGTATGGAAAAAATTAAATCAGTAAAACAGACCCAGACAAACCCTGGTTGTCATTGCCCTGTTTTTTGGACAAGCCTACACAGACAGTACTGACTCATACGTTCTCTTACACTCACATTACTAATCCCATATGCCTTCTCACTAGCAGAGTATTGACCCAAATGCTCTCCTACATTCACAGTATTGAGCCATATGTCCTCTCACAGCACTGACCCATACGTCCTCTTACGATCACAGCACTGACCCATACGTCCTCTTACGATCACAGCACTGACCCATACGTCCTCTTACGATCACAGCACTGACCCATACGTCCTCTTACGATCACAGCACTGACCCATACGTCCTCTTACGATCACAGCACTGACCCATACGTCCTCTTACGATCACAGCACTGACCCATACGTCCTCTTACGATCACAGCACTGACCCATACGTCCTCTTACGATCACAGCACTGACCCATACGTCCTCTTACGATCACAGCACTGACCCATACGTCCTCTTACGATCACAGCACTGACCCATACGTCCTCTTACGATCACAGCACTGACCCATACGTCCGCTCACGATCACAGCACTGACCCATACGTCCGCTCACGATCACAGCACTGACCCATACGTCCGCTCACGATCACAGCACTGACCCATACGTCCTCTCACCATACAAAAAAAAACCCCATTAAGAAAGAAACACTTGTGACTGAATTAGGAAATGCTGTTTCTACTGGATGCCATCTAGTGGCGGCTGGTGAAACTGTAATCAATGAAACCATATAAAATGCTATAATACCTGGTCGCCAGAGAGCTTTTTTTCGTCGCCATGGCGACCTGGATTTGTCCAGCCCTGTTATAGGGTACAGGCAATATATTATATATACACACACACATACATACTTCAGAAGTCATTGAGAAATGATGGTATACACCAAGGTAATATTTGTTAAAAAATTGTCTAATATAATGGGGTATGCCATGCACCGATAGCTAAGGATTGCTGCACTACCAAGTCTGAGACCCAAATTCTGAGTATGCAGTAACTTCCTTACCAAAATTCCCTTTTTCCGTTGCACACATATCATATGTTTCTTCTATGTACAACACCCGGTCAGATAACTTCCCCTACACAAGGAATTTTTGTGATGTTTCTTTGTTTTGATCGTTTTAAGAACCCACAAGCTTTCTAATTTTTGGGCTCCAACAAGGAGCCGTTACATCTTGTTTCACTCTGCCCCCCTCCGTCACACCACAGCCATTATTGTGTTTGGCTTTTTAGTGGACAGGGAACACTGGCTGTGATGAGAGGGGAGCATGGAACTCTAAAGTGAAGATCTTTCTGCTGGCATCCCTGCGAGCAAGAATTCTGGTAAAACATCAGATATGAGCTAACTTATATTTGAAATAAGGGTAGTCTAAAAAGTTTCCATTTAAAGTTCACATAGGTGGCATGTTCCTCTCACCTGTGATTGCTGAGACAGAGGGCTGGTCAAGTATTCTGGGGGCAGTTCACCGCTGGTGGCGGACTTTCCTTCTCCCTTCCTGCAACAGGACAACACAGGTTCAGTGAGGCACATGCCAAGGACGGCTTTTGAGAAGCAAAACCAAAAGCCAATCGAGTGCTTGTGCTTAAAACATAATGGTGGCTATTGTTTCACCAAAGGCACTTACTTGTTCAACTGTTCATAGCAGGGCTCGCACACACGTACTTCTTTCTCGATGCCGAACTTGGGGATGGTGGAGTACTTTGAAGAACACTTCCCGCAGAAAATCTGCCCGCAGGCTCTACAGTGATGCTGCAAGGAAAAAAGAATGACAGAAATATAAAACGGTGGGCTTGGTTGGAAACATGCAGGTGGGAACAAAGAGGCTGCAGAACATAAAAAGACAAGTGCCACACGTACCTTCCGCGTCACGACTCCAAACTGAACACGGCAGCGATGACACTCCTCGGCGTCTACCCAATCAGGAGCCTGCAGAATAAAGAAAGCTGGTCAAGATTCCGTTTTTACCCTTCAGTGCTACATTTCCCCACCGAAGAAGAATTTACAATGGACTCACTCGCTCAGCAGCAAACATGGCATCACTCTCCTTGAACTCAGGGAAGTTGTGACCTGAAGAGAGAAAAAAAAAAACACAGAAATATATGAAGTCTCAAAGCTACTCTAGCAAAAGTGTGTTAATGTGTATCAGACACTTCACCTTATTGCTGCCTCCCTATTGGTGAGATTTTCCCTCACTTCCTGTCCTGGCAGGAAGTAAGTGGAAAGCTCATCAATATGGACACAGAAGTTTGTGAAGTGTTAAAACTTCCAATGTTTTATTGCTATCTGTGCCTTTCTGTCCCGGTGACATCCATTATCCCCCCTAACCATTTCTTGGCCTGTTGTCAGTGGGACAGGAAGCGAGGGAAAATCATCCCAATGGCAACGCAGAAACTTTAATACTTCTCCACTCTATAGAAAAAAATAGTTGGAATTTGGCTTTTAAATCTACTCTGTTGCATCCCCTGAGTATTCTAAAGAAGGCTTCTCTAGATGTACCTCTTCAGTGGGTGGCAAGTCAACTTATCAATCTTCCAGTGGTGTAGCCTCCAGCAAAGTCTTTGGCATTCAACATTCCCTGGAATGTCAAATGCCTGCATCACCAACCTTGCGCTGTGGCTCCTCACTCTGGCACCTACGTTACCGCTGAGTCCTGTAATGACATAGCAGATGGAAGAAGGCACCGTAGGGAGCGTCGGGGGATGCCGGCATATGACACTCCTGGAAGTGTCAAATGCCAAAGGCTGCAGCAATGGAAGATGGAGGCGTTCAGACTCATGGTAATGGTAAGTATTTACAGTCTTCAGTTCCAAGGAGCTCTTCAGAATTCCCAAAGAAAGCAACAGAATCACTTTCATGTAATCAAAAAAGTGAATGGAGTTCTGGCTACTGCGGATCACTGCACTGTGCAGCATAACTGTTCCTTGTAGCTCACTGCTCAGATACAGCCCCTGACAAACTTCTAAATGGATCACAGAACTGCACTGACCCAACCGTAGATGTAGCCAGAAGAAATGGGAGCTACCGTTTACCTCTTTCCATGTCCTATAAGGTCTCAGTAAAGAAGTCCATTAATTCTAGGAATGTACAAATTCAGCATTAGAAATAACAAATTCTGCAAGAGTTAAATTCTTCCGCTTACAGACGGAGGCTGCTTAGCAACTTACGACCCTAAGTAATTTCCTTGAAGGAAGCGAAGGGTTTTCTAAAGACAGACTGCAGGTTTGGTGGGCTGACGGTGCTGAAGTGCAGCACTTTGTGGGGCCGGCAAATACCTATGTTATTGATGTGCCAGTGTGGATCCCCTTGGATTCTATACAGGGGGACTCCTAAACTTCTATCCTAAGCCCCTTCCTTGCAAGTACTGAGCACTGCCCATCAGTCAACCGACAAATGTCAGAACTTTAGTGAGCAGTAGGGGCTTAGTAACAGGAGCAAGCAGGGTTTAATAGTAACAAAGCCAGAATTTTAAGGCCCCAGTCTGGAATCCACGGGACAGGTCCACTTAAAAAAACAACACAAAACAAGTCCTTGGCTCTCCTGTGGACCTGGAGACTAAAATTCACTGAACAACCTTCTCTGTCAATGGAAAGGGCTTAATGATCTCTCAACAACCTCTTTAAATGACTTCTGCATAAGAACTCCATTTACAGGGAAATAAAAATGAAAATAGATTAATTAAAAGCTGCTGTGAGCAAAATCCTCATTACATCCAATGTTCAGTGTGTCCTCTGTAGCAGGAAGCCTTCCTTACCTTCCACCTTCATGATCTGATAGGTGTCCTGTACAACTTTATACTTGGGTTCGTTGCGAAAGGCGTGGGCCCAGGCCTGGATCAGATACAGGATCTTGTTCCGAACGTTCGGTTCCACAACTCGCTAAATAAAAAAAAATTAAAAAATCACTAACAAACTCACTACCTAGAGAGTCTGGTGCACTACATAGCTTAGTGATTCTTGCATCTGAACTTTGTTTAGTACAACAGTCTGATTCCAGAAGTTGCTTTACAATACACTATCTGAGCTGCATGACACAGTTCACCTGACTGTTCAGGAAGTTGTGTAATAGTCACAAGATAGTCTATGGGGCTTTCCCAAGCAAATACCAGTCGGAAGAGAGGTGCTTGGGAATGGGTGGAGCTTCTGGAGGTGAGGCAAATGACTAGGAAGTCTCAGTAACTGAATGACCTTTGCAGAATGAATATTTCTAATGATCTGCTATCTACAGATATATACACATTATTACCTTCTGTAGTTCTTTTAGCTCTTCCATAGTTAGCTTATTTGCCACCTCATCGTGTACAGTTGAGCCACAGTTTTTCACCACAGACTCCATAACCTGGGGGAATAAAGCAAAAATCGATGTAACCAAATGCTATGGGAACATAGTGATAAAAAAGGTATTAAAAACAACAAGATTATAAATGGCAACAAAGTATTTATGATTACGCTTTCATTTAAAGTGGAACTCTGGGATTGCTACACAGCAAAAAAAAATTGAAATGGCTGTTTGGCCGGCTCGATGTTGATTGGCCGGGAAGCTGACTCCATTCTGTTTGGCTGGATCGATGCTGACTGGCCGGGAAGCCGACTTGCCAGCCAATCAACATCGAGCCAACTGTTTGGCCGCCTCGATGCAGATTGGCTGGAAAGCGGAGCCAGCCAAAAAGCATGGAATCAGCTTTCCAGCCAAACAGGAAGCCAGTCGGCGAGTCAATACCCGCCGCCTGGCTTCCTAATTGGCCCGGAAGCCAGCCCCTTGTTCCATTGCGGCACTGCTGGTCAGAGCAAATCTCCCTCTGACCAAAAGCTCTGGTATCAGGGAAGGTATTGGAGCATTTAGGCAAGTAAAAGTACTCGCCCAGATACTCGGTATAGGCAACAATACCAATACTAGTATCGGTAAAGGTGCAAGTTTATTTATTTATTAATACACTAAAGGCAAAACAAAAACTGACATAGATGCCGCAGTCTGTCCCTAGCAATAACACAGCAGAGCTACTCTACAACAGTTTTACTGCCTGTTAAAAGGAGAACTATGGGATCAGTGTTTTTCCCAATAGTTCTCTTTAGGGTCACGGGAGGACATATAATGTATTAGTGTCCTCCTGTGACCCAAAGCTCAGTATACCGCGAGCTACAGCTCGCGGTATACTGAGACCGCCGCAGCCGGGATGGATCCCGACATTACTGTCGAGATCCACCCAGCTGCGTGATTGACAGCTGGCTCTGCCTATCTAGAGGCAGAGCCAGCTGTACCCGCCCCTTCCCCATCCGTTCTGCCAGTCAACGCTGGAGGATCGGAGCTGGGAGGGAGGGATCCCTGCAGGGAGCCATGAGTGACAGTCACGACTCTCTGCAGGGACATGATTGAGAGTGAGTGAGCGACGGTATGCGCTCTCTCACTTCCCGATCTATTGAGCCAACTTGTGACAGTGTGACTTGTGACAGTGACAATATCGCTTGTAGCACCTACATGTCCCTTTTTTTGAGCGATTTTGCTCCTGATTGCATACAGCCCAATAGGGAAAAGTCACGCGACACGTCGCTCAATATCGCTCATATAAAATCGCGCGGAAAATCGCTCAATGTGAATGGGGCCTTAGATGGACTTTGGCTAAGACAAACAAATTAAAACCCAACTCCAGCGAACACTCTGTAGGCGGTTACAATAACAGTCTTTTTCTTCTTTTGGAATAAAAAGCTTAAAGCAAACAAGTAAAATCTGACCGTTGTAAGCAACCCCCACTAGAGTTACGTTCTTTTTTTCCAACCCCTGTAACCGTCACTTTTGCTGGACAGTTGAGCCTGTTAGGAAGTGGAAAATGGGGGGAATTTATCAAAACTGGAGCAGTTGCCCAGGGCAACCAATCAGCTTCTCTCTTTAGTGTGTTGAGTTTTGAAAAAGAGAGAAGCTGATTGGTTGTCATGCACATCTGCTCCAGATTTTGTCTGCTCCAGTTTGATAAATTCCCCTCAAAAAAATCTCTAAAAACTCTAGGTTGAACAGTGACTGCGGCCAATCAGGGTATTCTAAAAGCGACAAACCTACCGCTGTCAGAATACAATAGCCCAGCGGAGGGGGTGGAGTTGGGAAATAAAAGGTTTTTCCCGCAGAGATGAACAAGAGCAAACAACGTGTATGGCCAACCTCAGGCTCTAATGTAGAATCATGACCCCCTCATAAAGGAGATGGCCTCTTGAGAAATGAGGAGCCCACCCTAACACTGAGAACGGTATGTAAAACCCCACAGCTTACCTCAAGGGCAAAAAGAGCCACGTGTGGGTTTTTGTCATTAACCTTCTTCTTGATAGAGGCAACGGCGTATTTCGCTCTGGAACAGAACAGAATGATAATAAACACCAGATAAAATTACAGTTCTAAAAAGCCAAAGAATCAGGACATACATTGTATTCTGTATGTGACTTATATACCCAAATATTCAATGGGTCACACTCCACAAACTGAAAAAGAAGATTCTGGGGTTTTTTTTGGGTGGGGTAGGGGGAGAGATTGTTTTATGTTTACAATAGAGATTTAAAATGTGTAATAGCATTCTTTAGCGAAGCAGATAAGGTAATTGCCAAAACTACACATATAACAAAACCTGCAGATAACCCGCTTTTATAGACAGACACTTTAAAGCCCAACTACACTCCCCTCCCCAACCCTATTTTTTTTAAAAACCCAATTTACTTTTTTCCTGCAGTTTTCTGGATGGTCCATTGCCATCAAAGGTCCTTTCCTCTTCTCTTCTGGCAGTGACGATCCCTTCCTCCTGGACAGCATGGAGCTCACAAAATACATGCTAGTGTCGCGCTGTCCAAGAGTACAGTGAATCCAGACTGGTGTAATGACACACCTCCAGGCGCCATGTCTATGAAGGATTGGGATCATAGGACGATAGCTGGATGTCATTTACCTGGAAGAGGAGTGGCGCTGGATCGGGGAGAGGGACAGCACTGATGTGGAGAGGAGCATTGCAGCCAAAGCAGATCTTCCATTTTATTATTTTACATGCTGGGCTATTCATTTAAAATGTCTCTCTTGTGACATTGGGCTTTTAAGGAAATTTTTACAGACAGCATAAGCAGAGCAAAGCAGAGATGTGGGCTGCCTTGTACGACCTGCATCTGACAATTGTCTGGCACAATGGAACCCACTGTACAGATCCTAAACAGATCAAATCATAATCTATGGTCCTCTGGGTGCCATCTGTGTCAGGATAAGGGCGTAGGGAGCAACGTGAACAATTTCAAGGGAGTACCTGTTTGTCAGGACTCCCTCGGAAGCTCCTCTGGCTCCCTGGACCCCCATCCTGACACAGTTTGCACTCTTTTCCCTGAGTGGTGCACCCAGCAGACTAAGGATGCTGCTAGTTATAAGATCTGTACATTGGGTCCTTTTCTGCACAACTAACAACAATTCCTACATTCTTCTCACTGGCAATGACTTGTGGGCTACCCCTGGACTGATACCCCCTGACCTGATTTGAGCTATTTAAAATGGGAAAAGTGTGAGTTGTCACATTGTTTTTATATAAGTAATGTTAAAATGTTTTTATTACACGAGATGTGTGCAATCTTTCCCTTTCTTCTTCTTCTTGTAATCACTTCAGTTTCATGGATGTTTTCCCTTGGTTAGAGCTGCTGGATCAAGTGCATACCATCCTGCCTGTAGACATCTCCTCACCCTGCACAGCCCTTGTTTCACTGCAACCCTCCCCATCTTCAAGGGCACGGCTTATTAAAAGGGATATTAAAGTCACAACAGATGATGCTCCTTGATGTAAAAAAGTTTTAGTTTGCTGCAGAATCAGCTGATTAGGATGGCACCTTTCCCATAAATGGTCCTATGGAGCCACCTTTGTGTGCGCTAGTAAGCTGTGTGCGTCTCGCACACCCGCACCTATTACAAGCGGTCGGGCGTCTCTCATCGCTGGCTGTTTACATTTCTGGCAGTTACCCCACCCGTGTGCATGCTGGCCCCCCCCCGAGGAGTTTGTCTCTGATGTGTCAGTTCATCTTGTTGTCTGGTCCATAAAGTTGCAGTGTTTTAGGTTTGAGGCCCTCCTGAGGAAGCCGGAAAGCGGTGAAACATGTTGAGGATCCTAGAGAAACTGTCATCTTTCAATGTATCTACAAATAACAACTAGACCACTGCAACAAAACCTGTATTGCTTGTCATTTAGACTTTTAACTAGCTACATGTATCACTCACCTCTTTGTATCTACAAACTTGATTTTTATGTCGAATTCATAATAAAAACATAGATTTAAACATTCTACCAATTTTGTAGTGTGAACTAAGCATCTTAAAAGCCACCCCCTCCAATGTTATGCATACCTGGGAGCGGTAACTAATCGTTTGATCTTTGGAGAATACACAGTACTGGGGTAAACACGTTCTCACTCCTACTAACTGTCAATATTGAAATGTAATCAGGACATGTTGTGGAAATAAAGAAATTCTCCATTGCACCCAAAATACCAAAAAACTGTCTGGAAAGAACTCTACATCAAAACAGTTACTTATGTCAGCGAGCTTAAAAATAACAGACAGGTCTGGGCCTACTTACTGTGTGTCTCCCTGGCGGATCATATCACAGATTTGCAGAATGGACTCCCAGTCTGTCTCCAGCAGGAGCTGACTGGTGGCTTTATCTAGAGAAATAAAACAGATATTACAATGACAATCACAAGGAAAAAAAGATATACAGAAATCAGGTGGACACATATTGTGCGTTTATAGTTCGGTTTAAAGGATTACTATGAGGCGAGTGGTTTTCACTCACCCTCATACTTCGAGTCGACGTGCGACAATGAAACTGTCACACGTCGTCTCAATAGATCGGGAAGTGAGCGAACACATACTGTCGCTCGCTCATTTCTCCATCATGTCCCTGCAGAGAGCGGTGACTGTCACTAACAGCTCCCTGCAGGGATTCCTCCCCTCCCCTGTCCGATCCTCCAGCGCTGACTGACGGAACGGACCGGGCGGGTACAGCTGGCTCTGCCTCTAGATAGGCAGAGCCAGCTGTCAATCACGCCGCTGGGTGGATCACGACAGTAATGTCGGGATCAGTTCCGGCTGCGGCGGTCTCAGTATACAACGAGCTGTAGCTCGCTATATACTGAGCTTTGGGTCACGAGAGGACGCTAGTATACGTCCTCCCGTGATCCCTAGGAGAACTATGGGGAAAAACACTTACCCCATAGTTCTCCTTTAATCATTGTGATAAAATTAGAGCGTGGTATTCATTATTGACGCTCTTAGGCAATTACAATTATAAAGTCAAGAAATATGTGCATCCAGCAAAAGACACTAAACTCAGGAGCTAAATCTTAAAAATACATTGAAGTACGTCAACTATTGACACTACTGGACCTTATTTGTGTATCACTCGGCTGTAGATCCTCCAATCATCTCTGAATTGGTGCTGACACTGTCCTTCCTTCTGGAGGGTGGCTACTTTTGTTCCCCATGGTCCCTGTGTGTGTTGTAAAGTAGTCACCGCTCCAAGCTCGCCCCCGGGATGGACTACAATCTCATGTTCAGTTTACTAATTTGTATTAAGATTGTAGTCCATGACGGGAGCAAGCTTGGAGCAGTGGCTACTTTACAACACACACAGGGACCATGGGGAACAAAAGAAGCCCGCCCCCCGAAGGAAGGACAGCGTCAGCATGAATTATGAGCACAATTAGTAAACTAAATCAGAAATTATTTTCCTGGAGTTCCAGTTTAAGAAAACTGTTTGAACGTTAAACCTGAACTGCAGCAAGCTATAAAAATTTCCATTGAGGTGAGCTCCACCCCACCCTTCAAGGGTTAATTGCTCATCCTGGATTAGGAATGAATACTTGCTCTATTCCTGCTTCCTCCAGCAGCTGACCTATTCTCCACTCTCCGATATCCCCGGATGTGGGTGGACCCTCGGCGTCCTCACACACAATGCAGCACTTCTGGTCCTGCATTGTACATGATGATGCCTAGAAAGCCTGAGCCTGGAGAAGGGGGACCGGTCGTGCAGCCAGAAGGAAGCCTGCCGTACCGAGGTACAATGTGGGTCTTACTGCTTATTCCTCTACTCCCTAGACCAGACGTGGGCAAATTCCAGCCCTCCAGCTCTAGTGAAACCACAAATCCCATCATGCATCTGTCGCAGGAACTCATGCCTGTTGCTGTGAGAATCTTGCAATGCCTCGTGGGATTTGTAGTTCCAGAACAGCTGGAGATCCGGAGTTTGGCCACTCCTGGCACGCATTTAGCCCTTCCAGTGCCAAGGATTGGGGACGGCCACTGCAAGGGTATTTTTTAGAGGTGCACCGAAATGGAAATTTTAAAACCGAAATTTAAAAAAATGTCAGGAGAGCTGATAACTTCCTGTGCGGCACTCTTATAAAAGTTACCTTGTTTCCAGTAAATCTCCCTCTATGTTATTGAGCTGAGGGGGGAGGTGTTCTGCAGTTTCGTCCTACGGTGACAATGATGTCACCCTAGGACAGGAAGTGTGTAACTGGCAGGATCACCAGAAAAAAAAAGCCTAAAAAGTAAAACGAATGCGGCCGCCACATCTGAGGGCCGATGAGCTGCACTATCAACATTGTTGCTCTTTGATACACTTTAACCTTCCATAGGTGAATCTGCAAAGTATTACCCTTCCCTGGTGAATATTCCGCGCCAGGTGCCTGGTCATGTGACTGACATTTCGTCATGTGATCTCTGCTGAAGAGATAGGGAACAGGGTTCGGTCCTCACCTTCAGTGGATCACATGACAGGCACAGGAGGGAGCCCAGAGCAGCATTTTCTACAGGGAAGCGATAGGTAAACTTATCTATTGGCCCTTCCATAGCCGTAGGGAAGAGGCTGGCCTAATGCAAGCAAAATAAACCCAGTTTATGAGTGTGTCAGGGGCCCCAATGGGGTTATCGATTATTACCACAGCTAACGTTTCCTGAGGTGACAGCTGTCGCAATAATGTAAACACGGCCCCACACTGAGGATGGAAGAGGTGACCCCGAGTCTCGCCCTCTAGGCCCTCAGTGGACAGCCAGGGTCTATGGGCGGCCACGGTGACTAAGGACAATAAAAGAAAACACAGGGCTTGTCTTCACGTGACTCATGACACAACAGCACCCCCCTCCGTGGTGACCAATGTCAGCCTTCCCCAGCTCTCCTCACCCAGCAGCCTCTCGAACGTGCCGCCGCCTTTTCCCATCTTGACGGTACCGATCGACAGAGAGACGAAGAACACCTAACAACCGAGAGAGACACTCTTCCGCTTCCGTCACTCGGGATCGGAAGCAGTGGGGCGGGACTTCGCTGAGGAGGCGGTGTCACGGCGAGAGCCCAATGAGCGAGAAGATCGCGCGGCGGGGGCGAGGTGAGGGCAAGGGCGTGGCGTCGAGGCGTGGAGATGTGGGAGGGGCGGGACTAGAGGTATCCAGGGAGACGGTGGCGCCGGTGTTGTATACACTGTGAGGGAAGGATGTGTTTGATTCTCGGGCCTTCCGGTGTGGGGAAGACTCTGCTCATGAAGAGGCTCCAAAATATCCTTTACTGTCAATGAATTGTACCTCAGGACACAGACAGACATACTTTGCATATGGGCAGCGTAGAAAAAAAGTCTGTAGTCTCTGGACGTGTTATTATGTATTATGTGCTGTACACATGGGGGGGGGCATTCTGAGGTAACACACATAGGACATTAACGGCCAATTCCAACTTCCAAAGCCCCTTCTGCCATTTTGTAAATTACACTATAAGTACCTTTTTATTTTTTGCAGGAGTTTACTGGCCACATGACCTCAAGTGTCCCCGCCAGTCAGTGAGCGGTTGAGAGTATTGCAGAGAATGGCGCCATGTAATGACGTGGGCACTGTAATCTGCAGCGGCCTTCTGTGAGACCGGAGGGGCGTGTCCTCGACACCTTTGGGGGCACAGGAAGTAAGATGAGGGATGCAGGGTGTCATTCAACCTGGAAAAGGAGCAGTGGACAAGTTTCCCTTTTTGTGCATCGTGTCGCATGTTAAAGGAGAACTATGAGATGAGTGATTTCCACTCACCTCATAGTTCTAGCCGACCTGTGACAATGAGACTGTCACAGGTCGGCTCAGTAGATCGGGAGGTGAGCGAACACATACCGGGTTCCCTCACCTCTCGATCCTGTCACGGCTCTCTGCCGTGACAGGGGGAGGGGCTGGATTCCCCTCTCCCCGCTCCGATCTGCCAGCGCTGACTGGCGGAACGGACGGGGGAGGGGGCGGGTACAGCTGGCTCTGCCTCTAGATAGGCAGAGCCAGCTGTCACTCACGCAGCTGGGCGGATCCCGTCATCTACGTCGGGATCAGCTCCAGGTGCGGCGTCTCAGTATACCGCGAGCTGTAGCTGTAGGTATACCCCTCCCCCCCGCCGGACACCGCCGCCGTGCTTCCCGGGCTCCGTTGCCCCTCCTACGGGACCGGTGTCCGCTGGGAGCTGGGGAGGAGGTCGACAAACTTTCGTTCATCGATCCCCTCCCCGTGCTATGGGACCGGGAGCGATGCAGATTGCATCACTTCCGGTCCCTGGGCTGTCAGTTCTGGGCTCCTGCAGCCCAGCTATAAGCTATTGAAGTGCGATCTGCACTTCAATAGCTTATTTCCAGTGTAAAGGTGACACTGGGGGTCTTTTGGACCCCCAGCATCACCTTAAAGAGGACCTGTCACCACCATCTGCTATTACATGGGGGGGCTTGTAAGCCCCCCCATGTGATAGCAGTCAAAGTAAAGTAAAAAAAAAAAAAAAAAAAACAGTTTTTAAAATTAAAATGAAATAAAATAAATCTAATAATAATAAAAAAAAATTAAAAGTCCCCCGCCCCCGCGAGCACGCGCGCCGCCACGTAAACACGCGTCGGGTGCGCCTACGTATGAAAACGACGAACGCGCTACACATGTTGGGTATCGCCGCGCACGCCAGAGTGAGAGCAATAATTCTAGGGCCAGTATTTTGGGGTATCTCTAAATTGATGACCTGTGGGGGCTTTTAAAGCGTCTTCTGTGGACTTTTTGGGGTACTACAGTTTTTCGCCGTTTCACGGACGCACGCAATTTGTAAACTGGGCATGTTGGGTATCGTTTTACTCGTTGTAACCTCATCTTTTATATTGCCTTTAAAAAAATTGGTATTTTGTTGTGTTTCGGGGCAATTAATTAAATTTATCACTAAATTGTGGGGTTTAATAAGGAGTTGCGCTAATATTGCGCAACATAAAAATTAGCAACTACCACCATTTTATTCTATAGGGTCTTGGCATTCAGAAAATATATAATGTGTGGGGGTTTTAAGTAATTTTCAGGCCTAAAATGTGGAATATAACATGGGTGCAAAAAATGGAAAAAAAGGCCTCAGTCATGAAGGGGTTAAAGTGTATGTCCTGGCGAAACTCTTCTTCTTAGTTTTGGATAGAGAGAGGAAGGGTTAGAACCCTTGTCCAAGTTATTCACTGCTATCCGGGGCTCTGTCAGAGCGGTGTATTTGCTCACAATGTTTTACCAGACAGGAAGTGAGGGAATGTAATGGGAAGAATTGCCACTGTTAAAGGAGACGTAGTGGGAGAGTAAAATATACTCTTTCCAATACATAGAGCTGGGGTGGGACACTGCAGCTGTCACATGCCGGCTCTGTGACGAGAGCTGAGCGATCATATAACCGCTGATTTCTCGTCTCATGGTCTTCTCCCTGCAGAGATCGGTGACTGTCAGTCACTACTCCACGCAGGTATTCCCTCCTTCTCTCTCTGTTCCTCCAGCGCTCATTGGAGGAACAGACTGGGGTGGGTGCGGGCACAGATTGCCCTGGCTCTAGAGAGGCAGAGCCAGCTGTCAGCCAGGCAGACGGGTGGATCCTGACAATGTTGTTGGCATCCTTCCCCGGCTGCATTGCAGCTCTGCTCTGTCCGCAGGTATTGGGCCTAAATGCATTTTAAGGTTTGACTCCTGAGTTTAGTGTCACTTTAAGAAATAGATAGAAAAATATGCTTCTTTAGTAGAATAAGGGAAGGATAGAGCCCCTGTTAGTTTTTTAATTTCTAATCAAAGATAACAAGGGCACGACAATACCAGTAATAGAATCCAAGGTGTTTTTTTTAATTAACGAAATATTAGCAGGGTAAAAAAAAACAATGTGTTTCAGTGGTCCACACAATCCCCCTTCATCCGGGTTTGTAAGTTTTATATGCTTTCAAGATTGCCTGGACTCAACGGATGTGAAACATTTTTTAGATATCACATCAGACGTGATTTCCAAGTGTTTGTAAAGCTAAAGCTTTTTTTAAATTTTAGATAAGGGTATGGAGGAGGGGTATGGTTAAAACCCCAATAATGTTTTTCTTATGTGGTCTGTGCCCAATTGGGGAGAATTTCCTTTTCTTCTTGTCCCAGAGGTAGAGCATAATTTTTACCCTGCTGATATATAATGAATACAAGAAAAAACACTTTTACTGTTGTGGTGGCACCCCAGTTATCTTTGATTGGATTTACCCAAGGCTTCCTCTTCAGTTTAGGAGTCCTTTGTTGTATGGGGGCAGCCACTCCAAAGTGATTCAGTCATCCCCAATGGTGGACACTTACAACAGGAGATCCTAGCACCTCTCATTTATATATTCCCGATTTTTATTTCTGGCTGTGTACCTGCATAAGATATTCCCTTATTTCCTGTCTGGTGAAACCATTGTCAGTAGGACAGGAAGTGAGGTTAAATCTCTCTAACTGAGCCGCAGATAGTAGTAAACACCCGGCAAGAGTTCTAGCTCTTTCCCATTCTATCCAGAACTGGCTTGAATGACACTTTAGTGCCGATTTAAAATGAGTGAATGCAACGTTTGAAATGGCATTAACATGTTAAAATAGAACTAATGTCAAAAAAATTTTTAGGTTTGTATAGAGTGGAGAGGGATTAGAACATCTGTCAGGCTTTCATTGCTGTCTGTGTCCCCGTTAGGGAGATTCACCCTCTCTATTTGTCCTGGTGACCATTATCACAGAGAGTGAGTGAAAGAAAATCCCAAATTTTGAGTTGTCACCCAAACAGGATTAGATGGGTAAATCTTCCAATGGGGACACTAGTTCTGGTGACAACAGGGATTAGCTCCACTGTGGAGGGACTTCCTTTTACTTCCCGTTGTGACCATGGGACAGGAAGTGAATGGAAATTTCTCCAGTGGGACCCAGATGACAAAAACAGACAAGGGTTATAACCTTCCCTTACTCTATTAATATGGAAAAAAAATGTTTTGGCTTCATTCCACTCTAAAGCTCATATGGGGTTTTATGATTCGGGTTTAGATCTAGTTGTTAGCTTTGTTTGTTCTTGTTCCTTAAAACATCTGCACAGTTATGTTCTAAAGATTCAGCTGGCCTGGGCGACCCGCCATCCACACAGCCCACTGTAAGTGATTGCATAAGATTAGCTAGCTCATTCCCAGGCAAGTGATGTGGCATCAAAATGTTGAAGAATTATGTGTTCAATCTTAAATGTCCTACTGTATGTATAGCTAAAGCTTTTTTTCTACATTTTGGCTAGGGGTATAGGGGAGATGTATGGTTAAAATCACTGTTATTTCTTTTTTATGTGGTCTGTGCCCAATTGGAGAGAATTCCCTTTTCTTCTTGTCCCAGAGATGCAACAAGAACTAAGATGAAATCACTCCAAAGTGAGGGGAATTCCCATTTTAGACAGTTGTCAGCAGAACAGGTGCCCCCATTGGAAGATTTACCCATAGCTCTTGTTCAAGTACTAGTTCTAAAATTTTGGATCTCATCACTTTCTGTCTTGGTAAAAAGTGGCCACCAGGACTGATGGAGAGGGTGAATCTACCTAGTGGGGACACAGCAATAAAAACCTGACAGGGGTCCTAATCCTTTCCTACTCTACCAGCTACATCCAACAATGAGTGTTCCTTACATATATTGTGGCAGGTGGTCATGTAGAGAGCCAGAAGAGGTCCTGTCCGGGGTTTATATATCACCCAGATTCCTGTCCTACACCTTCCAGGACCTGCAGTCAGCCACAGGTTTTGCACCTCACCCTCAATGTCGATTTAGTGCAGGTGAGGCAAACAGACAATGCTCTGGGACCTGAGCGGATTGTCTGGGTCTGTTGGAGCGGCAGGTTGGTAAGCTATCACCTGTGGTGCCTGACAAACATTAGGTCTGTGCAGGTAGTTATTCAGTAGTGTGTTTCTGTGTGGTGGCGGGACATGGCTAGGTTTTTGATTTGGAGTTTTTTAAGTTTCATTTGAGCACTGTAAATAGCATATTTAAAGCTCAAGAAGAGTCACTGGGCTGGTCTCTGCGACTCTCAAGAATGCTCATCCCAGAGAGCGTTGCACCCACAAAAAAAGAGAGATTTACTATGTATGTATACTTGTTTACCAAGTCTTTAGTTTCCCTGTAGTGGGATCATACTTGTACACTTGTTTATTGATCTTGCATTACTATTTGATTATGCAGGTTGGCACGAATCTGACTGACCTGACAATACAGAGGATGCGAATCACTGTACGAGAAGTGGGCGGCTCCATGGGACCCATCTGGCCCAGTTACTACAAGGATTGCAGGACTGTAATGGTATGTTTCCATCCTGCTCTTGTATTGTTAGTTTTAATCTTTTTGCATGAGTATAACCATATCTTTATCCTAGGCATGTATTAACCCTTTCGTGACTGACGACGTACAGTGTACGTCGCCAGCATCGGGGCTGTTTAAACAGACTCCCGGCGACTTTTGCCGCCGGGACTCTGTTTAAACTTGTAGATGCTGCTCAGCAGAATGCCAGCCAGTGGCGTCACAAGGGGGGTGTGGCCCGCACCCGGGTGACACCATTAGAGGGGTGACACCAAAATGACTGACAGTCATTTTGGTGTCCCCCCCCGAAAAGTCAGGCACTCGGTCCAAGAGCCCACAGTTGCTGGAGAGAGAGAGGAGGGGACCCGGCGGCATACCTTATCCCGCCGGGTGACGTTCCCTACTCTCTCTGCCGGTGTCCATCACCAAGATGGCCACCGGCCGGTGACAGCGGTACCGTGCGTGATGACGTCACTGCGGGGTGTCAACCCGCCTCGGGACGCCTCTGCTGCCAGCTATGTACTAGAAGTAATTTCAGCTGCTATGAAGCCACCCAATCACTTCTACATTGTGGGGAATGCATATTACCAGGGCTCGAAAAATCCACTCGTCCACTCGTCTGTGACGAGCAGACAGTGGAGCCCGACGAGCAGCTTAACCAAACAAAATGTTTGGGGGTGTCTAAAAGTAATACCTGTTGATGTATAGAATGATTATGCAGAGATGGGGAAAACAATGAACATGCATACGGTTGGCCTATATATTTCTCTGCTCAGAGTTACCCTTCCACACAGTCCTCATCATGTTCAATACATTTGTGCCATTATTTTACCCAGACCAAGTCCAGTTTAGAAAGATTCTACAGTTTGGATGAGGAGAGCGTGAATGGCGCTATTCAATCCCTTATCAACAATTTTAGTTTCTCCCTTTTTAAACTTCATTACCCAATGCCTAATATTGCTCACATCAATTACTGCATCACTATACACATTCTTCAGGCGTGTGTGGATCTCATTAGCCAAACAACCTTCTTTCGTGAATTACTGCTCTTCATGTCAGCCTCTCATCCATGATTCACTGGGTACAATTTAAAAAACAGAAGCAGAAAGTGAGCTGCATTCGAGAATTTTTCCAAATCGGCTATTTTGGCCTAGATTGTTCACTTCTCCTGCCCTCCAAACTCTTCACACTTTTGTGAATAACCCCGTAAATTCAGGAGTTAAATCTTAAAAATACATTCAAGTACCGTTAGTAGTATTAACAAAAATGTATCTTATTTGTGTATCACTCGGCTGTAGATTCTCCAATCATCTCTGAATTGGTGCTGACACTGTCCTTCCTTCTGGAGGAGGGCTACTTTTGTTCCCCATGGTCCCTGTGTGTGTTGTAAAGTAGTCACCGCTCCAAGCTCTCATTTATATATTCCAGATTTCTATCTTTGGTTTTTAATTCCTGAATTTAGTGTCACTTTAAAGACTACAGGAGTGTTTTTAGGCTGGGGACATTTTTTCATGTGTTTTTAAAGCTGAAATTCCAAGAAACAAGCTAAATACCAAGAGGAAATACCGCATATAAAAGGGAGCTGTGTTACCTTCCAAAGAATTTGCATTTCTGTTCATTCAGTCCTGCGATTTACACAGCTCTAGCACACAGCATAGCCCTGCCAGGCAGGGCAGGAGACCTGATTTTTCTCTGCTGCAGTTTAGTTACACTTACAACTTACAAGTCTTGTTACTCCCCCAGCCCGAGACTCATAAGTGAATGGAGAAGCAGCAGACTGATAAGTTAATTTCTCTTGTGCTCTGCTCTCTCCTCCTATCATGATGTCTCTTGTTAGCTCATTAGCACTGCAGCACAACTCACTGGCTCTTTGTGCTGCTTCTCCCTCTCCAGTTTGGGCTCTGCTCTACAAGGGCTGCAAGAGGCTCGGGTATTAACACTGCCTGCATTAAAAGAGAACTACGGGGTAAGTGTTTTTCCCCCATAGTTCTCTTAAGGGTCATGGGAGGACATATACTGGCATCCTCCCGGTATACTGAGACCGCCTCAGCCGGGACGGATCCCGACAATGCTGTCGAGTTCCACCCAGCTGCGTGATTGACAGCTGGCTCTGCCTATCTAGAGGCAGAGCCAGCTGTACCCGCCCCCTCCCCCGTCCATTCCTCCAGTCAGCGGGAGGGGGCGGAATCCTTCCGGAGAGTGATGACTGACCGTCCCGGCTCTCTGCAGGAACACGATCGAGAAGTGAGCGACTGTATGTGTTCGCTCTCTTCCCAATCTATTGAGCCAAAGTGTGACAGTTTCATTGTCACATGTCGGCTCTAGCTATGAGGATCAGTGGCGGAACTACCGCCGGTGCGGGTGCACCAGGGCTTCGGCTGCTCGGCCCTCAGGGGGGCCCAGCACAGCCCTCGCCTGTGCAGATGTTATCCAGCGGCCGGCAGGCACCCCGTCTCTGCGCCGGGAGTGTCGGATCGGATCAGATCCGTTCATCTGACACTCGCGGCGCAGAGATGGGGGGACCGTCGGCCGCAAGTTAGTAATGTACCGATATATTGACCGTTGAAACATATCGGCAGAAAATGGCACTTTTGGTTAAATGCCAAAAGTGCCATTTTCTGCTGATACAGCAGCGCATCCGTGCTTTCTTTCCTCCCCGCTGGGTGCTGCTCTGTGTCCCAGCGGGGAGGAGAGAAAGTGACAGTCGGCCGAGCGCTGCAGGAGGCGAGCGCTGTGTTTGTGTTTTGTTTTTTTTTGGGGGGGGGGGGGCCCAAAAAAAAAAATCTTGCACCAGGGCCCTTTGTTTCTTAGCTCCGCCACTGATGAGGATGAGTGATTTTTTTTTCACTCACCTTATAGTTCTCCTTTAAACAAATACATTTTAAGAATGTCATAAATACAGAGCTGTATTAATTTGAGTCTTTTATATTCGTCTACAGTTCAGCTTTAAAGCTAGCCAAACATGTTAGTCTGCATTCTTTAGATTTACCTGTGTAGCATGAGGACCTATGTAAACAATCCATGCAAGTTCCATTTTAGCTGACAAATGTTCTAAAAGAATTCTAAATGTCTGACGTGGGTCATTGTCCTTTCCTTATGTCTCTTAAAGTTTGCTCTCTTATTGAAATTAGTTTGTATGTGTGGATGTCTGCGTGTCACCAAAGGCTGACCATATCAGTCAGGTGAACACTGTATAATCAATAAATAATCCATTATTGTATTTTCATTGTTTTAGTTTGTTGTAGATGCCGCTAATCCAATGCAGGTGTCAGCGTCCTGTATACAGCTTCTGTCTGTGCTGTCTGCTCCCGCTCTGTCTTCTGCCTCTGTGCTCATTATCTTCAATAAAACGTAAGTAATATATTGCATGACGGCGAAAAACTACTGTATAGGATGTGCATGTTATTAACAAACATAAACTATTTTTCATCGCTTTATAATCCTGGAGTGAATTTTATTTTGAACCCTTCTTTTTTTTTTTTGCTTGAAAATGCCTTAAAATACCTTTTTAATCTTAGTATACCTAAACCCCAAAATGTAATATATTGCAGATTACAAAGACTGCATTTGTTTGTTTTTTTTCCAGACTTTATTTTCTTTATTTTCACCTGCTGATCCTGTAACACACTTCCTGTCCACTCTATGGAGGAGCAATGGAGCCACCATTGGACAGCAGCATTGTCACCCTGTGGGGAGGGTAGTATTAGATGGACTTGCAGGTTGAGGTGGACCTGAGTAACTAATTAAATCTATTAAATCTTTTTTTTTTAGAGCAGAACATTGGTCCAGCTTGGCACAAAAAGAGTAAAGTAGGGCATACACGGTTAGAATTTCAAACTGGATCGATTTTCAGAACCTTCAGTCGTATTTCTAATCGTTGATGCGATGAAATCGATGATCAATTTTTGTATGTATGTTTACAGCTTCTTTCGGGTGCCTGCTACAGCCGCTATGATGAGCGACTTCTCTCTGATTTGACAAGGAGTGGTGCTGTAACATCACCGCCCCACCACAGTCCAATTTAGAGAACGCCTAGTATTCATCGAGAATAATATCAGACATCCTCTGAATGGCTGCTATACTTGGCGAGCGACTCTCCATGTTTTAACAGCACAGGGAAGTTCCTCAGCATAGCGGCTATAGGAGGGACCCAGAAAATGCTGTAATACACTGTAGTAGTTGTTTCTACTCTGGTGTATTACATGATCCCCATGGCCCTTCCAGGGATTATATATATGTTTACATTGTGCCATTGTAAGCATTCTGTATATATTAAAGGTGGAGTTCTACTTTTATGCGGTTACCTCCACATTGTTTTCCCCTTCGGGATAAAGGTTTTGTATAAAAGCTGACCATTGTTAAATGGTTTGTCTCAGGGCCGGTTCACAGCTCAAAGTCTGCGTTCCAGAGCGTTCGACTACTGGAACGCAAGCCGGCTGGCTCCCCACAGGAGGGGGCGTGGCAATGTCACCGCAGCCACACACCCCGCCCTCACCGTGGCTGCGGTGCCATTGACTTCAATGGCACCGCTCTGGAACACAGACTTTATGGTGTGAACTGGCCCTCAACCCTCTATCTGCCACTTTTGCTGGACAGCTTTGTCTGGTAAATGAGGCTGAAAAAGAACAGACTTACTGGCTGGATCACCAGGTGAAAATAAAGGCAAAATAGGCTAAAAAGAAAACTAATGCAGCCACCGCATTTAGTGATTGGAAAGCTGGAATGGTATTTTATATGTGGACCTCCATTGGTAGCTCCTAACTTCAAATGCTATTTGCCTGGGTGTCTGGCACTTCTAAGTCATGAAATTGGAACACATATGACGCAAATGAAAGAGATGTGTTGGAATTCCTTTGCTACCTTTTTCCTGGTCAGTTACTCAGAATATTTAAGCTGGGACTTTAGTATTTTCATATGGAGAGGTCAGTAGCAGCACCCTCCATTTAATTTACATTACCAGTGTACTTTATTATTAAAGATTCCATCTCCTTTTAAATGGTTCTTAATTCCCAGCTTGCAGGGATGGTCACAGGCTGCTATGATGTCACAACGCATGCACAATACATTTCACGGTGCCTAATTTGTGCTTGCAGGGACCTGCCGTGCTGTATGTCATTGGTCAAAATGAAGTCATTATTCAGAATGGATGACATAATAGCCAGTTCTCAGCAGCCAGTCACAGTCATGGAAACTAGTGCCCTTGAAGGCAAAGGACTGCAAGATGTTCTGCAGTGGCTGCATTCATCTATTGGGACATAATGCAACACAGCTGATGGCATGTTTTTCACTCTTATCGGGACTAGTCACAAGACAACTGCTCTCTTTTGTAGGTAAAAAATTCCAGGGGTACAAAATGAAGGGTCTTCTGTGGTTTGCTTATTCAGAAAATCTATTAACCATGGCATAGTGGCTGCCAGGCCCTCTAAAACAGAGGTGCACAATTTTTGGACACTCTGGGTGCCCTCAGGTTCATTTAGTATTGTGACATATGAAAGAAGAACTTGCTAAGCAATGTTCATATCAAAGCTGACCACATAGGAGAATATTCCTGAAGAATAGGACTTTTCCTGTGGAAAGAAAAGCTTTTTAAGGGTCTGGGGACAATGGGTTTGAGCTTGTATCAATGGCATCAGTTTGACATGCTTCTAAGATCATTCAGGAATCATTAACATGGTGCATTTGACCTGCAGCTGATCTGCTTCAAGCGGGTTTTACATTCCTATAAACTAATATGGAAATGTAAAACCCATTTGAGGCAAACAAAAGTTCATCAGCACAGGTCCTTACAGAATCCCCTGCCCAGAAGTAGATCGGGCTTCACGTTTATTGAGAGGTCACAGATGGCTTGATTGATGCAAACATTGCTCAAATCAGGAGATGGAATAATGGAGCTTGTTTTGATCATTTTTTTTTTCTTGCATATAGTGTACTATTTTTCAATGTTTTCATGTGAAAAATGTAGATTAACATAGGGACGCGTGGTGCTCTGCTCCAGGTCCTCCCCAGCAAATAGGCCCTGCCGGGAGTCGGAGGAAAGTCCAGGGTCATGGGCTCTGCCGTTTACCATAAGGATCGGAAGAGGATGTGACGGGGCCCCGGGGGGAGGGGGTGTGCTGGGAATAGCACATGGAGGAGGGGTTTGCGCTGGGAATAGCACATAAAGGAAACCCCGTACCTGGTGGCAGTGTGGATTCTGGTGGCATCCTGACCAAGATCCGTGTGTGTCTGTGTAGGAGAGACGGCTGTGTGTTGCCAGCGATCCCATCTGCTTGTGACCGTCACATCTTCCCTGCCTTTGTGCCATCTACTCTCATCACACCCTCTATTGTCTGTAAAAGATTAATTACCATACTCTACCTGTACCCTATTCTATTACACCCCTCACTGTACCTTCTGACTATGCCCTGCATTGTACCCCCCTGACTATACCCAGCACTGTGCCCTCTGACTATACCCCCTAGCAACACCCAGCACTGCGCTCTCTAATTATACCCCTCACCGTACCCCTGACTATACCCAGCACTGACTATGCCCAGCACTGTGCCCTCTGACTATGCCCAGCACTGTGCCCTCTGACTATGCCCAGCACTGTGCCCTCTGACTATGCCCAGCACTGTGCCCTCTGACTATGCCCAGCACTGTGCCCTCTGACTATGCCCAGCACTGTGCCCTCTGACTGTGCCCAGCACTGTGCCCTCTGACTATGCCCAGCACTGTGCCCTCTGACTATGCCCAGCACTGTGCCCTCTGACTATGCCCAGCACCGTGCCCGCTGACTATCCCCAGCACTGTGCCCTCTGACTGTGCCCAGCACTGTGCCCTCTGACTGTGCCCAGCACTGTGCCCTCTGACTGTGCCCAGCACTGCGCCCTCTGACTATGCCCAGCACTGCGCCCTCTGACTATGCCCAGCACTGTGCCCTCTGACTATGCCCAGCACTGAACCCTCTGACTATACTCAGTACAGTGCCCTCACCAGTGGCGTAACTACAGAGACAGCGCAGGCACGGGAACTTCTGGAGGTAGGTAGTGCAGTGGGGGTAGGTTGCGGAGGAGGGTGTTGGGGGTACTTAGTTACGCCCCTGATTAGCAGGGGATAATAGTAAATCTATTGTGTGCAGTGTGTACTCTATATGTACTGCATATAGAGTGCACTGCAGCAATAGATTTACTATTATCCCCTGCTAACATGAATGGGTTAAATGATCCATAGTACATAACATGTAGTTGTACTATGGATCATTTAACCCATTCATGTTAGCAGGGGATATTTGTAACTCTATTACTGCAGTGTACTGGACGTGTGTGCTGCATATGTACTATGGATCATGATTTAACCTATTCATGTTAGCAGGGCAGAATTGTGAGCGCCTCCCACAAGCTGGGCACCGAGACGCAATGCAGTGATCCTGCCCAGCGCCGACTACGAGAGGCACCGCGTGAGGCAACAGGGAGCTGAGTGAAACTGTGAGTGAGGGAAGCTGGGACAGGGCTGGCTGTAAATGTATTGCTACAGTGTACTGGAAGTGTGTACTGTATATGTAGAACATATATACAGCACACACCTCCACTACACTACAGCAATAGATTTACAATTCTGCCCTGCTAACATGAATAGGTTAAATCATGATCCATAGTACATAACATGTCATTTAACCTATTCATGTTAGCAGGGGAGAATTGTAACTCTATTACTGCAGTGTACTGGAAGTTTGTACCAGGTTAAATGATCCATAGTACACACTTCCAGTACATTGCAGCAATAGAGTTACAAGTTTCCCCTGCTAACATGAATAGGTTAAATGATCCCGGAGGCAGATGCATGATTTGTGGTTTCACGATAGCTGTGTGAAAGCAAATACAAATGTTTTATTATTCTAAAGCAGTCTTAAATTAAAGTTATTCATAATCATAAAGAAATTGGCCTAAACTCCCTGGATGAGTTCACTACACGGTAAATAGGCAAAGCAAGCAACATTTTCTGTGAAAACAGATGTGAAGTTTATTTACAAGCAAAAATGAGCAAAACATGAAAATAAACCCTTTCCTCTTGGCAACTTACTACACACGGATGTGAGCTAATATGTTGCGCTTGGTTATTTCAACAATTCATAGTGATATTCAAATCGTGAAAGGTGATTTTAGACGAATAAAATAACTATTTGTAATGATTTTAAAATCGAGAAAGCAATTATTATCTGTATATACAAACATATCAATTCCAATATTGAAAACAGTAGATAAAATTAATCTAAAATCATTGTTAAACCATCAGACTATATAAAAGGTTCTGTTTAAAATAATGTTAAAATAATTTTTTTATATATACGGGAGTATGATGTTGAACTAGGGAGTGATTATTCTGAATCACTTGAAATTCGTTATAACTTTTTAATTTATTCCAGTGATTCCACTCCCACCCAATAAGAATGCTATATCTTTAGTTGTAGTTTGGAAGTGAGCTGTTACATGCTTCAATTTTAACGAAAATGAGTGAATTTAATAGGATATATTAGACATGACACTACATAATTTGAGTGCATAGTCCAAACATTCATATTGCCGTATACCCGAAATATATTATCCTCATGATATTATGCCTTTATAATCTCCTAGCGCAATCAATCTGAACAAACTGTTACTACACACGGAGTTTCTCTTACCATCAACTAGGTGCAACCTTGTGCTGCCCCTAGCACCTATCTTCCTATTAAACTGCCACACAGGCTGTGTCTCACCACACGAATTTGGGGTTTTTCTTTTTCACCACACAGGTAGATAGAAAGCTCCCCACTCTGCTCAGGCACAAAAACTGGTTCGAGGGGAGCAAATCTCTAAGGCCCCATTCACACTGAGCGATTTATCGCGCGGCAATTCCCGTGATATCGCGGCTATTTACCGCGCGATATCGCTCTCCAATGCATGGCAATGGGGCTCTGACCGTCACTGTCGTGCGTCGCTACAGCAGGACCCTTTTTGGAGCGGATTTTGCCGCGATTCTAGCTTGCTCAATGCAAGCATTTGCGCAATATTGCGCAAAATGCAAATCGCGCGACAAACGCGCGATTTGCAAATCGCTCAGTGTGAATGGGGCCTTAGTAGTCTGAGAGTTCTTATAGAGGCCCTAATGAGCCAGCTTACTTCAGCTCGGATTATTACCTCTACCACTCAAGCAGTCCCTCCAGTGGAAGAAGTCTGTGTATAACCTGAACATGGGACACATATTTGCCATCCTGGATACACCCAGGTGATTTTACGAGACAGAGATATAGTAACACAAAATGTCCAATTGTTGCAGCACTCAATTTTCTTAACATAAATAAATGAAAAGATCGAGTGCTGCAACACCTGGACATTTTGCTTGGAAAATAAGGACGGATTCCTGTGTTTGACGGCACTGTTTGAGATGTTTTGATGACTATATATATAAAATCATATTTTAGGAATATTGCACCTTTAGCACAAAGTGATATATAACTGTGCTTAAAAGTAATCACTTACAAAACATAATTTACACAGTTCTATTACAATTCTAAAGCTGGCCACAGACCTTACAACCATCGCAAGACTTTTGTCTTGCGATGGTTGTAAGGTAATTAATAAAATGTACGATCTGCCCATCTTGGACAAGCAGATCGTACTTGCGATTATCGCAAGCCGCCCCCCTGAGGGGCAGGCTTCCAATGACCACAATGCTGAACGGGCAGTGTGCGCTTGCGCACACCGGCCCGTGCGGCATCTATCTTACGAACATGCTACACACCCACCGACAATCGTACAATTCTCGGCGGGTTTTCGAACCTGTTCCTAAGATAAAAGTCGTGCGACCGTACAGTAAAAACGGTTGCACGCCTTCCACACACCTTGCGATATTCGTACGATCGCGGGATTTCCCACGATTATCGCAAGGTGTGTGGGCACCTTTACATACACAATGAAAGAAATAAGGCTTATAGCAGCACGATCAAAAGCCATCCTTTAGTAAAGCAGTGCCAAGGGTTCTGTGCGAGATCCTTTATCTGTGCTTACTTTTACTGCAATGGATACACCATGTGGTAGCTGGGTGGCTGTTGGTTCCAGATGCCTGCCAGGTGGCAATGTAGACCACTGCAACCAATGACCCTGTAGCACCATTCTTTATTGTGTGACTTGTCTCTGGATTTTCCAGTTAGTATTGATCAGTCACTATACATGTATACAGGTTCCTGTAACATCATACAATTTTTTTAAGATGATAGAATCAGGAGGCATTGCCTTGGAAAATACAGCCCTGTGCCCATTTGTCAGTTTTCAGCAGTTGAAAGGAGTGGTGAGGCAAAAAATGGATGAAAGATGAAGGTGTCTGTTACATTCAACATAGAATAGATTTGTAGATTTCTTTCAGAAAGATCTGTAGTTTGAATGGCTCCGCGAATGGTTACAGATGGACCCCAGAGTGTTCCTTTTTTGTCCTCCATGAACCTCCATAAAAAGGATGGCCCTGCGAATTGGTTAGACCCTTCCGTGTGGGTGGTAAATGTATGAATAATTGGTCCTATAAGGGTAGAATGGGGGCAAAGTCTACCTATTGGAATACTGACATGGAACTGTCAGGAAAAAATGTTTATATGGACCAATGATCTTTGTTTGCTGCTACTGGGTGTAATATAAATGTAATGTTTTGTTGATTAGATATAGTAAAGATTGTGTTCTCATTTTATCACGAGCCTTAGCTGTAAAGGTGTGACCGGCCCAAATATGTTTGCCCCATTGCCAGCCTTACATTGTGGGAGTATTTCAGATGCAGAAAGTCATGCACAATAAGCAATGTTTGTAAAAATATCTTTATATTTCATATTTTTGTTTAGGAATATTGCACCTTAAAGTAAAGTATGATTGTGCTATAAATAGTTGATTATAAAACAAAAGTATTTACATATTTACATATTTACACATTTCTATCATTTGTACAATTCTAGCATACAGAGTGAAAGAAATGCCATTACAATAGGGCCCATAGCGACATGATAAAGAGTCGCCCGTTTAGCATCGCAGTGCTGAGGCTTCCATACCCGAGCCCATATCGGTGCTGGATGTTACCACAATTAATACACCATGTGGTAGGTGGCCATAGGTCCCCAGATGCCTGCTAGTCTTTAGTGTTGAATAGTGCGACCTCTGACCCCGCGGCACCATTCTTCAAGGTGTGGCCTGCTTTAGGATTTTCCAGTAAGTATTGATCATTCACCATTCTGTCAAACCATTATAATGTACAAGGTTCCTGTGCTATCATACACTTTTTTAAAAACATAACAGAATTAACATGCATGGCTTTGGAAAATACATCCCCATGCCCGTCTTCTCTCATTTTTCACTTTTCTGTGGTTGAAAGGTGTAGAGAGGAAAAAAAATAAATGATGAATGAGTCATGTGACTTATCTGTTGGCTTCATACATTCAATTTATATAGACATCAGCGTAAGCATGAGTGATTGGCTTTAACGCGGAGCATAGTCACCAGGAGAGAACAACGGGCAGCCATTCTGGATTAATTTGAAGCCTCGAGATCCCAGGAGGTTTCTAAACTCTTTCTGCAATTCTTCATGTTCATCTTTGAATCTTGTTATTATAGTCGGTCTGTTTAACGTCTCTCCGTTACCATCAGTAGTATATACAGCGTTTCTTATGTTTTTGTTACAATGCAGCAGATTACTTAGAGACTCTGTTTCCGCACAGTTGCCATGCGGCCAGGGTTGTTCTTTGGTGGGTATCACATACTCGGGATCAAATTGAACTTTAAACGTTTTGTGACATTTAGTACAGGGGGGAGTAGGCTTATATTCATGACTTGTAGTGTCAAACGTGTAGGAATTACAGCACACCGTGTTTGGGAAAATAATTCCATGACCACTTCCTTTACACATCACTTCATATGAAATAACCTCGTCCCACACGTACAGGGTAGATATGGCAATCATTAACCTTCTGGGCACTTTTTCCTTGTAGGCTATTGATGCCCCGTAGGCTTTTGTTAGATCATTGTCATTGTAGGGATCATTAACACGGCTGTAAGTGATGACAGAAGCAAACAATGCAAATTCTTTGGGTTGAAGTTGGTTTCTTTGATCTTCAGCAAAATTAAACAAAAACGCCTTGTTCGTCTTCTGCAGTTCTTTCAAGATAGATTTTCTATTTCCATCATAAAACTTGGTAATCTGGGAATTAGATAAAAAAGGTGATGCAGAGTGTCTGTTTATCCTGACCTATCCCATCTTCAACGTTAAAACTATGAACTTTATCCCCCTCCCCCCACCCTTGATTTATTTTAGGGCTGCAACAACTAAAATCGACATAAGCGATTATAATCGATTTTACCCTTTTTATGTCACTATATTGCACACCACACCTTTTTTTTTTTTTTTTTTTTTTTTTTTACTTCCACCGCTTCACGCTTGCTCCTGTGATGGACAGCAATCTCAATACAAACTAGTAGTCCCATCACTGGAGCCATTTTTTTACATTTTTTATTTTTTTATTAATCAAACGTAATAATCGGCTAACCGATTTTGAAAATAATCGTTAGCTGCAACTCTAATTTATTTTAAAAAAAAGTGTATACATCGCATTCTCCTATAAGCCCAAGCATGCATGATGAAACACTTCAAAGGATGCGTCTGATACTTTGGGCTCGGGGAGAGTGGGTTGAATGACACTGGGAGTCATTCAAGCCAAAAGGCACTGGCAGGTAAGGATGGTGGAAGACATGAGGAGAGGCAGTGAAGTGTAGTAGAGTAGTGTTTGCATTGGTGTGGTTACGGGGTCCTATTTTAAAAAAAAATAAGCGGCACAGATGTGCTTTGATACCCTGTAGGATATGGCTTTTCATACTATCATTCTATAACTAAGCCACCTCTAGTTTTTACATGCTTCCTGCATGATAGTGGGCAGACAGTACAGGCAAGGAAGCACCTATTTTGCCTTTATTACTGATAGTTTAGCTTCACATAACAAAGTCTGTTTAGAGATGAATGGGCAATGTATTGTGTTATTTAACTAGTAAATGGGTAAAAATACAGATCAAAGCTGCTTTACCCTACCCCACTCTGCACAGTATCAGGCAGTGTTTTCATTTTAATATGAGGCCGATGCCTCTGCTGTAGTTTGCTTGGTTTGCATATTTGTTTTTTGTTTTTTTACGGTGAAGCAGGGCAAGTCTTCCTCTGATGTGTATATACCCATTTATTTGCAATAATGTACTTATTGTAAAAGTACATTCACCCTGTTCTATAGTTACCAGATTTTGTGCTTTATTTATAGAATTGCAGTTACTCTTGAAAGGTTCCTGCTGTCCCCTGAAACGCTTTATTTCTTCATTTTTAAAGTGTCATTTCCAGCTGTATGTATTTCTGTCTATGTACTTATTTCAGAGACTTTCCCTCACATGTAGTCACATAGACAGGAAATGATTTTTCAAGACCAAGTACAAGTACTGTTCCTCATGTACTTGCTGATACCAATTACCAATACATTTCTTTTTAAAGTGAAATTTTTTTCTAAAACAATGCAGACTAATGATTTTAGGACAGTGGTGGAACTGGAGCACCAAGGCCCAGTCACAGCTGCAACCGCTGCAACCCTGGTAGTTCTGCCACTGACTCCAAGATGCAGAGGGACTACAAATCCCAGCAATCCATTATACAGCAATGCAGAATACCACCATCTATAGACGACTACAAATCCCAGCAATCCATTATACAGCAATGCAGAATAATATGAAGCTACATACTCTGTATAGCTCACCAAGGCTGTGCAACATCTTAGGAGGCTGTGCGGGGTCTCTGTCTGAGCAGGGCTGTAATCCGTCTTAGGTGGATGTCATCAGGGCTGCATGTGGGTGTCACCAGGGATACATGTGGGTGTCACCAGGGCTGTACGAGCGGGTGCGGGGCTGTGCCGGTCCTTGCGGCCAGCAGGAAGGGATGGGGATGTGGGGCTGGACCGGATAATGTAAAAGTCAGTCGCCAAAAGGTCCCAGCAGGCTACTTGAGGTCCCCAGGGAGCATGGGACCTCAGGCAGTCGCACCTGTTTAAATATTTAAAGGGATAGTTTTTGCTTTTTAGTATTAGGGCATTTTCAAGAGCATGAGTACTCGTAAAAATGCCCAGCATCGGCACCTATAACGATACTAGCATTGGTGCATCCCTAGTTAGGACCTCTGCCAGGGTTCTTGTTGGGAGCATTATTTCCTTTGTGGTTACCTTTTTTTTGCATCCTTTTTCAGACACAATTTGTAGTGAACATTGTACTGTGAGTCAACTGTGGGGGGTGTAGGTGGCCCCTGCAGTAAGATACCAGCGCTGTCAGCCTGCCATACACAGTAATTAACAGCTGACTAAGCTATCAATTACAGATCATGCTGCTCCACACAGCTCTAAAGCGGCCCAGCCACCACTCCAGAATAAACCTCTCTTTACCGGGCAGTGCTTTATCTCGGCCTCCCTTCCCAGCCATCTTAAGCAACATAGAGAGGACAAGAGGGTATGTGCTCCACCTCCCATCCACTTCCATTGTGCCCTGTAAACCTTATTCACCAGCCTGCCATGGCCATCACATAACCTCTCACACTGGCCAGGGTATTGGGGGAGATTCAAGTAACCTAGTTTGGGACTTTGGGGGAGAAGATCTTCAAGTGTAAAGTCTCAAAATATAGCCATCAAGTCTGGACAGGGGAAGCCCTGTGTGCCAGCTTAAAGGGAAACTCTGCCTCTTGCTCCCAGGCCCAGCTCATTTCCAGCAAAGTTTTTAAAGTTACCAGGGTCACTTGTAAAAGAATAGCATGTATATTACCTTTCCAGAGGTCACTGCTTTGCTGCTCCAGAGCCACTGCAGGTATTTCCACACTTCGAGGTGTGTCAAATGCCTGCTGTCCAGCCACAGACTGGTTCCTAATGCCAGGCCCTCTCTCTTGTAGTGATGTATGAGCCAGCAGGAGAAACCACAGTGTGCAGGAGTAGAAGCAGGTGTTGAACACAGTGACATTTGAAGATACAGGCCACCATGTAGGTATCTATACATGCTATTCTTTTACAGCCCATTTTTGTTTTAGATGTATCCCTGTGACATCTTCAGGTTTCTGAGTTATGTTTAGGGTTTTGGATACAAGGACATATTTATAGGTACAAATACAGTGTCAAACTTTGTACTTGGGTGGACTCAGACTAACTATGCCCTCTAAACCACATCCAATATGCAGCACTTTGTAGCTGTGCCAACTTTTCGCCACAGAGCACATCGGCTCTCTTTCCCCTGTGGGCCCCTGAATCCCAGTCTACCCCTGCTCACATACGTTACAGGCCACATAGACACTTCTTACAGTTCTCTTGAATCAGCCCTAGTGGACTTGGTTGAAGTGTTTTTAGTAATTTATATTTTTTGTCTATGGAAATGAAAGACTCTACTTGACATGGGGTTGGAGGGGGGAGCAGGATACTTACATATTCCAGTAGGATGGAGTATGGAGTCTGAGGTGGCACATGTGTTCTGTATTCTTTGAAAGCCTTTGGAAAACCGTTTTGGTATATATCCCAGCTTCGCGTAGGAATAAAGTCTTTGGGTTCAATTCGTGGGACATTTATGTGTCCAAAAAAGAAGATGGCATGAAATACCTGGGGAGACAAAAATATCAAATCAGCTGCTTGCAAAATTTGATTTAGAACTTGAAATGAAGTACAGATTGTTGCACATTGATCAAACCTTCAGCTGTCTAACAAAAAAGGTCCTCTAGCAAGTGTCAAAGGAAGACCGGGGTGTAGGGGAACCCATAGTGCGCTTCAGTTTCACCTGTTTACTGCCACGGACATAAGAGGTACTGTATGTCAGAACAGAACTGCCTGCAGCAGGCTCAGTGATCCTTGTGTCCATTGCAGTTTCAGAGCTGTAAGTTTAGAATCCATTCAGCAACCAAAAACTTCCAGCCATCTGGTGACCTGGAATTATGAATGCCCATTAGATTGTAAACTCTCACGAGCAAGGGCCCTTCTATACTGACATTGTATTGTAACTGTTCTGTCTCCCTCCATTTTGTAAAGCGCTGCGCAAACTGTTGGCACTATATAAATCCTGTATAATAATGAACGGATGTGGTCGGCGACTAATAAATTCTGTGTTTGCTATTTTACTGCACACATATTAAAGGCTCATTGCGTCGTGGAAGCCTATTCAGTTTAAATGGGCTGCCAATACACCGCAATGCAGGCAAAAGCTTACAGGGCCCAATAACATCTTTGTGTCTAATTAACAAAAGAGTTAAACTAGGGGTTGGATCACAGCGCATGTGGGTTCCCCTTCTGGGCAACAAAGTAAAAAAAAAAAGCCCTTTCTTCAGTATAGTAATACAGTCCCAACATAAATCCATTGCTTTTAGCTGGGCAAGCAGCATGAACTTACACCATGGGGTCTATGTTAAAAAGAATAAAAAAAATGCTAGTTGTCAAACATAATTGCGTGCACAGTTGTTCTGTGCGAATTAACCAGGTGTTGTGAGAATGGGGCAAAACTTAATGCTGCTAGGCTATCTTCTCTTCTGGTCGAATGATCCTCAAATATTATGGGCAGTAGTTAAACAGGAAAATATAGCATTCTGGCCACTAGATGGAGCTGAAGATCAAATGAAACAAATACACCATAGTAACAAGAGATACAATGTAACAGTTCTAGAGCACACTGGGAGGAAATTAGCAGATAAAAGTAACCTTTGCTACTATCAGAATGCCCATAAAAACTATGGTTATATTTATCTACCGATTTCCCTCCAGCATTCTCGAACAGAGATTGCCAAACTCTGGACTTCCAGCTGTGGCGCAATTACACATCAAATGAGATATTGCAAGACTCTGACAGCCACAGACATGACTCTCAGAGGCAGGTGAATTATGCGATTTGTAGTTTAGCAACAGCTGGAGGACCGGCGTTTGCCTATCCCTGCTCTAGAAGTTTGTTTTCTCCATAGCGGATACAAACCCTGGAACTCCTTGCCATGTGTATGTGAGAAACCTAGGTGACACATATTGTCCACAACCCTGCCAGCCATTGTCTCATAGTGTATGTTTACCATAACTTTCTTTCTTGGTTTTGGATAAGGTGGGGAAGGTTTAGGATCTCTGTCTGGTTTTTAATGCCATGTGTGGCTCCTATACTGAGATTTTCCCCTCACTAACTGTCCTGTTGACAATGTTTTACAAGAAGTAAGGGGAACTCTTCACCAGACTGGAAATGAGGAAAAAGCTGCAACAGAAATAAACATTTTCTTTAGAAGAGTTGGGGAAAAATAGATGTGCGCATAAGGTGGTCCAGGTGGGCCTGGACACACCCTAATAACCTCGAGCACAACACCAAAACCGCGGGCTCCGTGTTTTTAGTCAGAGTCAGTAGAGAGATCACAAAGATCTCTCTGTGACCGGCTCAGCCATACAGAGCGCAGCACCACTTGCCACTTACATTCCTCACATAACACCTGCAGTCTTCGGTGCCTGGGCCTTGCAAGCTGCAAGGAAGCGTGGCTGCAAAAATACATTTTTCTTGAACAGGAGAAGTCAGTATTTTCCATACAGGCTAGCAGCCACAGCAATCCAACAAAAATAGCTTATCTTCAGCATATAACATAAATCAGAGTCTTGCTGACTTAAGTGTTCCTCGCATGTACAGCACCAGAGTCCCAGAGCTTTTAGCATCTTTCTCTTGTAGCACTGCTGCTTCGGGCTCAATCCTCAGGGCCACTGTCTGTTTCCTCCAGACATCCTCAGTATCGTGCTAACCTGCACAACTTGTTCCCAACCCGCAGCTCCCTGCTGCACTGGACTCCACTCTGACTCCTGGGTGGAGTTCTGCTGTCTCCCAGATGGAGCCCTGAACAATCATTAGGTGCTTGTCGCTACTAAAGCATGGACCTGGCAATGGAGATTTCATCCCTCCCAATTCTCTTTTAAAATCTCCCCATTCCAGGATCCCAACTATAGTCCAGAAAGCCCGGAAAGGACTGAAAAGCCAGCTCTTTCCTGGTAAAAGTAATTGCTTCCTGGTACCGCTCAGCCCCTCTGGTTGAGAATCCCGGGTGACTTTGAGGCCACATAACACCCTGGTATTGCCACGCAATGCCACAGTATATATAAATGTGTGTGTGTTTGTACATTTATGTGCACACTCTAATGCAATCATTACTCCTATGAGGGTATTGCTATGTCATGTTTTTGTTTTGTTTCTGTCCCTGTTGCAGGTTTTTCCTCTCTTCCAGTCTGGTTAAACGGTTGTCACCAGGACCAAAAGCAAAGTCCCAAAAAAGCAATGAAAACCAGACCGTTTCTGGCTTGACGTAAAATTTAAAGATGAACTTCAGGATTTTTCAAAATTGACACTTGCACAGGGGCTACCCCACACTGCAAGGGTTAAGAGCTCGTTTTGGTCTGGGGGCAAAAAAAAGAACAAATAGCCGATTCTCGGTCTTGCAGCAGTGACTGCTCACCTCTCTCCCCCTCTACTTTAGCTGTGGTATGTCCCTTGGCGTCTTCACGTCCAATGGACTACATTAGACGTGATAACGTTATGGGTCCTTAGATCACCGGCACTCTGGGGAGAAGAGGCTGCAGGAACCAGTCTAGCAGCCAGACAGGGCCGAGGATCGGGTGAGTATTTCCTTCTCTATTTATGTTCTCCCTAGATAAAAGGAGCAGTTAACCATTGTAGTGCGGGGGGTAGGTCCAATCCAAGGCTCAATTTGTAAGAATTCTAGAGTTCTTCTTTAGGCTAAACTCCAGGCAGATATTAAGACAGAAATGATGTAGCTCTGTATTCATAGATATATCATGATGCATGCACCTACCCTCTGCAGGTACAGGAACCCTTCTTCCTTTTCTGCGTTTGTTTCCTCCAGCAGTTTTTTGAAGACTTTAATGAATCGGTGTCCACTAGCCATGATAATTCTTTTTTTCCGTTCTTCATGTTTGATCTGTTTGTGCTTCCTAAAGAAAAAAAGGGTCTTGGATTTTAAAAAAAAGTACACCTGCCCTTTTATAAGTGGTTTTTTTTGCCTTTTTGTTGTTTATGTCACTGCATGTTCACACACACACACACACACACACACACACACACACACACACACACACACAGACACACACATATA
>NW_017306394.1:433645-461369 GCF_000935625.1 Nanorana parkeri
CCCTCTCTCTCTCTCCACCTCTCTCTCTCTCCACCTCTCTCTCTCTCCACCTCTCTCTCTCTCTCTCTCATCATTTAGGACCCATTCAGACTTATCTGTGCGTCATGGTGCGCTGGCGTTCGGCATGCATTGGCAGCTACTGCACAGTGTGTATACAAAGGGGCGCAACCAGGGCCGCCATCAGGGGGGTATGGCCGATAGCCATGTAAAGGGCCCAGGCAGCCTTATGGGCCCGGGCCCCTATCGGGGCTGACAGACTGACCTAACCGTGGGTGGGGGGAGGGCACTGATAGTGGAGGAGGAGCCCACTGATCGGGGAGGAGGTGGAGGAGGCTGGAACCTAGCTGTGCCAGTTCGGCGGGGGAGGATTCCGAAAGCTTAGAGCCAGTCTGGCGGTGGAGGAGGCTGGAGCCCAGCAGCAGCAGGTCCAGAGTCCCATTCATAATATACTGTTCTGCAGTGCTGTATAATGTATTTGTAGTTCCCCCTGCTGGTGCCATTCTGCATTAGAGTGTAAGCTCCTCTGTACAGAGACTGATGTGACTGGCTCAGTGTTCTCTGTACAGCACTGCGGTATAGGTCAGAGCTATATAAATGTATAATAATAGACATCTCAGGGAGGGGGCTAGCCATGGCGGGGGGCCTAGCCATGTAGGCTGTATGGGGCCCCATGATTTCTAATGGTGGCCCTAGGCAGGATGCTGGTGGCATCATTGACCTTTATAAGGCCACATGGCCGTATTAAATCAGTCTCATTAAGCAAATATGGCCATATTAGGCCAATGATGTCAACAGCATCCCTCCACTTTTGTTTATGTGTAGCTATCGGGTGGGGAATGTTCAGTCCGAACCTGAGCTTATCCCTATCCTGCTTAGCAAAATGGCTGAAATCTGCCCCAAATCTTGGCATGGAGGTCAAAGTTGATTCTAAATCAAACAGTAATAGAGCTGGAAGCCCATCTGAGCTGTGAAGCCCTAACAAATATGACAACCCAAACTTACCTTCCCATTTCATCTTCCGTGTTATTGTTTACCTGTGGGGGAAAAAAATGTGATTTGAGATCATATCAGATTTTGTTGGAATGATCGTAAGAGATAGACTCGTATTGTGTTTAGGGTTGGGCTTAAGGTTTGAGTCGAGCGTGAGTTAGACTCGAACAACGGCAGTTCATGTGTTCGGCGAATGCACGAGCTGTCAGGGCGTTTGGCGGGCTGTTTGCCCACCGAGCATCCTGCAAGGCACTGTGCACAGCACAGTGCCTTGTGAGCCCTGATTGGCTAAACCCTTGCAACTGACCACAGGTCAGGTGCAGGACTTTGCCCAATCAGGGCTCAGTACTCTGTAAGAGCCATGATTGGGCAAAGTCATGACGACTTTGCCCAATCATGGCTCACCTGTAAGATGCCATACAACTGTAAACAGTTAGAGGGAGCTAGCTGTCACTGCTAGCTCCGCCCAATTGTTTATATGTTGCCAGCATCTGTCAGAATGCCATTCTGCAGAGGGAGTTCGTCGGACGGGTCGGCGGTCGTGGTTTTAAAAAAAATATTATTTCTATTTATTTTTAATTGTTTTATTTATTATTTAATTGAGTCGTCGTCGTGGACAAAGCTGGATGTTGTGATTGACACTGGATTACGTTGGTGGATCCATTTGTTTGGGGTTTTTTACAACTTGTCAAAAATTTGTCATCTTGGTTTTTTTTTTTTATTCAACTAAAGGATTTTTACAAAAGTCTGGTCTCTTTTTTTAAAACTTGTTTTTAACCTTTTAGTGAATGGGTACCCCTTACTCATTCACAATGGGGGGCCTGGTATGACTTTGAGGGGGAACACAACGCACTTTTTTTTAGTTTTTTTTACATGGGGTCCCTCCTAAAATTCCTACTAGACCTTAAGGGTCTGATATGGCTTTTGGGGGTTACCCCAGGCTTCTTTTAAACGGGGTCCCTCCTAACATTCCTACCAGACCTAAAGGGTACAAGCAGTGTAAGGGGACCCCCTGGCACGATATTTAAAGGAATTTTTCAATTTTATTGTTTCCCTTTAAGTGAAAAAAATACCGTTTTTTAAGGAGCAGTGATTTTAACAAGTGTTTTTTTCATTGATTCATGTCCCCCAGGGCAGTACCCGAATCCCCATACACCTTTTATGGCCATTAACTTGCAAATAAGCCTTCAAAATGGGGTCAATTGTTTTTCAAAGTTCTAGCCCCATAGACTTGTATTGAGTTCGGATTCAAACTTTTTTCATGTTTTAAAGTTTGAATTTTGAACCGTGTTCGGTCCACCTCTAATTTTGATGGAATTGTGAGTTGCCATGGTGAGGTTCTTGTGAGAATACTATTTGGTTGGCTGCCTTGGTTTTAGTACTCTCCAAGTCATATGTAGAAATATCAGTGCAAATTCCTGATCTGCACACCCATTTGGGGTACGTACCGTAGCTTGGAAAGTACTAAAGCCAGAGACAGCCAGGCAAATGGCACTTCTAGCAGCCTTTATATTGGTCTGTACATTTTATTTCACATATAGCGTTCTTACTTACATGGCCCTGTGGACTGTTGCTGTCTGACATTTCTGTGTCCATGGGCTCTGGTTCTGTGTTGTTATTATCCATGGCAATTTTCTGGTGAGTATTCCTGATATAAAACAAAAAAGGCAATTATTGTATATGATCCCTAGGGGCTATGGGGCACTCTGAAAGACTCCATGCAGTCACCTGAAGGTATGTATAAAACATTTTTGGTAGGGGGGTGCTAAATGCAAGCAGTGTACCTGATTGTAAATTGGTGTCAGCCTCCGGCAGTCCCTATACAGCATAGCTCAGACTGGGAAAAGGAAATTGAAGCACAAAGAGCCAATCAGGAGAGCTGCAGTGCTCATATGCTAACAAAAAACATTTATATAGGAGGAGAGAACAGAATAATAGGCTAGGACTGGGACAAGACCTCTATGTGTTACAAAACAACAGCAGAGAAAAATCAGTTCTCCTAAACTTCTCTAGCTTAACCAGGGAGAACTGTGTCTACCGGCTGCTGAGGTCCTTGGCCTGCACAAGTACCAAAGGGCCACATGCTGCCCCTGGTCTGCAGATTGGGCGCCAAGGCCATATACAGTACCTGTACTACAGTTAAAGCAATACAGATTGGTCAAAGGCCCACCTTAGCCTGTGAATGGCTAGTGAAGGAGCAGCAGATCACTGATAAAGGTATTCCTCTGCTCTCTGTACCTACTGTCTCTTTTATAAGAAGGCTGATATAAAGACAGACGAAGGTACCATATAAACATACATATAAACATGTTTAAATATATAGAGTACTTGGAACACAGCGCTAGAGATAAAGTCAACAAAATATGTGTAAATATTCACAGATTGGGTTAAGTGATCAGTGGATATCAATGTATAAATTATGTGTATTCGAAACAGTCATAAAAAGTAAACGAAAAAGATGGTTTGTATCACTATGTGAACAACATAAAGTGTAGCCTATGGCTAATAGATATAAATGACATTCAAACGTAAGTGAATAATCGTGATGAACTTAGATGACAAAGAATAAATAGTAAAATTGAATAATAATAAATAGATAAAATCAGCTTCGATTAAGATTAAGTAATAATAGATGATAGTAGATGGATAAAATCAGCTTTGATTAGTGAATATAATACGGCATTACAACTTCATTGGAAATATATAACACAGTATCAGAAAAAACGTCTCAAAAAGATTACAGTGAATAATCTGTGACAGTTTTTTCAAAAAAGCTGAAACAAAAAAAAAAAGGATAGCATTCAGTGATCTATATTAATCTTGAATTGTTTCTTTAAATAAGTGAAGGCGATGCCAGAGGAAGCAATGTTCAATGGGCGATATGAAGAGTAGATCTCAAAAAATAGGCAATGTAAGAACAGGACAGGGGGGGTTTAGAAGACGGATGATTGTTAGTTCCTATCTCCTTAGTCCGACAGCCCCCTTAGTAATGGGTACTCACCGGGTTACGGTGGATATGCGCAAATATCAGGGTCTTGACGACATGGTATCCGGTCCCGTCCTGCCTTCGAGTATGTTCTTCCCGCGCTAGAATCGGGCAGTAGGAGAGATGCTTTCCGGCTGTAGTGCTGGAGCTGTCTTTCAGACCCAGGGACCGCCCAGCCCAGGCGTATTACTAACGAACTTTCTCTCCGGAATCAACAGGGCTGGGGAGGTAGACCCACAGAGCTAGGTCAAATGCACTTTTTCCCTTCTTAATGGGGGAGGGAAGCCCATGCACAGAAAAAGGCGATAAGGTCTCCTATAAATATATAACTGATTTGCTGTAGTTCTACCTAAAGCATATCTAACCAGTACAATACATTGCAGCTTACCGACCCTTAGATATGATGGCTGTGTTAGTTTTCTGTTTTAAGGATTTTTTCCCCTTTATTTTTCACCTGGCTATCCTGCCAGTAACACACTTCCTGTCCTAGGGTGACAATGCTCACTCACTGTGCTGTATGTATGGAGGTATTGTACTGTTTCTGTGCCAAAGAATAACAGGAACAGGAAGTGTGTTGGGACAACATAACACCTCCCCTTCTTCTTTTCTCTATAGCATAGATTAATGTGATCTGTAGTTTGTAGAGTGAATTGAGCTTTGCTAATAACACTGCTTGACATCTGCACAGGAAGTTAAAAGCTAATTGGACTGCTAAGAGAATCAACAGGCATTGTTTTGCACTCATGGGACAGATGGAGCAAAACTCTTTCAATGGTCTATTTAACAGTCCAAAAGGGAAGTTTATGGTTGGGGTTCACATGCACTTCCTCTGAAGTTTAAAAAGGAAAAGGAAACTTTTATGAGAATAATACAGTTTAGTAATATATACTGTATATATTAGTATATTACATAGAATAATAATGTAGTAATATAGTAGAGTTATAGTTACTTTACTGAGCATGCAGAAAAGGAAACTTCTTGTAGTCAAAATGGAAGCCAGGAAGAAACAAGTGATTACAATGTCCCCTCCTAAAGCTGGCCGTGTACTTGTTGTGTAGAGAAGAAAAACACTCGATTCCCCCGATTATGCTAAACAGTGTGGATTGATCACTCTTCCCAGCAGGGCTATTGTATTCTTACAGCCGGTGCCCTTGACTGCCAGAATACCGGGACATTGACTGACTGGCTGCTGTCGCTGTGCGGCCAACAATTTGCAGCTCCACTCCTTCAACAAATGTCAAATGAAAAATGGACTTTAGTTGATGGTCGTGGTCCCGACACAGCTGCCAGCAGATCGGATTTTGCTCAGTCAGCAGGAAAACAGCCAACATTTGAGCTTTGTAAAAGAGGACTTCTTTTCATGGAAGTCATTCATTTCACGTCTCCCAATAATAAGTAAGGTAACCCTACCTTTCTCAGAGGTGGACGATCTCGAATGAACTTGTCGTCTGTATGCTTTTTGCAGGATTTCTGCTCGCCGTCAGTCCAGGGAAGCACTCCTATATCAGTGAAACTAGGACATGGAAAGTACACTGGTTGAAGGAGGGGATTCGGCAAACTAACTTAAAACAGGAAGAGCAAGCAGTGTTTGCTCGATCGGTTTCACATTCCATCCTCCTTTACACCACAGAGTATAGTTCAAGGGGGAGTCTATGATATCTCTGACAGTTGTCTAAGTGACATTCATAACAGTAAGGCTGGCCATACACTTAGAACATTCTCGACTCCCTATCCATGCCAGCAGTGTGGGTGGGGGATTTCCCTTCTCTATTAGGGGTGCTGCTGTCAGAATACGTGAACAGTGAACGCAGTTACCTGGCCAAGAATATTCCGACCAGCTCCTTAGAAAAAAGTTGATTGAATGTATTATTATTCAGGATTCATATTCCCCCAACAGTTTGCAGAGCGTTTACATAATGGAGGGAGACAGTAGACATGTGCAGCTGCAAAAAAATCATTTTGTTTCATTTATTTTGTATTTGCGAAATCGGGTCCCGTATGTGTTTTCGTTTTGGGTTTCGGAATTCTGAGGAATATCCAAAATTTGGGGTTTTGCGCGAACGGACAAATGTTTGTTCGTTCGTAAGTACATAGCAGAATTGTCACAGTTGACATCTCTGGTTGCTGTGCTCTAGTCTTCACTATTAAAGGGACATTAAAATCCTTTTCTTTATTTTTTTTTTATCCGAGATAAACGTTGATGGTGCACGCACAGGAACATGAAGTAATGTTTTGTTTTTATCTTCACATGCTATGAAATCCTCTTTATGTAGTCATTATCAGAATCAAACAGATTTGCATTCCCATACAAGTCTAACTGGAAATAACTGAACAAACCTTCATGGCAGGATCACCCCAAATGATTTTATTGAAAGCTGCAGATTTAAAAAAATTTAGAAAAATTACCTTTGATAGTATATATATATGTATGTGTGTGTATATATATATATATATATATACATATACACATCATCTACCGTATGTATATATCTTATACCCTCCACACACAGACTGGTCATTTTGGGCGGGTAAGGAGACTTTTAGAGAAAACTTTTCCAGCTGTACAACCACTCAAGCATTTGGGAATGGAGGTGCATTTGTCTCTCCTTCTCCCCCTTAATGCAGAGATCAGTGCCTGAGTGATTAATCCCGATGCCCACTTACTGAAGCTTTACCCCCCTAGACTCCTGCAACCAAATGTATTCGTTTACAAACAAACCGCCCGGCTTGCTAGCTGCCACCCTGTCTCCCCCAGTGAGCGGCACGGTGATGTCAAGGTATCAAAGCCCTTAGGTCATGAAGGGGTTACATATGCTTCTACATGTAGAAACATGGCCGTGCCTTGTATGTGTCACTGGAGGGGGCGAGGCAAACGCACATAGAAAAAAAAAAAGAAAGAAAAGTTTCATTTCTTGAGAAACGAAACGTAGGAACTGGCAGGTCAGTTCTATGTCGGCAACAATAGGTGGAGTGTTCCTGCACTCCGAGAGGAGAGTGTTACAGAGGAGAAGCAGCTGCATGATTCGGAGAGGACAATAGGAAACATACAAGTTCACTTCCTGGTCATTACAAAAAGATTTTATATTACATATGTGTGTGTGCGTGATTGCACGACTAAAGCCGCTACCAACATCCCAATTTACTGTATTACAAAACTGTGCAAAGTACTAGGACTTTAAAATCCCTCAATATTTATTAAATATTACTTAATAAGTTTTAAAATGATTAAATACATCAATAATTAGTCATGTATTTTTTTTGATACACTAATAAATATTGATGTATTTTATCAGCTTACACTATATTGCCAAAAGTATTGGGACACCTTTACACGCACATGAACTTAAATGGCACCCCAGTCTGAGACTGTAGGGTTCCGTATTGGGTTGGCTCCGCCCCTTGCCCTATAACTGCTTCAACTCTTCTGGGAAGGCGTCCACAAGGTTTAGGAGTGTGTCTATGGGTATGTTGGACCATTTGTGAGGTCAGGTACTGATGTTGGAGGAGAAGGCCGGGCTCGCAGTCTCCACTCTAATTCATCCCAAAGGTGTTCTATGGGGTTGAGGTCAGGACTATGATACTGGATTGGCAATATCGTGTAGTTTTATAAGCTACAAGTGACAGAATGCTCAGATGTGAATGGGGGCCAGTGAAAACAATGGGATCCCTTCTGTTGAGGGGTGTCGCTCAGGTGTGAAGGAGGCCCTAAAGGTTTTTTAATTTGTTAATTTTTCAGCTTCAAATACAAAACATGAGCAACGTATTAAACAGTAAAAGTGTTACATGTCCTTTTAAAAAAAATTGTAAAAATGTCTTCAACTCACCACACCTTACAATCTTATTGTACAATTTCCTTTAGATCTACCAACAACTATGTTGTGCAAGAGCTGGCCTGATTGGATGCAGATTGGTTAGATAGGTGCTCCTATTACATAGTTTTGGTAGATCTAAAGTTGATTGTAACATGTGTGATGAGCATAAGATAGACATAGTTATTATCAAGCTAACCGAAGCGTCAAAGCCCTCGGTCAGGTTCTATATGTAGAAATAGGGCCGCGCCTCGTATGAGTCACTTTTAGGCCGGGCAAACGCACATAGAAAGAAAAAAAAAAACGTTTTGTTACTTGAGAAATGAAACTTAGAAACTGCAGGTCAGTTTTATGTCAGCAGACACTAGGTGGAGTGTTCCTGCACTCCGAGAGGAGAGTGTTATACAGGAGAAGAAGCTGCATGATTCGGAGAGGACAATAGGAAACATACAAGTTCGGTTGCTGGTCATTACAACAAGATTTTATTTTATATTACATATGTGTGTGTGTTGTAAAGTAGTTACGGCTCCAAGCTCACTCCAGGCATGGACTACAATCTCAATACAAATTAGTGAACTAAACGTGAGATTGTAGTCCATCACAGGAGTGAGCTTGGAGCGGTGACTACTTTACAACACACACAGTGACCATGGGGAAGAAAAGTAGCCACCCTCCAGAAGGAAGGACAGTGTCAGCACCAATTCAGAGATGATTGGAGGAGCTACAGCCGAGTGATACACAAATAAGATACAATATTGTTAATAGTTAAAGGAGAACTATGGGGTTAGGGCTTTTCCCCATAGTTCTCCTAAGGGTAACGGGAGGACACAAACTTGCATCCTCCCGTCACCCAAAGCTCAGTATACCGCGAGCTACAGCTCGCGGTATACTGAGACGCCGCAGCCGGAACGGATCCCAACAATTCTGTCTGGATTCACCCAGCTGTGTGAGTGACAGCTGGCTCTGCCTATCTAGAGGCAGATCCAGCTGTACCCGCCCCCTCCCCCGTCCGTTCCGCCAGTCAGTGCTGGAGGATCGGGGAGGGGGGAATCCCTGCAGGGAGCTGTGAGTGACAGCCACGGCTCTCTGCACGGATAGATTGAGAAGTGAGCGAGCACCGGTATGTGTTGGCTCACTTCCCGATCTACTGAGCCGACCTGTGACAGTCTCATTGTCACAGGTCGGCTCAGATTATGAAAATCACTCCATGAAAAAACAAAGCGATAATGGGGCTTTGGGAAAAGTGTCCAATGATGAATGTGGGATAACATGGCTTAGCTTAGTAACAAGACATGATGACTGGTCATATATATATACAGGTGAAACTCGAATAATTAGAATATCGTGCAAAGTTCATTTATTTCACTAATGCAACTTAAAAGGTGAAACTAATATATGAGATAGACTCATTACATGCAAAGCAAGATAATTCAAGCCGTGATTTGTCATCATTGTGATGATTATGGCTTACAGCTCATGAAAACCCCAAGAACCCCAAATCCACAACCTCAAAAAAGTAGATTATTACATGCAATCAATAAAACAAGGATTGTACATAGAACAATATTGGACCTCTGAAAAGTACAAGCATGCATATGTACTCAGTACTTGGTTTGGGCCCCTTTTGCAGAACTTACTGCAATTACTTTTGCACGATATTCTAATTATTCGAGTTTCACCTGTGTATATATATAATATAGTAAAGATTTTTATTTACATGATCTCAAAATACTTTAAAACATTTAATTGGTCTAAAAAGTTACAAATAGTGGATAATTAAATATACCTCCCTGGACTTAGTGCAATTGCATGGTGTATATAATAACGATATATTTTTTGTAGTATTGGTCATGCATTTGGTGCGTGATTGTCCATACACATTTACAAAGGCAAGCATCATTTAATCTATAATTGCACTATTCCGGCCCTCGACGCGTTTCGCTCGCTAAAGCTTCCTCAGGAGGTTTATTGGAGGCAAAACTCTGATTTCTTTGTAGATCCAAAGCTGAGATAACTATTAATAAATAGTAATTCTCAGTGCACATGTACGAATATCTATATTAATATAAGCTCAATTAACTACATACATACCCTCTTGGAAAATTGGGCAATGGATGGGTCCACACCCCCCTGAGGATTCTAACCAAGAAGGAGAGAGGGTGGCGAGAACAAGTGGGCAAAAGAGCCCCCCCCCCCCCCAAAAACAGCGCTCTCCTTTCGCAGCGCTCGGCCGGCTGTCACTTTCTCTCCTCCCCGCTGGGACACAGAGCAGCGCCCAGCGGGAAGAAAAGAAAGCAGGGATGTGCCGCTGTTTTTTCGGCAGAAAGATTGCACTTTCGGCATTATGACAAAAGTGCCATTTCCGGCCCAATATGTTTTGGCGGCCGATATATCGGTGCATCCCTAATATTTACAGCAATGCAGAATGACACAGGCTATAGAGGACTACACATCCCAGCAATACTTTATACAGAAATGCTATTGTTATATAAAGTACTGCTGAGATTTGTAGTCCTCAGCAGGCGATTGCTTGTAAGTCATACAGCAATCGCCTGCTGATAAAAGCGGTATCAAGAGCGCGGCTGCCGAAGCAGCCGTGTTCTTGTTTTAACCACTTCTGCGGGCCACGGTCTATAGACGTACTGCGACCCAGAAGTGGTTAAAGTGACAAAGTCAATTTTTTTTTATCCCTCCTCCCAATGTTAATGTCAGCACTAAGCTTAACTGGTGTCTCTTAAAGGAGACCTATGGGGTTAACACTACGCCACTGCTGGAGTTCCTGCAACGGTTCAAACCATATATCTATCAAAAATTCAATCTTCTAAAAAAACAACATAAATTATGATCAAATTAATAATTGTTTCATACCAAGTCCATCCATATAGCAATAGTATGAGCACGAATGAAATCACATCCATGGATTAGAGAGAGGAGAAACGCAAGGCATTCCCTCATGTTGGTAAGAACATAGTGTCAAAACAAACCGTATCAGTTGTATCAAAATCTCATATCATTGACAACTAAAATATGACTCAAATCTAAATAAATCCATTTGATATCCAACATCTCTCTCACATTGACACCACTGGATGCATAACTGGCCAAATTGCTCAAAATAAGTTGCGGATTTGTACTGTATGTAAAACACTGGCCACTTTTAAAGCCCCATTATCGCTTTGTTTTTTCCAAGTATTGTATTCAGGGGTGTGGTGTCACAGTTCCGATGGGTGTTCTGGGAGATACCCACTTGTTTTATTTATGAAAATCACTCGCCTCATAATTCTCCTTTAAGGTGCTTGAATGGATTAAGATTTAACTACTGAGTTTAGTGTCACTTTAAATATTACGTGTTTTTCTCTGCATCTTATTGAAGGACACAGCGAAGATCCCTAGATGTTAAAGTGACACTACACTCGGGCGTTAAATCTTAAAAATACATTCTAGTACCTTACCTATGAACAACAATGTATCTTGTGTGTATCACTCGGCTGTAGATCCTCAAATCTCTGAATTGGTGCTGACACTGTCCTTCCTTCTAGAGGGGGGGTACTTGTGTTCCCCATGGTTGGTGTGTGTTGTCATTCAACCCTGAACAGGTCATGCACGGCCAAGAATGCCAAGAGCAGTGTGGAAAAGACACAGAGTGCATTTCTTTTTCTTATACATTTTAAATGAATAGTAAACAATATTTCTAGAATTGCCATATAAGAAAATGAATACGCTGCAAGTGCTCTGCAGATGCTTTATAAAATTACCCCTACCGATAAAACCCTTAAAAGACACCAAATGTATTCCAACTTTTATTGTATAAAAATAAATTATCTGCAAATGTAAGTAGACATAATGTACAGGCACCTCCAACATTGAAAGGGTTGATCGCTTGTGTTCGTCTAGGGACTAAAGTAAAAATAGGTTATATTCGCCTGATTCTAGGAGCTGGCAGGTTGTTAGAACGGTCCTTCCAGCCTCTCTCCGCCTCCAATGCAGTGGTCTAAGGTCCTGCGAGACATCAGGTTGTATAAAGTGTATAGAACGTGAGGACACAGAGGGACATTGCACTGCTGCAGCAGAGGAGGAGAGAGGCTGGAGGGAGTGTTGTGACAGCCGGCCGGCTACAAAGATCAGGCGAGTAGAAGTTTCTTTTTGCTTTGGTCCCTAGACGAAAATGAGCAGTTAACCCTTTCAGTGCGGGGGTAGCCCCACTGTAGGGGGTTCATAAAAACATTTTCCCGGAGTTCTTTTTTAACTACAGATTTTGAAATGTAAGAATATCTAAACCCAACAACAAAAAAGTCATATTGCAGATTCCCATTCCTTAGAGGTGATGGTTGCAATGTCATTGCGAATTCCTGCGCACTGAACTGAAACCTCAAATCAATGTGATCTGCTTTCTTTCGTGGACTACAGACCCCCCCCTTTCTATTTTAGGGACAGCGAGAGGGGAAGGTGTCTGTAGTGAGCAGGCTAGGGTGACAATGCTGTAACTCTATACAGGAGCGTTGTCACTAGGACAAGAAATGTGTTACATGTACTCACCACATCTAAGGTGCAATATATGACATTTTTGGTTCTTGGGTTTAGATACAGTGCAAATTGACAAATTTGATGTAACTCCAGTAAGTGCCATTCAGGGAGAACGCGAAATACCCGTAAACAAAACCTCCACGCCCCCATTCCATAAACCGGATGATTTTAGGTCAGGGATGGTGATAGAGATCCTGCAAGCTCCAGAAGGCATCTGCTCACAAATGACACTCGCCCTCCAGTGTTGGCTGGAGTTACCCTTTAAAAGGTTTCTCACTTTGACAGGAAGTGGAAAGCCGGTCCCCAGAACGTCCTGCTACTGACCTGTGGGGGGGTCTCCCCGCTCGCAACCCCCTTCCCCCCATGCTTTGAATAGTGCTGCAGAAAGGCCCCAAAACTGCCATCGCTAAAAACCGCTTTGTTTTTCGGTGGGATGCAGCGTGGCTTTGGAAACCAACCGTGACGGCTTTCCGAGGCGGTGTTGAATCATACCGAAAAACAAAGCGGTTTCCCGTGATGGCGCCCTCAAAGCTGATTGGTGGGTGTTGAGAGCCAGGCGACTCCACTGGTTGGTAGCAGGAGGCGAGGGGAGATCCCCCACTTCTTGTCTGGAATGGAGAAACCTCCAAGTAAAAAAAGTGCTGAATGTAACAGAGTCCTTCAGGAAAGAGTTAAACTCCTCCCACTCACGGCTGCGGAAGGATCAGGCGCCTATTATGTCCGAGCTTTTCTTTGGTCTGTTTGAATGGAAATGCATCAAAACGTGTGTCAGTCAGACGCAGGTCAGTTTGTATCATGATGCACGCTGACATCATAAAATGCATTGGAAGGAAGCGTTAACGCGTTTTGATGCATTTCCATTGAAAAGCAAACAGGTGTGATTAGGCCCCGACGGCTCGCCGCTCCTCAACCTGCACAACAGAAATCGCCGGGCTAACCTAAGGTGTCTTGTACCGCGGCGGATTTCTGATCTGCGTCGCCCTACCAGCTCCCCGAGTAGAAACATTTTAACTTCTTTCCTGGAGAACCTGTAATTTTTTTACAATTTTCCTTTTGTTGACTTTAAAATAACAAAAATATAATAAAAACAAAAAAACTTAAGTGGTTGTCCACGACCTTCAGTCAAACACCACTCTACCACGTGGCAGCCACAGACTGCTGATTGGCTGACAGACACTGCCAGTAACCAATCACAAATGCCGATCTTTGCATAGCGTAGGATCTTACTGGTGACGGAGCAGCTGGAATTGAACTGAAGAGTGGACAACCCCTTAAATAGGACAACTCCAGGACAGAAAGGTCTTTAGTTGAGACTGAAATGACAAAGTCCCACCCCTAAACCAGCAGAAAGGAAGTCACCAGCACCCCATATCTGCCATAATGGGGTGTATTTAGTAAACGTTTGCAGAGTGAACAGATCCGCGAACGTCCGAGTTTAAGATCCGCATCACATTATGGCCACAAGAGGGAACCATCGGAATTTCCCAGGCTCCTCATCACCATAATGCACCGCGAATCCCGAAATCAGAAGCTCGCATACCGGTTTGTTCTGCGAATGTTTTATAAATACACACCGATTAATGACTCACAAATTTCGGATAATGCATCAATGGAGTGTTGGCGACTTCCTTTCTGCTGGTTTTGTACTGCGCCATTTGTTGCGGTCACTGCAAGCGTACAGACCTCGGCATTGGGAGCTTCTCATTTCACCTAGTCCAATCCAGAGACTTTCCGGCCCCGGAGTTGAGAACATGGTTACTCTTGAAGGTCATTTGTTGCATGTGTGACCTGTGGTTGGGCATTGCACTGTACGGCATGCTGCACCCAGATGAGTTGCTATTCACCCCATTGGCATCTGATTATGTGGTCATGATGATTATGTGGTCATGATGAATTGGTTCTTGGTGCATCATGACAAGTTCAGCACATCAGCAGATGACAATGACAGAGCATGCAATCTCGGTACATTCCCAACCACAGGGCACAATGGTTTTTAATGTAAGGTTCAGTCCACCCAAAACAGACATCTGAATCTCCCAGAAGCTTATTCCACCTCTCCATGGCTCCAATCTCTGAACCGGTGTTCCTAGCTCCACCCACCCGTCTTTGGCCATTGCGACCTCACTTACCCGTTCCTTTTTCTCATTTGCTTTATGTAACAGGAACACGCGAGGCTGCAATGTAATGAGAACAGAACCTAGGTGGGGACATTTAGCTGCTGGAGCCCTGAGTGATACAAGAAGCCAGCGAGGTGACCCTAGTATATAAATATCCGTTTTAGGTGGACTGACATGGTAAGGTTCAGTCACAAAGTTGGGTTTTACCATGTGCCATCAGTAATGTTCCAGGCAGATAACACACTGGAGAATATTTCATATTGTTATTTTTTAGTACATTGTAACAAGGGTTTGGGCAGAAGATGTGCACAATATTCCTCAGCTAGAAGCCCAGCCGACATAACACTGGCCAGGGATCAGCATTCAAATTCCCATTGGTGTCCTATGGACCATGAATGACACATGGAAAAAAACTCATCCAGTGACTGAACCCATCTACAGCCCTGCACTGAAATAAGACAATGCAAGTCATAGCAGACCAACAACTGGTCCGTCCTATTCTCCCCCTAGCAGGGGATTGGTGGTTTCTACAGGTTCCAGCCACATATTGCATACTGAACTTTACAGACGCATGACCTTTGCCTGACTGAAAACAGGCCCAAACCTTGTTCTGTCTCTGAACTTATATTGGTTGCCCTTTCGTCGTGAACAAGGGTCGTCTGCCCTGGACCTTGGCAGGACCCAAACCTGTGCTTACAGGTACGACGTAGGTCTGGATTTGACCCATGATAGGGAAAACATTTAACAGCCTCCTCCTATGGAGCGGGCAACTGTGCAGCAAAGAGCTTCTGTCTGGACATTGCAACGCCTGCATCATACAGGGACCAGCTGGCAGAGGAGCATTCGTTCAGGAAAATCATGTAAGGCAGCAAAATACATCAGCAATTCCCAACAGCGGGGACAGCGTCTCCAAAGAAGATTCAGGAGACAGATCTCTGGAAGATAACAGGGTAAGATTTTAGTCAATTCAACAGAATTTACCCGTCAACCGGTCTGAAAAACATTATTCAACTGGCCCCGGGGCCCCTCTACTACATGACTGCGGTAAACAGTTGAATTGACCAATCAAAACGGTTTTGTGTAAGACTATTAAAGTGCACCAGGAATCTGTTTATATTCTGAATTCTTGTCTAGTTGCAATTGCATCAGAGGAACTTGCATAAGAAATCATTCATTTCATCTGCATCGTCATCAATGAATTTCCTGGTCTGGTGCCTTAATGTCTGAATCTCTTCATCTTTCTGAAGGACTTCCTCTTCCTGGAAGGGAATAAAATACAGGCGATGTGTCACTTTAAAAATGGTATGTGTAGGCAAAATAAAGAGAAAAATATTCATTACATAGCTGCACTATAAGCACATTACCCCATGTTCTATCCCGCCAAGCTCTACAAGTACAGAGAAATGCTGGATAATCTTGCCAGAAATCCAGTGTGCTCCTAATTTCATGTTCTTGGCTGACAACGTTGCCTCTGCTGCATTGATACCCCCACCTCAGCCTATTCCTATACCTCTCCATGTGCATACAATGATGCTGCCTCGACTCCCAGCAGCCTGCTCTCACACCATGTAGGGACAAAGCGCTAGGGAGATGTAGTTCTGGGGAGCTTCTGGGTCTATATCAGGGGTAGGCAACCTTGACACTCCAGCTGTTGTGGAACTACAAGTCCCATGAGGCATTGCAAGGCTCTGACAGCCACAGACATAACTCCCAGAGGCAGATGCATGTTGGGATTTGTAGTTTTGGCACAGCTGGAGTGCCAAGGTTGCCTACCCCTGGTCTATATGAACTGAACTCTCAGCAAACTTTACCTGCAAGAATTGTACATGCCTGGCGATTGCACAGAGAGTAACAAAAACCTCTCACTACAGAAACAAGATAGAAGGAAATAAATGCTAGAACACAATCTAAAGTGAGAAAGTTAGATTTGGGTCAGGTCAGGAGATCACCTTTAAAGTGAATCTGTACTGGGACAGAATCTGGCACAGCTGTGCTTAGCAACCAATCAGCTTCTAGCTTTCATTTTTAGAGAGTGACTGAACAAGCTCCAGGTTTATCGCTACACCGAGCTCTCAGCTATGACTTAGCAGCACATCTCACCTTGACTAACCCCCCCCCAGCAGCTCACCTCCACCTCCCAGCAATGACTTAGCATCTATGCTCCCCCCCACCCCCCTTTCCCAACAGTAATCCAGCTTCCCCTAACCCCGTTCCAGCAATGACTCCAATCTCCAATGTAAGTACAGAATAGGTGTTCTGGGAGGGGGAGAGCAGGAAATGCTGAGAGCAAACCTAAATGACTTCAGTGTCTCTTTTGTGAACTTTGAATAGCTCCACAGTGACTGCAGCTGCAGAGGTCAGTTAGGGATTATACTTAAGCTTATTTACTGTTAATTAAGAATCTGCAAATATTTAACATTAGTGGGCATGTAAAAGAAAGAGCAAGGTTTCACACCCCAATACAGATAATGGGAAAGAGTGATAAGTAACCCACTTTCGGGTATGCAAGGATCCGAAGGGGGGGGGGGGGTTGCTTTAAAGCAGGGGGCGCCCACTATTTTTCGTCTGGAGATCTACTTTTCAAATGACGAGCTCATTGAGATCTACCAACGAAAAAAAACACCTGCATTCAGGGGCGGGAGGGGGCGTGGCGCTGCATTTAGGTCAATGGCATCGCCCACAGTGCGATCGCCTGCATTAGTGCCTGTGTTCCAGTCCAGTGCGATCCGCAAAAATGCTGCAAGCACTATTTTTGCAGATCGCACTGGACTGGAATGAAGGCACTAACGTGCCTGCGTTCCGAGTGCGGGCGATCGCACTGTGGGCGATGCCATTGACTTCAATACAGCCCCACACCCCCTCCCGCACCTGAACGCAGGGAGTCGGCCGCCTTACATTCCAGTGAGCCCTAGAGGTCCCGGCGTCCTGTCCTCCCATGGTCCTCGTGTGGCCGACGTTGCACATGGGGTGTCCTGCACCTTTCCATCTGCAGCGTCTGACACATTCAGCCGGTAGCCGCACGAGCACCATGGGAGCATAGCCGTAGCCAGCTCCTTTTGCACCTGAGGCAAGAAAAACACAACATTTTTTTTACATTTATTTTTTACTATTTTTTATTTTATTTTCATTATTTCTTTTTTTTTTCTTCGTAATTTTATTTTTTATACTCTTGGGGGGGCTTTGGGGAAATATTAGGGGTCTAAACAGCCCCCTGATATTTCCCTTTTAAAATAGGGAAAGAAATTGAGGACACAAAGTCTTCAATCTCTTTTTCTGCAGCCTCTATTCTAAATAAATGGAAAGCACAGAGGCTTCCCATTCATTCAGAAAATATTTTACTATCAAGCTGTTTCTGAATGGGGAGGAGCCTCTGTACAGCTCTCTCCCGGGCAGAGGCAGCGGGGGATCCGACGAGAAGTGGAAGAGCACTTCAGCCGCGGGGGTGTAGATCGCGATCTACCAGCTACACGATCGACTGATAGATTGCGATCAACCTTGTGTGGGCACCCCTGCTTCAAAGAAACACTTTAGCTCTCTCAATAAAAATTGTAGAAAATCATTAAACAACAATATCCATACATCAAAGGATTTGATTAAAAAACACAGTTGACGGATTGGTTGGATAAATAATCACAATACAATTAGTATTACAATACTTGACATATGTTTTATAATGGATTGGGTAAAAGCATGGGTTACTCAGGGTACCTAGAAGTACTAAGTACTTAGAAGAACCCATGCTTTCACCCAATCCATTATAAAACATCATATGTCAAGTATTGTAATACTAATTGTATTGTGATTATTTATCCAACCAATCCGTCAACTGTGTTTTTTAATCAAATCCTTTGATGTATGGATATTACTAAAGGGAACTATGAGGAAGAAAAAAAACATTTACCCCACTCTTTAAAGGAATGGAGGTAAGATATTTGCATCCGCTCCCCCAATTGCAGCCACCTCCCAAAATCATTATGACCGTGTCATTCTTTCTGCATTTATGGACTAGCGCACTGAGCCCAATACACCGCCACTCTAATCATAGGAACATAAAGAGTGCAACAAATTAGGCTTTTTAGGCGCACAAAATATAAAACTATATATTTATTCGTTTTGCAATAAAATATAACATTCATGGCATTAAAATTCAGTGTAACCACTTGCCGTACGGAGCCATTTCTTACGATTTGCACACAATAAGAAATATTTTTTGCCTAGAAAACAGTGTCAGACCCCAAACAATGATCTATATTCTGAAAGCAGAGGCCCTGTAGAATAAAACAATGCAAGTTGCAATTTTTTATGTCGCACGGTATTTGCGCAAATGTTTATTAAACAAGTATTTTTAGGCTAAAATACACTAAAATTTAATTTAGTGCACAGAAACAGAACATAATACCGTACTTGTTAGTAAAATATAAAAGACGGGGTCATGTCGGGTAATTAGATACCAAACATGTCAAGCCTTAAAATTGCCTTCGCCCGTGAAGCTGCAAACAACTTCAATACCCAAAATTTCCCAATGGGGACAAATTCAAAAGCTATTACCGCTCACCAGTTTAGTGCTACCAGCGATTGATGGCTCTATAATTATTGCTCTAACTCCGACGGTGGGGGCGATATGTAACATGTGTAGCGCATTTTTCATTTTTGCGCATAGGCGCACTGACACGTGTTTGCAGATGTATGTGCGAGCGGGAGTTTGATCAATTTTTTTTAACACTAACTTTATTCCTATTACATAGGGATCTAACAAGCCCCCTATGTAATAGCAGATAGGGTGCGACAGGTCTTTACGGAGGCATCAGTGGTCTCAGACCCCTATCACCTAGGGACCCCCAAAGACCTGCTTCCCCAGCTTCTTCTGGCTCTAAGAGCCGGAGAATGTAAACAGTGACACCGGAAGTTCTGTAATACACATCATATATGGGTCCAGTGATTGGAACAGAGATAACCCCACAGCAGGAGGGGGTTTAAATCCGGCCGAGACCCACAGACAAAGCAGCCATACCAGGAGACGCTGCGGGAGCTTGCAATATGGGAGAGTAAGAGTACTCCCCAATCCACCTCGTTAGGTACCATATGTTCATGTTACCCCCCCCCTTTTATATGATACCATATGCGGTATTTGCTTGTATGTACTAGATTGGGACTGGGGCCCTTAAGTTTATCAGGGGGAAGCCGCTCCTGCAGTTGATAGACAAGGGGTCCTGGAAGATGGCCGATTCACTGAGTATGTCTTAGTGAAGTATTCCTACATCTGACTTATGACAGATGCAAAGGCTATGCCTGACATTCTAGCCCAGAAGTCAATTTTCCTTTTGATTACTAATGGTTTATTCCTTTCAGAGTTGTGGTTATTTTGTCTCCTGACAATGGAGTATTAAAGAGACACCATAGTGTAGTCGCCTGTGCTCGTTGGTTTATCTCTCCTTCGTGACCCCCGGCCATAGACCTTTCTCTGGTTGGTCTGTTTCACCACAATGATACATGACTGAGCTCTACATAGGATTGCAAGCGTGTATATAAAAAAAAAACGTGTATACTCTAATGTATATGTATTATGTACATAGACCACTTGTAGCAACTAATGTTTATATTCTCATTTTAAAAAACATTGATCTTTGGTCCTGAGGAAGCCCTTTCCAGGGGTGAAACGCGTAGATCATTTGTCGAGGACCAAGGAAAAGCATTCACACCGCTAACAAGCAGGAAAGGGCTCGTGAGAGCAATATAACTTATCTGCCGTCACAAATATTGTGGACTTGAATCTGTTGTTTGTGTTATGCTGCCTTGGCCTCCGTTAGCGTCCTTTATCAAGTGCAGTTTACAGTCTTTAAACTGAATTTTATAATAGTCATGATAGTTATATTTTAATGGAAAACTAATAAACATATCGTTACATATTTATATATGCACCTAGAAAACCCCATTTATGTTCATTCTTTGTGTGGTTTTCTACACTGGTTTTACACTACGGTGAAGGCAGCCAGAGAGGTGGGGGTTAAAGGGCAGGAGGAAAGTTGAAGAGGTAAGTAGCCCATGAAAGTTCAGCCTGAAACTGTCAAATCATACCAGAAATATTCGTTTTTAGTAGACAGACCCTGGTGGTGGTTTTCATTTCTACTATAGAACCAGCATTTTACTGACAAGTCCTCTTCAATGAGCAACACCATCAAAACCTATTTGCTTTTGGTGCTATAAATCAGAATCTAATCTCCAGCCGGGGTGTTTACTGCTATCCCTTCATGCCACAGCCATGCCGGGCTAAGTTACTGCTGTCACCAGCCTTTGTTACACATACACTGGAGGGGGTTCAGCCATAAATTCCACATCTGAATTCCTACAAAATAGGCAATGGTTGCTCTGGTGAGGCGCCGCTGAAGCAGGGGTGGGCAGCGAACTCCCTGGGAAGTCCCAAACAGCAGTAAAGACCAGGCAGAGACATCTCTGCCATTACCAACGCATAATCCATCTTGGTAGAGCAGCTCTTGAAGGCAAATTGGTATACTAAAGCCAACTCCAGTCCTGTCTAAGCTGACATCCTTTTGCCATGGCATTACTTTGAGGTTAGGTTGAGCTTAGTGCTAGATGTCCAGCTATTAACTGAAGGAAGAAAGCTGTGGAGAGGAGTTGATGGACACCGGTCATCTGCTTTAGTGCTGGTCTCTGTTTTTCACGCTTGCTCTCTTGTTCAAAACACAACAGAAACCCCCATCTCAATGTGCCCTCCTGGAACTGTCATGGAAGCAGGTATGTACCAAGAAGCAGTCCTTCAGCACAAGCTTTAGCTTCCAAAGTACAAAGCATGAGTGGAGAACAGGAAAATGCCTCGCTTCCCCAAAGACGTTTTCAGAAGTCGGACCACAGACACTGAGCAGAAGTAATTCAAGATAAAAGACGTTGTAGCAGAAATTATGGAAGCATCAGATTTTAAGACTCAGGACAACAGGCTCGAAATACTGAAAACAGTAAAACCTTTAGGACTCCTGGCTGATGGATCACTCTGTTCCCGGTCTTCTCACCACATCGGCAAAGGTTTTTTCTAGAAGCCTACCTCTTTTTCTTCCGATCCTGGATGTGGAATTCTTAGCTGTGACCTTGAAGCCAGAAAATTTCAGATTTCATCAGTAGCAGATGTCACCAAGTCAGAAACACATCTTGGAATTGCTAAACGTTATATATTCAATAAGCAAGGCTCTAAAATCGCATCTGCTATGACCATTATGGAGAGTCCTTCCAAGAGACCAGCATGCAAGAAGGTTTATTTCATAGAATACTGCAATCGTGGAACAAATTCTCTTGACGGTTCAATTGTTGATTAATTTGGAGTCTACTGTTCAGTAAACTTGGTCATTCAGTTCTTAATGTTTAAAGGCGATCAGGTACTGACTTTGAAGGTGGTCCCACTAAGAGGGTCGTAACAGTAATACAATCAGTATCACCACAAGAGCTACAGTTCTGATTCTTGAGGTCTTTATGGCTGTATCCTTTCTTGCATCAGCTTCAGATATTTGTTACCGTCAAAGCAAAGTGATGTGAAGTTCGCCGACACGATGCTCTAGGTTGTTTGGTCAATCACCTCCAACATCTCTGATGAGATCCTTAAGAAGCCTGGGCATCATAGCTTGCAAAGCCTTCCAAATCAGCCTCACCATAGACACTTCTCTTTGGTCCTCGGCCTGAACAATCAAGCCAATTTCAGAGATTGTAAAATAAAGAGCCATCTTGAAGTCTACTCAGACATGCAGTGCCAGAGGTGACATGATACTCTGTACCATGTATTCAGCTACTGGATGCTTACGTTCTATAATTCAGTTGATTCTCAAAGCTACTGCAATCAGGTGACCCGGCACACTTTATAATTATGTTCTTCAACAGGACACATGCATTGCTATGTGATCAACTATGCTTAGGTTGACTGGTATGAATGCAAAAAAAATCCAATTTAAAGGGTAACTTCTTTTAAATAGTCAAACGCAAACCGCCGCATACATATTCCTTTATACTTACCCTAAATCAGCAGGCAAGTTGGTCCAACAGCATTCACCTACACCAGACAGAGCTGTGCGGTACTGTGCATGCACAGCCTATTCACAATAGGCCCTGTTGGAGAAGCGGTCTCTACAGGATTGTAGGGAGAAGGCTTTCCCATAAGGACCCACAAAGAAGGCTGCGCCACAGTCCGCGGCTCCTGGACCATCTCCTCCCAGTGATCTAAGTAAAAGGGAGTATAGTGAACATAAAGGCAGACTGTACAAGGATTGAGTCATTTCAAAACTATATATAGTTACCCTCTTAAAAGACATTTCAAGGCATGCGATCTGATCAAAGCAAACGGGCCATGAGAAAAATATGGGGGCCGTCATTCTGATCTGATGGATTAAAAACAACTTGAGTCAATGACCCAGAACAAGTATGCTCATCAGGAATACTGACTTAGTGGCATACTTGTTCTAGGTCTGTGACAAAGCACTGATCCTAAAACCAGGCAACTAACATTTCAGAGGCAGGTCAGCAATGGCAGGTTGGCAAAGCACAATTGCCTAAAATATCTTTGCTTGCTGTAGCATCAATATTGTCCTTCACCGGAAACAACTGAATCCAATAATTTGTGTGTCTACATGTCTGGCCATGTAGCAGGTTTGCTGATCAGGTGACCACAAACCTTTGACCATATTAATCTGCTCTTGGGGCATCTGTGAACTGGGATTTGCAGCCTCTCCCACACACTGCAGCCACCTATGCCTCCTTCACAAATAAATATATATTCGCAACTCTTGCGATTGACAATCATTCCCTCCCCAGAATCTGTCGTGACTCACGTTCCAGAATGGAATTCAGCTCAAGAAGTTGACCGTTTTTCAGGTTCCGGTCATGATCGGTGCGTGTACTCTTCTCTGAAGTATTCTGCAGCTTCATCTCTTCTTTTATTTCTTTTGAAAAAGACTTGCGATCTCCGTTTTTCCTATTGCAGAAAATAAGACATTAATACTTTGCTTGTTCCCCGCCAATCAAATCCCAGGACAGGAAAGGACCAGCAGTTATAGAACGCTGAATTGTGACACACGCCAATGTGTAATTTCACAGTATTAGAAAGTCAACTGAGCATCTCAATCTGCAGCAAGCTAGGGATGTCGGAGAGGAAGCGAGGGGACACAGTAGGGATGATGGCTTTAAAGAGACCCAGTTACCAGCTTAACAAAAATTACACAGGAGAAGATCATTGAAATGCTGACTTTTGGTTTTCCATAAAGGATGTTTTATTCACTTGCAATGTGCCTTTAAACTTGCCAGAAAATATGACTACCCCAGGAAGGGTTAACTGCCCAGCACAGCCCCCTCCCTCTTTGCACACCATAGCTCTCTCCTCCTCTGGGAGTGTCTTATAACTGCTGGTGCTGACCCAGCTCCTCTGCACCTCCCTACACAACCTTTTATGTAGCTGCTGGGGGAGGAGCGAGGAGGAACGTTATAGGGAGTGTCATATGGTTGGCAGCTCTACAGTCTGCCGACATCACATCCAAGATGGCAGAGTCCAGGGCAGTCTCAGGGCTTTCGGATGTCTATACAAGAGGCTTTTACAGGTAAATAAACATGCCTAAAATACATTAAAAGCACACATGGGAAGATGTAAAATGAATGGTCGTGCAACAGGGTCTCTTTTAAAGTGCATCTAAAGCCAACTTTAGCGTTGGATGGAGTGTGAAAGTGTAAGAGCCCTTGTCAGGTTTTTTTTTTTTTAAATAATAAGTGTTTATTAAGGGTTTTAACACAATTAACATGAAAGACATGTAAACATGGAGATCAATGTAATACAGAGTCACGTAAATACACTCCATCGCGAGAGATAGGCATATGCATGTATATAAATAGATACATTCAGCTCCTAAAACACGGGGCTACACAGATTGAATCAAGTATTGTATGGTAGGTGTCATATTTCAGTAACAGCTATGTATGACTCGGTCAGGAGCCCTTTAAGACTGGAAGAGCCCTTGTCAGGTTTTAACTGTATTGTACCCGCTGGGGAGGTTCACTCCCTCTCTGGTGACCTTTGTCACCCAGACAAAGTAATGGGAAATGCAACATCTTCAGTTGTCACCTTTACAGAAACAGAGGAAAATCATTCAATGGGGACAACTAAGAGGATTTCACTTCCTGTTGTGTCTAATGAAAGGAAATCTCCCAAAATCTGCATTTCTAAGGGCCGGTGACTACTCTGTGTTTGCTTCTATACGGACGGGTCAGATACCACGTCACTTTAGATTAAACAAACCCCTTCAAGTGCATGCAGACCCGTCATTTCTATGCCCAGCGCATGGGCTGCTATATAACAAATAACATGCAGAATAGCAAAATCGGCAATGGTCAGTGATGATGACCCCCTTTTACACTCACCTATGTTGGCCGTTGGGAGAGGTATTGAAGGGTGAGCCCATAAAATTGGAAGGCATCGTTGCTTCTTAAAGGAGTTAGACCAGACAAATTCCTGTGTAAAAATAAGACTTTAAGCATAGATATCCTCTACATACACACGTATACCCCAGCATTGCCCCTCTAATGGGATATTATAATCCTCCTGTGGGAAGGTTTCAGCACCGAGCTCTTCAAGTGTTCAAACCTTCCTTACCGATGAGATCCGGGGCTCATGTAGATCAATGGACAAAATTAAAAATGACATATGTGACGCCGCCTGTTATCAGCATTAACGCGGCAGATTGTTTTTTTACTAATCCCCACCATAACAGTTTTATTATTTATTGATCCTTCCAGAAGATCTGTTAATTTTACACTTTCTGTAGCAGGCCAAGCAATCCAGCTCAAGTTTCTGTTACAGAGGTTGTAACAAACCATAGAACACTGCCGGGTGTAATGACAATGGTCAGCTTTTAGGATTCATTCACACGGGCAATTCGCTTTTCCACCAGCAAGAATCTGCACTGGGGAAAGCTCCATTCCCCTTTTATGTGTGAACAGCTGTAGTCTGCACCAATCAGGTGTCCCCATCAGAGCGCCCCGGCACCAATCAGGTGTCCCCATCAGAGCGTCCCCGCACCAATCAAGTAATAAATACTATCCTTGCTGCACTCCTTACCGAAAAGTCCCTTGTAGTGGGGGGTGCTCGCAGTGACTACCGATGGCGCCACAAATATCAGCAAATTGAAGAAATGTCACCAGCACAGCAGTCCTTTTAGGATAGTAAAAGCTTCATTTTTTTAAGTTTTGTCATATGAACAAGTGCTTTCAGGACCACACAGGGTCCCTTCATCAGCCTAGCCTTATTGAGGGGCCCCTTTGTGGTCCCGAAAGTGCTTGTTCATATCAAATTCCAGCACATGATTCAACGTGGCAGCAAAGACGCAGTGCTGAAATATATTCTCCTAACATGAGCAGACATAACCAGAATGTAGCACCTGGAAATTCATAAAAAAAAACAACTTGAAAGTTTATGGTAGCAAATCAGGGTCACTTCCAATGGTCCTATTTGGTTATACCAAATTTAGGGACCGCCGGCCATGACATTATCTGTACCCAAACCATCAATCCCAAAAGGTAAAACTGCCCAGCCATCCACAAAGTAGAAAGAGAAGGATCTTATTTGGTTCTTATCAGATCTGGCAGCAATGTGGCTGACAATGTCATATATCAAAAACAAGGGAAATGATTCAGCTGCCAAGGACACAGCTCGTTGTCAACACACAAAAGCAGTCCCTATGTTGTCCGCCAGAGGGCGCACGGCACGTCAGTACTTTACCCCATAGAGTTCCATGTGCGTGTCAGTTTCTTCTTCCTCCACTAGATTGCGTCTGAATTTTTAATTAATTACAAAGACATTAAACCCAAAATAAAAGTTCTATTCTCGCTCTTTATAAGTCTAACAACTGAATGTCTCCCGAACTACACCGTAACTGAAAACATTTTGGCCTCAATAAAGTCATATACACAACTATATTCTATATACTAAGAAATAACCGACATGTCTATGGCTCACCCCATAGCTATAGCCTGCTCTTAATTCTTTCAGCGTACTTTCTGCCCGCTGAGCCACCGACTGCCCTGTCCAACAATAAAGTCTACTTACCGCCGGAAAGGAAGTGAGGTGGTTCTGGTTGGCGAGGGATTATACCAGTGTATGCATAAGTGACAGACCTGTGAGAACCAAAAACACAGGTATGGCACTTATGAATATACTGATTTTCCCTCGCTTTGTGACGAGGCTCCCGCTCCTTACAGGTTTTCTGTGACACTGACTGTTGGACTCAAAATGGCGCCTGACAAGCTGGCACACCCGCCCCTATTGGGAAAAACATCATGAGGCGTCACAGGCTCGGCGGAGCAGCAGCGCCACCCCCTGGCCGCAGCCGGTGTTCTTCCACTCCTTATATGGAAGCTGCGACGTGACGAGTTGTAGAATGACTGAGAATGACTGAGAAGTGCATTGTGACATCGATACCCAAATGTCCGATACTCAGAGGGACGTCATCGTGTACGCACCCCTGACAGAATTAAAAGGCACGGTCCACTCCCCTGTCACGGCAGAGAGCCATGACAGGATCGAGAGGTGAGAGAACGCCGGTATGTGTTCGCTCACTTCTCGATCTACTGAGCCGACCTGTGACAGTCTCATTGTCACAGGTCGGCTAGAACTATGAGGTGAGTGAAAAGCACTCACCTCATAGTTCTCCTTTTAAGCTTTAAAAAAAAAAATGCAGCTGATAGGTTGCCAGATTTTGTTTGCTTATTGAGGGGAATTTATCAAAACGGGAGCAGTCAAAATCTGGAGCAGTTTCTCTCTTTGGCTTGTTCAGTTAAGCTTTAACCTCTTGCCGTCCGCCCGTAGTAAAAAAACGGACGGACGGCACTGCAGCATCTGCGGGTTGCCGTCTCCAGACGGCAATTTTTTTCTGCTCGCGCGCGCGCCCCCTAGCGGGCACGCACGGGCAGAAAAGACCCGCTAAATGCACACACCCGTTACCGGGTGTTTCACATATAGGCGATCGGCGAGCGCCGGGCCTATGCCCCGCCGAGCGCCTATATGTGCTCGTTCGCGGCCGATCTCTGCTTTATCAGCTTCTTTTGGGGTCCATAGGTGATATTAGGGGTCCTAGAGACCCCTAATATCTCCATAAAGAGGACCTGTCAGTGTGCCTTTGCTATTATATAGGGGGTTGTTATCCCCCTATATAATAGCAACAATAAGTGCAAAAAAAAAATATATATAAATAAAAAAAAAGAAAAGTAACACATAAAAAAATAAAATAAAATAAAAGCCACATATAAAAAAAGGGGAAAAA
>NW_017306394.1:466083-488519 GCF_000935625.1 Nanorana parkeri
CGCAAAAATTACAATTGCGCTACACATGTTACATATCGCCGCGAACGTCGCAGTGAGAGCAATCATTTTAGGGCCATCAATCACTGATAACACTAAACTGATGAGCGGTAACAGCTTTTAAAGCGTCGCCTAGGGCCAATTTTGGGTATTATCGTTTTTTGAGGTTTCGCGCGCGCACGCAATTTTAAGGCTTGACATGTTTAGTGTCTTTTTACCCGACGTGACCCCATCTTTTATATTTTACCAAAAAATTGGGTAATAATAAATGTTTTATCATTTAATGTAGGGGAAACTGTTTTTTTTTTAAAATTTCGGTTATTTTTTCCTTAATATAGTAAAAAAATAAAACCCCCAGTGGTGAATAAATACCACCAAAAGAAAGCTCTATCTGTCCCCAAAAAATGGTATAAAATTCATTTCAGTACAGCGCTGCATGACGGAATAAATGTCAGTTAAAGTACCGCAGCGCTGAATAGTGCAAAATGGCCTGGATGGGAAGGGGGTTTAACACCGCGGATGTCAACTGGTTAAAAAATGAAAGAGAGAAGCTGGTGGGTTGCCCAATGTGGGTTTTTTTCCTTCAGTACAGTGTTTTATTTACGGATTGGAACGTAGGTGTATTTTTTCTATGGGACTCTGCACATAGTGTGTAACAATAAGTAAAAATCAAAATCTGTGCCCGACTATGATCGTATATTGCACTGTACACATGTAAACATGTATGCCAACATTTACATACATACTGTGCAAATGTACTCTGTTTCCGCCTGCGTCCTAGCTGGTGGCTTGAGCTGCCTAGAGCTCTTGGTTGCTAGGTTACAAGCGGCTCAAGCCACCTAACATCCTTCGTTGCTAGGATGCAGGCAGCTCAGGTCGTCTAGTGTCCTTGTTTACTAGGATGCAGGCAGCCCAGGCCATCTAGGCCCATGGTTCTCAACTGGTGGGTCGGTATCCAAAAGTGGGTCGCCGCATGCCTTCCACTGCACTAGGTGAGAGGCTCCTCGGCCTCCCCCATAGCGCAGCACTGTCTCGTGCCAAGCAGCCATTCAAAATATGCTGCCTGGCGCCAAGTGTCAGCTTGAGGTGGGGTGGGCTGGAGGTATGGCAGTGAGGGAGCTCCATTCATACGTACGTGCGTGCATTGATTACAGCTCCCTCACGTGACCGGAGTGACATCACATTCTGGCTCCCGGCACCTCTACAGGGAGTGCAAGGGATCTGTAATGCACATGTGGACTCAAGTTCAAATCGAACCCAACACTAGTCACAGACCTAGTGCAACAAATTAGCTATTTGAGATCGGACAGGTGCTGGCACCTTAGTATTGTTGCTGCTGATCACAACAGTGTGAGATATTATTATTATTATTATTATACAGGATTTATATAGCGCCAATAGTTTGCACAGCGCTTTACAATATAAGGAAGACATTACAATCACAATAAAATTCAAGACAAAATGGTAAGGATGGTAAGGAGGATGGTAATATATATATATATCTTTTTTTTCCAGCGCAGTTTTTCACAGTATTCACTTTTATGGCCAATAACTTGCATATAAGCCTTCAAAATGGGGACATTTGATTTTCAAAGTTCTACCCCCATAGACTTACATTGAGTCCGAATTCAAACTTCTTCCATGTTTGAAAATTCGAACCGAACATGGGGGTGTTCGGCTCATCACTAGCTGTCATTTGCATGGAGATCGGTCGGCTTTGGCCGACCTTTCTCCACGCTTCGGGCGACCTTTCTCCACGCTTCGGCTCACGCCTTGGCTCAGCTAAGCCACTTGGCTGCTCTATGAGCCGGAGAATGTAAATAGTGATACCGGAAGTGATGTAATACACATGACTTCCCGGTCCAGTGATCGGAGGAGAGATAAGCGACTTGCATTGAGTTCGAGTTTGAACTTTTTCCATGTTCTAAAGTTCGAATTTGAACCGAACTCGGGGGTGTTCAGCTCATCACTAATAAGAAATACTCTGATTTCTACATGAAGAAACTGGTAGGTGGTGGATTGGAGCAGTTGGGAGGCGGGTGGAAGATAAGTACATGCTGCTTGTGCCGAACAGAGTTACAGGAACCTCTTAGTTTGCCAGGTATAACTATATATAAAAAAAGGCTCATGACTCAAACTAATGTTGCATTCTGCACTAGAAAAGATAAAATAGCTGCTTTGAATTCTCACTGCTGGGCTGTCTGGCCTTATAACTTATTTGCTGGTTTGAGCTGAGCAGGCTAGTATCTCAGACGTGATAGAGCAAACATTTTGCAGTACATGCTACGATATTACTAATTTGTTAGAAGAGAAATCTCAGCCTGAAGCAAAAATCTGTATTTAGTCTAGAGACCACCTCATTGTGCTGCCAGCAGGCAGCCAGCACAGATAATCATTGCATCTGATTTAAAAGACAATGGCAGTGCCAGTTGTAACCACCAGGTGGTGCCATTGGTCAATTCAGACATCTCAGGTAAAGTGACACTAAATTCAAACGTTAAATCTTAGAAATGCATTCAAGTACCATAACTAATAACAAAAATGTATCTTATTTGTGTATCACTCGGCTGTAGATCCTCAAATCATCTCTGAATTGGTGCTGACACTGTCCTTCCTTCTGGAGGGTGGCTACTTTTGTTCCCCATGGTCCCTGTGTGTGTTGTAAAGTAGTCACCATTCCAAGCATCCTTCTGGGATGGACTACAGAAGGAAGGATGGACTACCAGAAGGAAGGACAGTGTCAGCACCAATTCAGAGATGCTTTGAGGATCTACAGCCGAGTGATACACAAATATGATACATTGTTGTAAATAGCCAAGTTACTTGAATGTATTTTTAACTACCTGCTGTCCGATCGTTGTAATTAAACGGCCGGACAGCGGCTTTTTGAGGGCGGGTGGGCGTCTTTAGACGTCCTAACCCGTTCCGCTCGTGCCCGCCGCTAGGCGGCGGGCACAAGCGGGAAACCGGCTTTGAATGTAAACAGCCAGCGATGGCTGTTTACATACAAGCGTTCGGGCGTCTGTAGAGACGCCCGATCGCTTGTAATATCCGGTCGGGTGTGCGAGCCCTCCTCCGTTGCCGCCGCTGCTGGCGATCCCGGGCTCGGCTGTTCCCGGTGTGAGCCCGGGACCAGCACAGCAGCTCTGCGGCCGGAGATCAAACGGAGCTCAGTACAATGTTACAAAACAAAAATAGAAAATCACATATCAAAGCAATAAAAAAAAAAAATAAAGTCTCCCACGCGCACACGCAAACATGCGTCAAGCCCACCTACGTGCGAAAACGCCGATTACATCCATTGCGCCGATTACATGTTGCATTGAATGAGAGCAATAATTCTAGGGTCATCAATCACTGATAACACTAAACTGATGAGCGGTAAAAGCTTTTAAAGCGTCGGCTATGGTCAATTTTGAGTATGGTAGTTTTTTGCGATATAACGGGTGCGCGCAATTTTACCAAAAAATTGGGTAATGATAAATGTTTTATATCATAACGTAGGGAGAACAGGTTTTTTTTCAAAATTTTAGGTACTTTTTTTATTATACAGTAAAAAAAACAAAAAACCCCGTAGTGGTGATTAAATACCACCAAAAGAAATCTCTATATGTCCCCAAAAAATGGTATAAAATTAATTTCAGTACAGCGTGGCATGACGGAATAAATGTCAGTCAAAGTACCGCAGCGCTGAATACTGAAAAATGGCCTGGCCAGGAAGGGGGTCTAAACACCCCGGTCAGTAAGTGGTTAAAGGAGAATTATGGGGTCAGGGCTTTTCCCCATAGCTCTCCTTGGGGTTACGGGAGAACACAAACTAGCGTCCTCCCGTCACCCTAAGCTCAGTATACCGCAAGCTACAGCTCGCGGTATACTGAGACGCCGCAGTCGGAACGGATCCAGACATCGATGTCGAGATCCACCCAGCTGTGGGATTGACAGCTGGCTCTGCCTATCCAGAGGCCGAGCCAGCTGTGCCCGCCCCCTCCCCCGTCTGTTCCGCCAGTCAGCGCTGGAGGAGCAGGGGGGAATCCCTGCAGGGAACCGTGAGTGACAGTCACGGCTCTCTGCAGGGATAGATCGAGAAGTGAGCAAGCGACGGTATGTGTTCACTCACTTCCCGATCTACTGAGCCGACCTGTGACAGTTTCATTGTTACAGGTCGGCTCAGATTATGAGGCTGAGTGAAAATCTCCTTTAAGGTTTAACTCCTGAGTTTAGCGTCACTTTAACCTATCGATAGAAAAAACACATGTAGCGCTCCCCCTTCCCGGTCAGCGCTATGCCAGCACGGGATACCATTACATGTGGCTCTGAAGGGGTGATCTACAATAAACAAATAACGAGTCTCCCTGTCTTTCCTCTATAAGAAACCTCTGATATGGATCCACAGCACACCTTGAGTTACTTGCTAGCAGTAGATATATGCAAAAAAAACAGAGGGTTTATTAACCCTTTAATTAATAATGAGCAAGGTAAAAAAAAAAAAAAAAAAAGCCAACGCATTTTAGTGGTCCACAGTATCCCACTTGTAAGTGATATCCTTTCTAGATTGCCTGCACTTAAAAGGATGTGAAACATCACGTGTGTATCTGCAGATAGCATGGTAAAAATGATGCTCTAATATTTGAATAAGAAAAAAACACCTTGGATTCTGTTACCGTTGTGGGGGCACCCCCGTTATCTTAGATTAGATTTACCCAAGGCCTCTCCTTCTGTTTAGGAGTTCTTAGATGTATGGGGGCAGCCAAACCAAAGTGATTCAGTTATCCCCAATGCTGGACACTTAGAACAGGAGATCCTAGCGCCTCTCATTTATATATTCCAGATTTTTATCTGTAGTCTTTACTTCCTGAGTTTCGTGTCACTTTAAAGACAGACACGGAGAGACTGAGCGGAGGGGCTACATGACTGGGGGGAGGAATAGTCCCGGGAAACAGGAGTGTTTTATAGCCGGGGAAATTTTTTTCATGTGTTTTTAAAGCTGATATTACAAGAAACGAGCTAAATACCAAGAGGAAATACCGCATATAACAGGGAGCTTTTACCTGCCAAAGGATTTGCATTTTTGTTCATTCAGTCCTGAGATTTACACAGCTCTAGCACACAGCATAGCCCTGCCAGGCAGGGCAGGAGACCTGATTTTTCTCTGGTGCTGTTAAGTTACACTTACAAGCAGGGGCGTCCCGAGGCTGGGTGACACCCGGAGCGGTAACCGAGTGTCACCCCGCCGAGACGTCACTGCGCGTGACGTCACCACCCGCGTGCGCGATGACGTCATCCCGCACGCGCGGAAGTATTCTGATACCTGCCTGCGGCCATCTTGGTGATGGACGCCGGCAGAGAGAGGAGGGGACAGTCACCCGGCGGGATAAAGTATGCCGCCGGGTCCCCTCCTCTCTCCTGATACTGTCAGGCGTTCGGTCCATGACCAAGCGCCCGACTTTTCAGAGGGGGGTGACACCAAAATGACTGAGTCATTTTGGTTTCACCCCTCCAATGGTGGCACCCGGGTGCGGGCCGCACCCCCCACACCTCCCTTGTGACGCCATTGCTTACAAGTCTTGTTACTCCCCCAGCCCGAGACGTAATAGTGAATGGAGAAGCAGCAGACTGATAAGTTAATTTCTCTGTCACTCTGCTCTCCTATCATGATGTCCCTTGTTAGCTCTTTAGGACAACTGACTGGCTCTTTGTGCTGTTTCTACCTCTTCAGTAAGAGGCTGATACTCGGTCAAACTCTGTATTAACACTGTTTGCATTAAAGGAGAACTAAGGGGTTAAGGCTTTTCCTCATAGTTCTCCTAAGGGTCATGGGAGAACACAAACTAGCGCTCTCCCGTGACCCAAAGCTCAGTGTACCGCGAGCTACAGCTCATAGTATACTGAGACGCCGCAGCCGGAACAGATCCCAACAATGCTGTCTGCATCCACCCAGCTGCGTGAGTGACAGCTGGCTCTGCCTATCTAGAGGCAGAACCAGCTGTACCCGCCCCCTCCCCGCCTGTTCCGCCAGTCAGCGCTGGAGGAGCGGACATGGGCCCCCTCCCCGTCACTGCTCTCTGCACGAATAGATCGAGAAGTGAGCGAGCGACGGTATGTGTTCGATCACTTCCAGATCTACTAAGCCGACCTGTGACAGTTTCATTGTCACAGGTTGGCTCAGATTTTGAGGCTGAGTGAAAATCACTCGCCTCATAATTCTCCTTTAAGCTAAAGTGAGGTGGTATCTGACCCGTCTGTATAGAAGCGCACACAGAGTAGTCACCGGTCCTTAGCAATGCAGATTTTGGGAGATTTCCTTTCATTAGACACAACAGGAAGTGAAAATCACTCGCCTCATAATTCTCCTTTAAACAAATACATTTTAAGAATGTCATAAATACAGAGCTGTATTAATTTGAGTCTTATATCCGTCTACAGTTCAGCTTTAAAGCTAGCCAAACATGTCAGTCTACATTCTTTAGATTTACCTGTGTAGCATGAGGACGTAGGTAAACAAAGAATTCCAACTGTCTGACGTGGGTCACTGTCCTTTCCTCATATCTCTTGACATTTGCTCTTCGCTCTTCTTGAAATGAGTTTGTATGTGTGGAAGTCTGCGTGTCACCAAAGGCTGACCATGTCAGGGATATACAGTATAATCAATGAATAATCAATTATTGCATTTCCATTGTTTTAGATGGGCTGGGATTTTTCGTAAAACGTTTGTGCGAAAATCTATCCGTATGTATGTTTACAGCTTCTTTCAGGTGCCTGCTACAGCCGCTATGCTGAGCGACTACTTTCTGATTGGACAAGGAGTGATGCTATGACATCACCGCCCCACCACCACAGTCCAATCTAGAGAGGCACTGCTAAGCTGCCACTGGTATGGCTGGCACTGCTTTGGATGACACTGATAACAGCTGGCACTACAGGGTGGCATAGGTCAGGCTGTCACAGGTTGCATGTCCCTGGCTAGAAACTGTCCCCTTGCTGGCAAAACGCTGGCTGTGTGCAGACAGGAATTGGCATCGGCACCTGCTCTGTCCGCTCACCCCATGATTCCCCAGTGGTTTCTGGGATTGCAAAACCTCCTATGCCTCTTCTAAAACACCTGGCCAATACTTCTTAAATGCCCGAAAAATGCTATAGGAGCATTGACCAAGCGTTTAATGTGCGTTTCAATATACTGTCAATTGAAGCATTCGTCCAGCGACAATGCCTCCAGAACGCGACATGCACTCTATTTTTTAACACTCAGGAACACAACACTAACCCCCATGTGTGAAACGAACTGGGCGGTTGCTATTGCATTATCCAACGTGAACGTTAATAGGCGGCAGAGAAGCTTTAACAACGCTTCTGTAATGCCTGATTTTAAAGGAAAAAATGGGTTAAAGATAAAACTAATGCAGACATCGTATTTAGGGATTGGTAAATTTCAATTGTATTTTATATGTGGACCTCCATTGGTAGCTCTAACTTTAAATGCTCTTTGCCTGGGTCTGGCACTTCTAAGTCATGGAAATGCAACAAGCATGACGCAAATTAAAGTTAAAAAAAATGTGTTGGAATTCCTTTGTTAACTTTTTCCTGGTCAGTTACTTTAGCATGTTTTTTATGGAGAGGTCAGTAGCAGCACCCTCCATTTTGTTTCCATTACCAGTGTACTTTATATATAAAGATTCCATCTCCTTTTTAAATCTTTAATTCCCAGCTTGCAGGGATGGTCACAGGCTGCTATGATGCCACAACACATGCACAATCCATTTCACGGTGCTGAATTTGTGCTTGCAGGGACCTGCCGTGCTGTATGTCATTGGTCAAAATGAAGTCATTATTCAGAATGGATGACATAATAGCCAGTTCTCAGCAGCCAGTCACAGTCATGGAAACTAGTGCCCTCGAAGGCAAAGCACTGCAAGAGGTTCTGCAGTGGCTGCATTCATCTATTGGGACATAATGCAAGACCACTGATGGCGTGTTTTTCACCCTTATAATCGGGACTTATCACAACACAACTGCTCTCTTTTGTAGGTAAAACATTTCAGGGGTAAAAAAAAAAAAATTTATATGAAGGGTCTTGTGGTTAAAGGAGAACTATGGGGTCCGTGTTTTTCCCCATAGTTCTCCTTAGGGTAACGGGAGGACACAAACTAGCGCCCTCCCGTTACCCTAAGCTCAGTATACCGCGAGCTACAGCTCGCGATATACTGAGACGCCGCAGCCGGAGCGGATCCCGACATGGACGTCGAGATCCGCCCAGCTGCGTGAGTGACAGCTGGCTCTGCCTCTAGATAGGCAGAGCCAGCTGTCACTCACGCAGCTGGGCGGATCTCGACGTCCATGTCGGGATCCGCTCCGGCTGCGGCGTCTCAGTATATCCCGAGCTGTAGCTCGCGGTATACTGAGCTTAGGGTAACGGGAGGACACAAACTAGCGCCCTCCCGTTACCCTAAGGAGAACTATGGGGTCCGTGTTTTTCCCCATAGTTCTCCTTTAATCAGAAAATCTATTAACCATGACAGAGGGCCTGACAGCCACTAAAACAGAGGTGCACAATTTGTGGACACTTGAGATACCTTCAGATTCATTTAGTGACACATGAAAGAAGAACTTGCTAAGCAATGTTCACATCTAAGCTGGCCACATAGGAGAATATTCCTGAAGAATACAGACATCCCAACTCTCCCGGACGCTCCGGGAGTCTCCCGCTATTAGATAGCGGCTCCCGGCTGCCCGGGAGAGAGACACTTCCTCCCGGAAAGGTTTAATCTGCTCGATCGAGCAGAATAAACCTTTCCCTGCGATCGGTTTTTTTTTTCTGACGACTGCAACTATCAGAACTGTCAGGAAAAAAAAAAAGCCTGCAGATAGCAAAGAAGCTATTGCTTCCTGTGCTATCTGCCTCATTTCAGGGGGGTGCTCTCTCCCAGCCCCCCCTAACCCCACCTCCGCGGATGGGGGGGGGAGAAGAGGGCACCTCATGAAGTGAGAGGGACACCTCCCTGAAAGTTCTTCTTTCAGGTTGGGATCCCTGAGAATATGACTTTTCCTGTGGAAAGAAAAGCTTTTTAAGGGCCTGGCTGGGGACAATGGGTTTGAGCTTGTGTCAATGACATCAGTTTGAGATGTGTCTAAGATCATTCAAGAATCATTAACAAGTATATTTGACCTGCAGCTGACCTGCTTCAAGCGGGCTTTACATTCCTATAAACGAATATGGAAATGTGAAACCCATTTGAGGGAAACAAAAGGTCATCAACACAGGTCCTACAGAATCCCCTTCCGAGAAGAGGATTGGGTTTCAGGTTTACCAAGAGGTCACATATGGCTTGATTAATGCAAACATTGCTTAAATCATTAGATGGAATAATGGAGCTTGTTTTAGTATTTTTTTTACATATAGGGGACTATTTAGCAATGTTTTCACCAAAGATTCACCCAAGATTCCATTAGAAAAATGTGTGAATTGTGGGGAAACCCCCCCCCAAAAAACATTGATAAATAGACCCATACATACATACCTCTATATTGAGGGTGTTAGCCCAGCAGCAGGTGTGTGTAACTCCCTGGATGAGTTCACTACACAGTAAATAGGCACAGAAAGCAATGATTTATTTAGCCCTGGTTCACACCTTGGAGTGTTTGAGCAGTTCAAAAAGCGCTTTTAACTGCCCAACAGAAGAAATGTCATGATTTTCAATGGCCCTGGTTCACACCTGAGCAGAAAAACACCTAGCAGGAAAATGCCAGTGTCAGGGACCAGAACACCTCCAGGTGGTGCTGGAGCAGACCCTGCATTCCCAGTGGCACTGTGACTCTGTAACCAGGTCCTGGTCTGGGACTCACCTGCAGGTGTCAGCAATTAAGCACCACCTGCTGATTATCTGGGAGGGTATTTAATCCCTCCCTGCAGTGAGCCTGGTGCCACCATTACCTGAGTCTTGTTTCCTGCATCCTGGTGCCCCCTTGTACCCTGACCATTGCCCTGTGGCTCCCCTTGTGTTGCCTTGCTCCCCTTGTGTTGCCTTGCTCCCCTTGTGTTGCCTTGCTCCCCTTGTGTTGCCTTGCTTGCCAGGTTTCATTTGCCCTTTTGTATCTGGTTTTGTTATTTGCATTTAGTTGGTTATTGTTTGATACTTGTGGGTGTTGGTGGGGTTGTTTTTGGTTACTTGATTTTGGTGTGCCTAAGGCCTTGTTCGCACCAAGCGCGTTCCAGGAGCAGAGCAGTTACAGATCGGTTAAAAACTGCGTCCAATGTATTCCAATGGTATTTTGGGCTGTAGTTCACACCGCAGCTTTCAGTTCCAGAGCATGAAAAAAACTGCAGCAAGCCCTATTTTACCTGCTCTGGAACGCATGCAAGTGCATCAAAAACGCATGCAAACGCCCTGAAACGCACTAAAAGCCATTCTAAACTAAATATATATATTTATTTTTACCAAAAACGGCCCAGAACGCATGAAAAACGGGGCACAACCCACTGCACTGCGTGTACAGAAACTCATGCAGATCTGGTCTGCATTTGGTGTGAACAAGCCCTAATAAACTGTGTGCTCCTAAACCTTGTCTAGTGTGGTCACACATTTGGTCCTCCCGTAGAGATACCTGTACGCGGTGTGGGGACACCCGTGCACGGTATCTCTTGACAGCCAGACAAGATACAGGAGTGTCTTTGGGCAGTTAAAAGCGCTTTTCCTCCCCATACACACGGTCTTCCATTGCCCACAAAGGCTTATTAGCTGCCAATCAAAACGCACATCTTCATGTACAGGCTTTAAAACACACATACAAATGTGCACAACGTGCATAAGCACACAAATAACCGCATGCTAACACGTGCAAAAAACGGTGCCGCCTAGGTGTGAACAAGGGTTTAGGTGAAAACACACATGCAGTTTATTTACAAGCAAAAATTTGCAAAACAAAAAAACATGAATAAACCCTTTCTTCTTGGCAACTTACTACACACAGCAGGGGTGTGTTTTTTTTAAAAAAAACTACTTGTCCAAGGACTAAAGTGGGGGCCCGATCTACTTGTCCCTCATGACAATCTACTTGTCCTGATACAAAAAATTAATTATATCCAAAACTGTATTTAGCAGTGCCAAGAAGAGCTTCTCATTGGTCAGTGGCGTCAGGTGACCGTGCTGACCAACGAGTGCTTGCAATTTGCGAGCGAAATTCAGAATACATGGCACAGTTACAGATAGTACACCCATATTGGCGGATGGGAAGGACCGTTCCCTGAAAGGTAAGTATAGTGGGAGGGGAGGGGAGGGGGCCAGATTTGAGGATGTAATTACATTTTTCCAAATTACTTGGGAAAGTCTATGTACCTTTTAGGGCTGGTGCAAACTTGGGCGATCGTGTGCGGTTGCATGCAGCAGTTGCAGCGCGGCCCCATAATAATGGCACCGCCAGCGCGATCGGCGGTGGTGTGTGATTCTGTGACTGCTAGGCCATCCACACAATTTCGTGCACGATTGCCGTGCGGTAACAGATCGCCCACTCCACTCACACACAATACCCCATGCATGCAGATAGTGGGTGCAGCGGGGTTTTCATTTTTTAAATTTTATTTTTACTTTTTTTTTTTACTTTAATATTGGTTATTTTTAATTCTCATTTATTTTTATTTATTTATTTACTTTATGGCCTTTTTATTTTTTCCATTTTTATGTATTAACATTTTTAATTGTCATTTATTTTTTTACTTTTTTTTTTTCCACTTGACTTTATTGCTTTTACGCAAGGGCTAACAAGCCCCTGTGTGAAAGCATTTGGAGGTGACAGGTTCTCTTTATTGACCCTGTCACCTCCAACACAGGAGTTCTAGCACAGCACTGTGCTCGTTCTCCTGTGACAGGAAGGCTGCATTCCTGTATCACTGCACACAGGGAGCTCCGTGCTGTAACCTAATCTAATTTGCCGTGGCCCCGGGTCCCCCACAAGAGGGGGGGACCCCGAAGACCATGGCAGAAAAGAAGCCAGCGTGCAGCCAGAGGCAATCGGGACTCCGGGAGAGGTACATCGCCGGCCGGAGATAGATAGAGGGAGGGGGTAGGAGGAGAGGGAAGGGGGAGCGAGGGGAGTGAGATTCAGGCTCGTTACAAGTGATTTTATGGGCCTCGGTGGCCTTGTGGGAAATCTGGGCCTGGCTGTACCGCCGTTCAAAATCACTTGTACGAAACGGCTCCCACACTACATTTAGCCGTGCTGCTTGCCCGCAGCCGGGCTAAATGTAGAAAAAAAACTACTCACCCGACGGCCGAAACTGCCTGTCCTGGGCGTCGGGCGATAGGAATTCCACACCCCTGCACAGAGTGTCCCTTACCATCAACTGGGTGCAACCTTGTGCCGCCCCTAGCACCTATCTTCCTATTGAAAAAATTGCCACACAGGCTGTGTCTCACCACACAAGTTTTGGGTTTATCTTTATCACCACACAGGTAGGTACAAAGCTCCCCAGTCTGCTCAGGAACAAAAACTGGTTCCAGAGTGGAGCAAATCTCTAAGCAGTCAGAGTTCTTATAGAGGCCCTAATGAGTCAGCTTACTTCAGCTCGGATCATTACCTCTACAACTCCAGCACTCCCTCCAGTGGAAGAAGTCTGTGTATAACCTGAACATGGACACATATTTGCCATCCTGGATACACCCAGGTGATTTTACTTGCTTGTTGTATATACTGTATATGTGTGTGTGTATGTATGTGTGTATATATATATATATACACACACACACACATGTATACAGGTTCCTGTAACATCATACAATTTTTTTAAGATGCAGGCATTGCCTTGGAAAATACAGCCCTGTGCCCATTTGTCAATTTTCAGGAGTTGAAAGGAGTGGTGGGGCAAAAAATGGATGAAAGATGAAGGTGTCTGTTACATTCAACATAGAATAGATTTGTAGATTTCTTTCAGAAAGATTTGTAGGTTAAATGGCTCTGCGAATTGGTTACAAATAGACCCCAGAGTGTTCCTTTTTTGTTCTCCATGAACCTGCATAGGAAGGATGGCTCTGCGAATTGGATAGACCCTTCCGTGTGGGGGCTAAATGTATGAATAATTGGTCCTATAAGGGCAGAATGGGGGCAGAGTCTACCTATTGGAATACTGACATGGAACTGACAAGAAAAAATAGTTTATATGGGCCAATGACCTTTGTTTGCAGGTACTGGGTGTAATATAAATGTAATGTTTTGTTGATTAGATAAAGTAAAGATTGTGTTCTCATTTTATCACGAGCCTTAGCTGTAAAGGTGTGACCGGCCCAAATATGTTTGCCCCATTGCCAGCCTTACATTGTGGGAGGAGTATTTCAGATGCAGAAAGTCATGCACAATAAGCAATGTTCGTAAAAATATCTTTATATATTTCATATTTTTATTGAAGAATATTGCACCTTAAGATCGAAGCAAAGTATGATTGTGTTATAAATAGTTGAATATAAAACATAAGTATTTACATATTTACACATTTCTATCATTTGTACAATTCTAGCATACAGAGTGAAAGAAATGCCATTGTTTGCGATTAAAATGCTGCAAGCACTATTTTGATCGCACCGGACTGCACTGCAGGCACAATGTGCCTTGCGATCCCGTGCGGTCGATCGCATTGCGGCCGGAGGGCGTGGCTAAGGTGCCACTCACTTCAATGCCCGCCACTCCCCCCAGCCCGCCAAAAAACTGGGCTGGCCGCAATGCGAGGCAGTGCGTTCCGTCCAGAATCGGAACGCACTGCATATGGTGTGAACTAACCCTTAGTGTTGAATAGTGTGACCTCTGACCTTGCGGCACCATTCTTCAAGCCTGCTTTAGGATTTTCCAGTAAGTATTGATCATTCACCATTCTGTCAAACCATTATAATGTACAAGGTTCCTGTGCTATCATACACTTTTTTAAAAACATAACAGAATTAACATGCATGGTTTTGGGAAATACATCCCCATGCCCGTCTTCTCTAATTTTTCACTTTTCAGTTGAAAGTTGTAGAGAGACAAAAATAAATGATCAATGAGTCATGTGACTAATCTGTGGGCTTCATACATTCAATTTACATATACGTCAGCGTAAGCATGACAGATTCATTTTAAAGTGGAGCATAGTCAGCAGGAGAGAACAACAGCCAGTCATTGTGGGTTGCCCTGAAGCCTTGAGGTCGAAGGAGGTTCTTAATCTCTTTCTGCAATTCACCTTCATGTTCATCTGTGAATTTTTGTATTATAGCTTCTCTACGCAACTCTTCTCCATTGCCATCAAAAGTAGATACGGCCTCTCTTATGTTTTCATTATAACGTAGCAGATTACTTAGAGACTCTGTTTCCGCACAGTTGCCATACAGCCAGTCTTGGGTTTTGGTGGGTATCACATACTTGGGATCAAATTGAACTTTATACTGTCCATGACATTTAGTACAGGGGGGAGTAGGCTTATATTCATGACTTTTAGTGTCAAACTTGAAGGAATTACAGCACACCATGTTGGGGAAATGAATTCCATGACCACATCCTTTACACCTCACTTCATATGAAATAACCTTGTCCCACACGTACAGGCTAGATATGGCAATCATTAACCTTCTGGGCCCTTTGCCCCTGTAGGCTACTGATGCCCCGTAGGCTGTTGTTAGATCGTTAATACGGCTGTAAGTGATGACAGAAGCAGACAATGCAAAGTCTTTGGCTGTAAGTTGGTTTTTTTGATCATCAAAAAAATGAACCAAAAACTCCTCGTTCCTCTTCTGCAGTTCTTTCAAGATTGATTTTCTATTTCCATCATAAAACTTGGTAATCTGGGAAAAAGATAATAAACAACGGTGATGCAGAGTGTCTGTTTATCCCATCCTATCTTTATAGTTAAAATATGAACTTTATCCCCCCCTTGATATTTTTTTTTAAATGGTATACATAGCACTCTTCTATAAGCCCAAGCACACATGAAAAAAAATACCTCAAAGGGTGTGTCTGATACTTTGGGCTCGGGGAGAGTGGGTTGAATGATGCTGGGAGTAATTCAACCCAAGAGGCACTGGCAGGTAAGAATGGTGGAAGACATGAGGGGAGGCAGCGCAGTGGAAAGGGTAGTGGTAAAGTGTAGTAGAGTAGTGTTTGAATTGGTGTGGTTAGGGTGTCCTATTTAAAAAAAATAAGAGGCACAGAAACACTTTGATACCCTGTAGAATATGACTTTTCATACTATCATTCTGTAACTAAGTCACCTCTAGTTTTTACACGTTTCCTGCATGATACCTCCGCAGACAGTACAGGCAAGGAAGCACATATTTTGCCTTTATTACTAACAGTATAGCTGCAGATCACAAAGTCTGTTTAGAGATGAATGGGCTACATGTCATTTAACTAGTAAATGGGTAAAAATATAAATCAGAGCTGCTTTACCCTACCTCACTCTGCACAGTATCAGGCAGTGTTTTCAGTTTAATGTGAGACCGATGCCTCTGCTGTAGTTTGCATGGCTTTTATTTATTTTTATTTTTTCTTGTGGTGAAGCAGGGCAAGTCTTCCTCTGATGTGTATATACACATTTATTTGCAATAATTAACCCTGTCCTATCGTAACCAGATTGTTTGCTTTATTTTTGCAATTAGTCAGGTCACTGCTATCCCCTGATACATTACAGTCCCTATTGTTTATTCATTTTTAAAGGAGAACTATGGGGTCAGGGTAACGGGAGGGCACAAACTAGCGTCCTCCCGCCACCCAAAGCTCAGTATATAGGGAGCTACAGCTCGCGGTATACTGAGACGCCGCAGCTGAAACGGATCCCAACATTACTGTCTGGATCCACCCAGCTGTGTGAGTGACAGTTGGCGCTATCTATCTAGAGGCAGAGCCAGCTGTACCCGCCCCCTCCCCTGTCCGTTTCGCCAGTCAGCGCCGGAGGTTCGGAGAGGGAGGGGGTAATCCCTGTGGGGAGCCGTGAGTGACAGTCACGGCTCTCTGCAGGGACAGAATCGAGAAGTGAGCGAGCGACGGCATGTGTTCGCTCACTTCCCGATCTATTGAGCCGACCTGTGACAGTTTCATTGTCTATGAGGATGAGTGATTTTCACACTCGCCTCATAGTTCTCCTTTAAAGTTTAATTCCACTACATGCACAGATTACATGACCCCCAAATCCGTTCATCATGATGCTCCAAAACATAAAGGTAACTTCGCTCTTTGATAGTGTTAACGTACAAGTCCTGCACCGAGCAAACACGTTGCCGATATACATGTTAGTTTGCATGCATTAATCAAGTAGACGACCAACAACCCTATAGGTCCTGTCCCGCTTAAATCTTGTAATCAACAGCAACATACCTGATGTCTCAACAGCATATGTATAGCACTGACTCATGCTCATAGTCCCTGTACAGGACTTCCTCAGAGGAGGTGTACAGCTGAAGCTGTACATATGTTGTATATATGGTTCTCAATGTGGGAAATACCGGTGTATATGGGGTAGCTCTCCATACGGATGGACTCTGGAAATATAAGCATGAGTCAATGTTATATATGCCGCTGATTAACCCTCCCTGTTGATACCCTTTGGGACTATGAGCATGAGTCAGCGCTATATATGCTGTTGAGACATCAGGTATATTGCTGTTGTTTACAAGATTTAAACGGGACATGATCAGCAGGGCTGTCGGGCATCTACTTGATTAATGTGTGAGTATGGAGTCTGAGATGGTAAAGTGTGTTCTGTATTCTTCAAATCAGTATAGTGGCAACCCATTTGTTCGGTGCAGGACTTGTGCGTTTACACTATCGAAGAGTGAAGTTAACCTGTACGTTTTGGAGCATCAGGCTAAACGGATAAGGGGGCCGTGATCTGTGCAGGTAGACACAACAGTATTACTTTGACTTCAATGGAATAGGAGTACCACCAGTCCATGAGTTGGATAAGGAATATGAAATGGAAGGAAATAGCATATGATATATATTTGTACATTTTCCTCAAGGCATAATATTCTGAGATTCTGAAACTTGAAGACCACAATAAATTTTGAATTTGGAGGGTTTTCACGCTGGGATGGACTGATAAGTGTTAGCTATTTATGTGGGTGATGGTGTCTGGATATTTATGGTTTTCTACATATTTTATGTTTTGAAGTTAACAATGAAAGAAGTATAGATTCTATGATGGTGTAAGCAATGTCCAATGTCACTGCTAGGCATTTCCACACTTCCAGGTGAATCAAATACCTGCTCTCCAGCCACAGACTGGTTCCTAATGCCAGGCCCTCTCTCTTGTAGTGATGTATGAGCCAGCAGGAACAACCACAGTGTGCAGGAGTAGGATCAGGTATTGAACACAGTGACGTTTGAAGATACAGGCCACCATGTAGGTAACTATACATGCTATTCTTTTACAGCCCATTCTTCTTTTAGATGTATCCCTGTGACATCTTCAGGTGACTCCTGTTGTCAGTACAGAACTATTGATGTTTCTGCAGATAAGTTTCCAGTTTTGGATACAAGGACAGATGTGCTGGTATAAAGACTGTGTCAAATGTGTGCATTGTGTACTATGGGTGGACTCGGACTCTAACTACGCCCTCTAAACCACATCCAATATACAACACTTAGCTGTGCCAAATATTCACCAGGGAGCGCCATCGGCTTTTTCTCCTGAGGGCCCCAGGATCCCAGTCTGCCCCTGCTTACATACGGTACAGGCTACATAGACACTTCTTACAAAAGAAACAAAGGAAGAGGAAGCGCCACAACCAAATGTGAACTGCTGGGTATGATCGCCAATGGGCCGGAAGGTGAATGGGTTTGAGATGATGACTTTCGCCCGTTTGTTATCAGTGGTTGTTAATGTTGCCTTCCGGATGGTATTCGGGTAATCTGAGATGAGGGGGGAAGAGAAAGTGATACACGTGATTCATCATCCCAAGCCCATTCGCCTTCCGGCCCACTGGCGATCATACCCACCAGTTCACATTTGGTTGTGGCGCTTCCTCTTCCTTTGTTTCACTTCCCCCCAGTGAGCGCTGTAACTTACACTGTACAACTTTCCGCATAGACACTTCTTACAGTGCTCTTGAATCAGCCCTAGTGGGCCTGGTTGAAGTGTTTTTAGTAATTTATATTTTGAGTGTATGGAAATGAAAGACTCTACTTGAAATGGGATGGGGGGAGAGCAGGATACTTACATATTCCAGTAGGATGGAGTATGGAGTCTGAAGTGGCAAGTGTGTTCTGTACTCTTTGAAAACATTTGGAAAAATCATATTGAAAAAATTCAAGCTGTCAGTAGGAATAAAGTCTTTGGGTTCAATTTGTGGGACATTTATGTGTCCAAAAAAGAAGATGACATGAATTACCTGGGGAGACAAAAATATCAAATCAGCTGCTTGCAAAATGTGATTCAAAGCATGAAATGAAGTACAGATTGTTGCACATTGATCAAACCTTCAGCTGTCTAACAAAAAGGTCCTCAAGCAAGTTTTAGAGGAAGACCGGGGTGTAGGGGAACCCATAGTGCACTTCAGTTTCACCTGTTTACTGCTATGGACATAGGGGGTATGTCAGAACAGAACTGCCTGCAGCAGGCTCAGTGATCCTTGTGTCCATTGCAGTTTCAGAGCTGTAAGTTTAGAATCCATTCAGCAACCAAAAACTTCCAGCCATCTGGTGACCTGGAATTATGAATGCCCATTAGATTGTAAACTCTCACGAGCAAGGGCCCTTCTATACTGACATTGTATTGTAACTGTTCTGTCTCCCTCCATTTTGTAAAGCGCTGCGCAAACTGTTGGCACTATATAAATCCTGTATAATAATGAATGGATGTGGTCGGCGACTAACAAATTCTGTTTGGTATTTTACTGCACACGTATTAAAGGCTCATTGCGTCGTGGAAGCCTATTCATTTTGAATGGGCTGCCAATACACCGCAATGCAGGCAAAAGCTTACAGGGCCCAATAACATCTTTGTGTCTCATCAACAAAAGAGTTAAACTAGGGGTTGGATCACAGCATTAAATCCATTGCTTCTATCTGGGCAACTTACCCCATGGGGTCTATTTATAAAACGAAAATTACTATTTGTCAAACAAAACTGCGTGCACAGTTCTTCGTGAATGGACTCCATTAGAAGTGATGGCATCATGGGTCCTTAGACGGCCGGACTTGGAGGAGAAAAGGTTGCAGGGACCAGACTAGCAGCCAGGCAGGACCAAGGAACGGGTGAGTATTTGCTCTTTATTTATGCCCCCTAGACAAAAGGAGCAGTTGACCATTGCTCTGTATTCATAGATATATCATGAATGTATTTGTGCTTAGCAGACAATTCTCTGGTGGTAACCCCCCCCCACCCCCACTACAGACATACACCCACCCTTTGCAGGTACAGGAACATTTCTTTCTTTTCTGCGTTTGTTTCCACCAGCAGTTTTCGGAAGACTTTAATGAATTGGTGTCCACTAGCCATGATAATTTGTTTTATCACTTCTTTATCTTTGCTTTTTTTGTACTTCCTAAAAAAAAAATAATAAAAATAAAAATGCTTGGATTAAAAAAAAAGTACACCTACCCTTATAATTGTTTATTTTTTTTATCTTTTGCAGGCCTTCTTCCATATTTTTCTATTGGTCATCTTCCTGCATGTTCATAAATATCTATCATATATATATATATATATATATACATTTTTGAGGACCCATTCAGGCTTATCTGTATTGTGCGTTATGGTGCGCTGCGGTTCGTGATGCATTGGCACCTACTTGCACAGTGCGTTGGGTTGCCATTCATAATGAATAGCATGGACACATGAAACCATGGACTGACTCATGTTACAGTCATGAGCATAAAGACATGCACTACCACAACACAGTACTCTGTATGGACACTTATAGATTGGCTACTAAATATAAACGATAAGTTGGTGAATAAAAAGACTACTTTTGAAGTAATGCAAACCTTGCACAACAAGCAAGGTCCCCGTATTTACTGAGGGTCCATATGAGGACCCCCGTATGAAAAGATGCACCTAGAGCTAGAAAAACTTTCGGTAAAAAAATGTAATATCCTGATACAAATTGCAGCTCAGCTACAGAGTCTGCAGGGCCCATGTCATCCCGCATGCGATGACTCAGGCCTAAGCTTCAGGCCCCAGTCACACCATATCTAGTGCCTTCCAGTGTGGTTCGACCTCCGAACGCACTGGATCGCAGAAAGAATAGTGCATGCAGCATTTTTTCATATCGCACTGCACCGGAACGGAGAGCATTCCTATACCTCGCATTCCGATGCGGGCGATCGCACTGCGGGCGGAGGGGCGTGTCTACGTTGCCATTGACATCGACACGTCCCCTCCTGCCCCAGAGCGATGCCCGGCTTGATCTATGTGATCCAGTGCGTTCTGGGCTCTACATCTCATCACTACTGATCTGTAGCTGTTTACGTGAATGCAGCATAGTGGTCGCTGCAAGGCATCCCTGAGAGTGACAGTAGTGTTTGGCGTGAGCTCAGGTTCGGGTTAGGCATCTAAGCAGTGAGCTCGAGCTCATCCAAACACTGAAGGAAGCTGTCATTCCCCGTCCCGCAGCTGCATGTAAACAAAGGGGCGGGATGCTGGTGGCATCATTGACCATATAAGGCCACATGGCCATAGTAAGTCAATGTTATTGAACAAATATGGTCATGTGGTCATATAAGGTCAATGATGTCACCAGCATCCCTCCCGTTTGTTTATGTGTGGCTATCGGGTGGGGAATGTTCAGTCTGAACCTGAGCTTAACCCTATCCTGCTTAGCAAAATGGCTGAATTTGCCCCAAATCTTGGCTTGGAGGTCAAAGGGGATTCTATATCAAACAGAAATAGAGCAGTGAAGCCCAAACAAATATGACAACCCAAACTTACTTTCTCCTTTCTTCTTCCGTGTTAATGTTGACCTGTGGGAAAGAAAAAAAATGTGGTTTGAGATCATATCAGATATAGTTGGAATGATTTTAAGAGGCAGACTCGTCTTGTGATGGAATTGTGAGCCGCCATGGTGAGGTTCTTGTGAGAATGCTAATTGGTTGGCTGCCTTGCTTTTAGAACTCTCCAAGTCAGTGACCTATATGTTAAATTATAAGTGAATATTCCTGATCTGCACACCCATTTGGGGTATGTAACCTGGAAAGTACTAAAGCCAGAGACAGCCAGGCAAATGGCACTTTCACCAGCAGCCTTTATATTGCTGTGTACATTTTATTTTACACATAGTGTTCTTACTTACATGGCCCTGTGGACTGTTGCTGTCCGACATCTCTGTGTTCATGGGCTCTGGTTCTGGCTTGTTGTCCATGGCAATTTTCTGATGAGTATTCCTGATATAAAACAAAAAAAAAGACTTTAATTGTATATGATCTCTAGGGGCTATGAGGCACTCTGAAAGACTCCACGCAGTCACCTGACAGTATTTCTAAAGTTTTTTTTTTTGTAGGGGGGTGCTAAATGCAAGCAGTGTACCTGATTGTAAATTGTTATCAGCCTCCTGCAGTCCCTATACAGCATAGCTCAGACTGTGAATGGGAATAGAAGCACAAAGAGCCAATCAGGGGAGCTGCAGTGCTAATATGGTAACAAAAACATTTATATAGGAGGAGAGAGCAGAATGACAGAGAGATGAGCTCATTGGTCTGTACTTCTCCGTTCACTGACCAATCACGGGGTAGGACTGGGACAAGACCTCTATGTGAGAAAAATCAGTTCTCCTACAGTTCTCTAGCTTAACCAGGGAGAACGGTGTCTACCCGCTGTGTTTACTGGCACCAGGTCCATAAACAGTACCTGACCTAATTTTTCTGCACTACAGTTAAAGCAATACAGATTGGTCAAAGGCCCGTCTCAACCTGTGAATGGCTAGTGAAGGAGCAGCAGATCACTGATAAAGTTATTCCTCTGCTCTCTGTCCTACTGTCTCTTTTATAAGGAGGCTGGTATAAAGATATATTAGGGTACTATATAAACATGTTTAAATATATAACAGGATTATTTTGCTGTAGTTCTGTTCTACCTAAAGCATATCTAACCCAAGTACAATACATTGCAGCTTACCAGTTCTTAGATATGGGGGCTGCGTTAGTTTTCTGTTTTCAGCCATTTTGTTCCCTTTATTTTCACCTGGTGATCCTGCCAGTAACACACTTCCTGTCCTAGGGTGACAATGCTCGCTCAATGCACTGTATCTATGGAGGTATTGTACTGTTTCTGTGCCAAAGCAAAACAGGAACAGGAAGTGTGTTGGGACAACATAACACCTCCCCTTCTTTTTTTCTCTATAGCATAGAGTAATGTGTTCTGTAGTTTATAGAATGAATTGCTAAGGAATTGTTTTGCACTTATGGAACAGAGAGAGCAAAACTCTTTCAATTGTCTATTTAACAGTCCAAAAGGGAAGTTTAATGTAATATACTGTGTGTGTGTGTGTATATATATA
>NW_017306394.1:488656-524523 GCF_000935625.1 Nanorana parkeri
GCGGAGTATTTAGTAGCCAGGAAATGTCACGGATGGACTTATTGCACAGGTGACAACCTATCACGGTACCACGCTTGTATTCACTGAGCTCCTGAGAGCGACCCATTCTTTCACAAACGTTTGTAGAAGCGTCTGCATGCCGAGGTGCGTGATTTTATTCACCTGTGGACATGGAGGTTATTGGAACACCTGAATTCAATGTTTTGGAGGGGTGTCCCAAAACTTTTGGCAATATAGTGTATATATATATGTTTATTAGTATGTTATAGAATAATAATATTGAATAATAATATAGTAATATAGCAGAGTTAAATTTACTTTACTGAGCATGCAAGAAAGTAAACTTCTTGTAGTCAAAATGGAAGCCAGGAAGAAACAAGTGATTACAATGTCCCCTCCTAAAGCTGGCGTGTACTTGTAGTGTAGAGAAAAAAAACCCCACTGCATTCCCCCAGTAATGCTAAACAGTGTGGATGGATCACTCTTCCCAGCAGGACTATTGTATTCATACAGCCGGTGCCCTTGGCTGACAGAATACCGGGACATTGACTGACTGGCTGCTGTTGCTGTGCGTCCAACAATTTGCAGCTCCACTCCTTCAACAAATGTCGAGTGAAAAATGGACTTTAGTTGATGGTCGGGGTGCCGATAGGGCAGCCAGCAGATCGGATTTTGGATCGGATAAGATTGGATTTTGCTCAGTTAGCAGGAAAACAGCCAACATTCGAGCTTTGTAAAAGAGGACGACTTCTTTTCATGGAAGTCATTCATTTCACGTCTCCCAATAATAAGTAAGGTAACCCTACCTTTCTCAGAGGTGGACGATCTCGAATGAACTTGTCGTCTGTATGCTTTTTGCAGGATTTCTGCTCGCCGTCAGTCCAGGGAAGCACTCCTATATCAGTGAAACTAGGACATGGAAAGTACACTGGTTGAAGGAGGGGATTCGGCAAACTAACTTGAAACAGGAAGAGCAAGCAGTGTTTGCTTAATCTGTTTCACATTCCATCCTCCTTTACGCCACAGAGTATAGTTCAAGGGAGAGTCTATGATATCTCCGACAGTTGTCTGAGTGACATTCATAACAGTAAGGCTGGCCATACACTTAGAACATTCTCGACTCCCTATCCATGCCAGCAGTGTGGGTGGGGGATTTCCCCTCTCCGTCAGGGGTGCTGCTGTCAGAATACGTGAACAGTGAACGCAGTTGCTTGGCCAAGGATATTCCGACCAGCTCCTTAGAAAAAAAAATTGATTGCATTTGTTATTATTATTCAGGATTCATATTCCCCCAACAGTTTGCAGAGCGTTTACAAACTGGAGGGAGACAGTACAGTTACAATACAATTTCAATACAGGACAATTAGGATGGCCCTGTTCATGAGAGCTTACAATCTAGTAGAATTGACTTTAGGGGTGCCGTCTGGGCCACACATTGGTCAAATTTGTAATGTGTATATTCCATAACCACAACCCATTGCAACTAGTGCTAATGCTCATCATCACAACTCACGGCAGTGAATACTGACCTGCTGAGTGCTGTCTACATACCTCCTTCCTACCACCTACCTGCTTAATAACCTTACACTACCTACTAGTGATTGTGTTTACATATACTTTACCTTTCATCTGAATCGCCTCATTACCTGCAAAATACCCTTACCTGCCCCCCGTCATACCCTCCACACTCCTCTCCTGTACATACTGCCCCCGGTCATACCCTCCACACTCCTCTCCTGTACATACTGCCCCCTGTCATACCCTCCGCACTCCTCTCCTACACATACTGCCCGCTGTCATACCCTCCGCTCTCATTTCCTGCACATATGTATATATCTATATATAAATGTAGCTATTATACCCTCCACACTCACATTGGTCATTTTGGGCGGGTAAGGAGACTTTAGAGAACACTTTTCCAGCTGTACAACCACTGAAGCTTGGGAATGGAGGTCCACATGGCTCTCCTGCTCCCCCTTAATGCAGAGATCAGTGCCTGAGTGATTAATCCCGATGCCCACTTACTGAAGCCTTAACCCCTAGACTCCTGCAATCAAATGCATTAGTTTACAAACAAAGCGCCCGACTTGCTAGCTGCCACACTGCCTTCCCCAGCGAGCGGCACGGTGACAGCTGAAGCAACACAGAATTGAATACATTGTATTAAAATAAAATAAGTCTTTTATTTTGTCTGCTTCACATCTTCAAATACAAAACATGAGCAATTTATTAAACAGTGAAAGTAAAAGCGTTAGATCTCCTTTACAATAAAAATGAAAATATATTTAGATAGCCATAGTAGTCATGGTCATTATCAAGTTAGCCAAAGCATACTGACGCTGATAAATTTGGTCAGGATGTCAAGGTATCAAAGCTCTTAGGTCATGAAGGGGTTACATATGCTTCTACATGTGGAAACATGGCCGTGCCTTGTATGTGTCACTGGAGGGGGCGAGGCAAACGCACATAGAAAAAACAAGAGAAAGAAAAGTTTTGTTTCTTGAGAAATGAAACTTAGGAACTGGCAGGTCAGTTCTATGTCGGCAACAATAGGTGGAGTGTTCCTGCACTCTGCGAGGAGAGTGTCATTACAGAGGAGAAGCAGCCGCATGATTCGGAGAGGACAATAAGAAACATACAAGTTCACTTCCTGCTCATTACAATAAGATTGTATTTTATATTACATATGTGTGTGTGCGTGATTGCACGACTAAAGCCGCTACCAACATCCCAATTTACTGTATTACAAAACTGTGCAAAATACTAGGACTTTAAAATCACTCAATATTTATTAAATATTACTTATTACATTTTAAAATGATTAAATACATCAATATTTAGTCATGTATTTTTTTATACACTTTTAACTATTGATGTATTTTATCAGCTTATATGGTCATGTGATTCTTATGGTACCTTTTAAAGTCCAGTGGGGGGATCTCTCAAAACTGGAGCAGACAAAATCTGGAGCAGATTTGCACTGCAGCCAATCAGCTTCTCTGTCTCATTTTCAAATCTTACCTGAGAAAACTGAAGAGAGATGGTGATTGGTTGCCATGAGCAACTGCTCCAGATCTGTCTACTCCAGTTTTGATAAATCCCCCCCAAGTGTTTTGCACTGTTTTCTACTTAAAGAAAGCTCATCATAAAAGAAATCCGGAGGACCTCTTGTTCTGAAAATGTATGTTGGCTGGCATTTACACTGACCCCAGTGGTGTAACTATAGCCATAGCAGCCCAGGCGGGTGCTATGGGGCCTGGGGGTAGAAGGGGGTCCCATTAGCTTGCTGAGGCAAATTAAACATGTGAAGATAATACAGTACTGTATTATTAAGGGTTGGAGTGGTCGCAGTTGACTCTAATCCCCTGTAAAGTCTACAGTGTACAGGAGGAGTCTTTGGGATCTTGGCATTGTTACTTACAGCTCCTAGAGAGGTCATCAGGGGGGCACACATCACATTTTTACTTTGGGTCCCTGTGATTTGGAGTTACAGCCCTGGCTGACCCTCAATAAATTGAGTCACTTACCTGGTACAGCTCTGTTGATAAGGTCTTCTTTTTAAAAACTTCTTTTTTTTTTTAGTTTTGAAAAGCTGTATTTGAAGACCTTTGCTGTCACCTGGACAGGAAGTAAGGAAAACTCTCCCTCCTGGGCGACTCGGAGAGTAATAATATTCTAAACCTTTCTCACTCCACTTTAATTAAATTTTCAATTCTCATTGCTGTCTGTATTCCCATTGGCAATGCCAGGACCTAAGGCGAGGATGCCAAAGTGCCCCCCTTTCCCACCTGAGCTCTTTAAAGAATTTCAGGATTGTGAAAAGTTAACCCTGGCGGTGGGGCTACTCCGGCACTGTAAGGGTTAACTGCTTGTTTTTTTCTAGGGGCAAAAATTTTAAAAATACTCTCCCGATTCTCGGTTCCTGCAGCAGTGACGCTCACCTCTCCCTCCCTCTACTCCAGCTGTGGTATGTCCCTTGGTGTCTATTAAACACGATAACGTCACGGACCCTTAGACTGCCGGAGCCCGGGGGGAGAAGAGGCTGCGGGGATTAGTCTAGCAGCCAGGTAGGGCTGAAGATCAGGTGAGTATATCTGCTTTATTTTCCCTCCCTAGACCAAACCCAATCAAAGGTTAAACAGCCCACAAACATTATAATCTGATTGTACGACCTCCATAAGATTTCCCAACATCTAAGGAGTCAAGGAATATAATTTAAATGAATTGTTTAGGCAGCATGACATGGCCGGAGTTCTGCTTTAAGTGCATGTTTTTCAGTATGTTCGGCATTATGCCTTATTGGTCAAAGTTTCTTACCTGGATGCACGGCCAGTAAAAGCCCTTCCTGTTGAAGGCTGACAATGCTAAGCCAGTGCCATTGGTTTGACAATAGTAGATAAAATGGATGACATCCGCTGACTGGCGGGCTCCATACATGTTTGATCAGCTCCATGTCTGGCCTGGACTTCAGGGACCAGGACAGCCGCCATCACCACCCGCTGCTCCTAGTGCCAATTCCAATCACAATTGACAGAAGTGAATACTGACCTGCTGAGTGCTGTCTACATACCTCCTTCCTACCACCTACCTGCCTAATAACCTTACCCTACCTACTGTGTGTTTACATGCTGTATGCTGGCTACATACCTTAGCCTCAAAGAACATATTCACACTAACCGGATGACATTTAGGGGCAAGTATTTGCCTCAACAGGGTTTGCATTTCAATGCAAGCCAATGGGAATGTTAAAGCAGGTCAAATACAGGACAGAAAGAGGTCAACTGCAGCTCAAATGCACCTGTCACTGAATTCTGAATGATCTCAGAAGTGTCTAAAACTGATGTCAAATTGATGCCATCAAAACAAGCGAGCGAGGAATCTGACACGGCACTGTTGCCCTTCTGTTGTCTTGTACCAGTCTTGCCACTCTCCGTTCTGCCCTAACATTGACTGGTCGCTGACGGCCACAATTCGCAAGTTCAGACCCAGATTTTCGGCTGACAGTCCGGTCTTTAAACACTTTAACAATGAGCCCCTCTTGAACATTTAATGAATTCTGCTGTTTATCTGATACCCGCTCCATGGCTCCGAGCGCCAACAATCATCCCACGTTCAAAGGCTGTTAAATCGCGTTGTTTCCCCGTATCTTCAGAAACAAATCACTTCTACTGTCGTGGTAACCAACCCGCTTCCCTATTTATAATGGTCTGGCCCTTTAGCAACTTCAGCGTGAAATTATAGCTAATTAGCCTACAAACGTCAGGTGGTCATAATAATCTGGCCACTCAGTGTATATTGTTGTCCTTTGTTACATCTACTGTAAGTGGTGGTGATCTCCTACATCCTTTTTGCAGCCACTTTATGTCTACTTGTGCTCCAGAATTGGCTACATGGCATTTGTCTATTGGTGGTCTCCATTGGAAGCCCATATGACATGCTGACAATGCAGGAACACAATTGGGAGACAGGGAAAGACCGTTGTCACCCCATGACAGAAAGTGCCTCGCACCCTCCACACTCCTCTCCTGCACATTCTGCCCCGTCATACCCTCCACACTCCTCTCCTGTACATACTGCCCCCTCTCATACCCTCCACACTCCTCTCCTGTACATACTGCCCCTGTCATACAACATACTGCCCCCAGTCATACCCTCCACACTCCTCTCCTGCACATACTGCCCCCTGTCACACCCTCCACACTCCTCTCCTGCACATACTGCCCCCTGTCACACCCTCCACACTCCTCTCCTGCACATACTGCCCCCTCTCATACCCTACACACTCCTCTCCTGTAGGCATGGGCTCGAACATCAGCAGTTCATGTGTTCGGCGAACACACGAACTGTCAGGGCGTTCAGCTGGCTGTCCGCCCGCTGAACGCCCCACAATGCACTGTGCATTGGAGAGCCCTGATTTGGTAAATCAATGCACCTGACCACATACCAATGCCCCCTGTCATACCCTCTACTCTCATCATCTCCACATACTGCCCCATGTCATACCCTCCACACTCCTCTCCTGCATATACTGCCCCCTCTCAGTTCATCTACTAGTTTGGAGAAGGGAAGAGTCGCGAGCAGGCAGTATTGTATTGACTTGCTTTGCCGTGTCTGTGCAGACACACACAGCTTACTAGCACACACAAGGGTGATTCCATAGGACCCTGCAAGAATAAGGAGCCTAAAACAGGATATCAGTGCTCAGAGAACCAGCTGATTCTGCAGGAAACTGAAACTTTTAAACATCAAGAAGCAGCGTCCATTGTAAGCGATTGAACTGTTGAAGTGGCTTAAAAACCTTTGGACTTTATTATCACTTTAAGTAAAATGAAAATAAATATATGCTTACCACTCATCCCCAGTACTTAGCTCTGCTCACGTAGTCACGCACAGATATCTTTATTCTTGAAAAACCAGTTTCCCCTTGATGGAGGAGTCACCTCCCAGGTATGTTTAACACAAACAGGATTGTGCCGAGTATGATTGTCCCACTATTAAGTCTCCAGTGAGGTTAAAGAGAACCTGTAGTTTGCCCATTCAGGGTGGGGAAGGAGACTTTAGAGAATACAGTTCCAGCTGTATTCTCTAGAGTCTCACTGGAGTTGGAATGGAGGTGCACATGGCTCTCCTGTGCCCATGCTTGGGCAAGAAATCCCGATGCCCGGGTGCTGCCACTGTCAGTGCTTTCTTTTAGGGTGTTGGGGCGTTTTTTGATCATTTGTACAAGCATCTGTGTGCGTTTCAGACTTGAGCGTTTTTTGTTGTTATTATTTTCAGCCAATGAAAAGCATTTACTACTCACGCATGGTCTCATAAATATTTGGTGCGTTTTTCATGTTTCCATTTACATCTATCGGGGCCAAGACGCTCAAGTAGTTTTATAAGCTGCAAGTGACAGAATGCTCTGATGTGAATGGGGGGGGGCACTGAAAACAATGGGATCCCTTCTATTGAGGGGTGATGCTCAGGTGTGAAGGGGGCCTGAAATGTTTTTCATTTTGTCAATTTCGTCAATTTCTCAGCTTCAAATACAAAACATGAGCAAGCTATTAAACAGTAAAAGTGTTACATGTCCTTTAAAATAAAAATGTCTCACCACACCTTACAATCTGATTGTACAATTTCCTTTAGCTCTAACAATAACTATGTTGTGCAAGAGCTGGCCTAATTGGATGTATAGGTTAGATATGTGCTCCTATTACATAGTTTTGGTAGCTCTAAAGTTGATTGTACAAAGATTATAACGTGTGTGGTGAGCTGCTAAACTTTGTCTGGAAGTCAGGGCTTCAAAGCCCTCAGGTCAGGTTCTATATGTAGAAATAGAGCCGCGTCTCGCATGAGTCACTTTTAGGCCAAGCACACATAGAAAAAAAATTAAAAAATAAGTTTCGTTACTTGAGAAATGAAACTTGGGAACTGACAGGTCACCTCTCTGTCAGCAGACACTAGGTGGAGTGTTCCTGCACTCTGAGAGGAGAGTATTATACAGGAGAAGAAGCTGCATGATTCCGAGAGGACAATAAGAAACATACAAGTTCAGTTCCTGGTCATTACAATAAGATCTTATATTACGTGTGTGTGTGGTAAAGTATTGGTCCTGACACTGTCCTTCCTTCTGGAGGGTGGCTACTATAGTTCCCCATGGTCCCTGTGTGTGTTGTACAGTAGTCACCACTCCAAACTCACTCCTGTGATGGACTACAATCTCAATACAGATTAGTAAACTAAACATGAGATTATAGTCCATCACAGGAGTGAGCTTGGAGCGGTGACTACTTCACAACAACACACAGGAACCATGGGGAACAAAAGTAGCCCCCCTCCAGAAGGAAGGACAGTGTCAGCACCAATTCAGAGATGATTTGAAGCTCTACAGCCGAGTGATACACACATAAGATACCATGTTATTATTAGTTAAGATACTAATGTATTGTATGTATTTTTAAAGTTTAACTCCTGAGTTTAGTGTCACTTTAAATAAAATGTTTTTTTCTCTGCATCTTATTGAAGGACACAGCGAAAACATGAGTTGATTACCTGATAACTCTGTTTCCAGGAATCTTCCAGGACAGCCAATGTGAGAAGGCTCCGCCTGCTTGCAACAGGAAACACATCAACCACATTAAATAAAAAGGCACCTCCTTCCACCCCAATTCAGTGCCCTCTAGGACCGAAGGCTACCAAATGTACTATAGTATCCCCCCTGTCATGCAACAACGGATGTCCCCTGGATACAAACTAAGGGATGGAATCTGCTGTCCTGGAAGATTCCTGGAAACAGAGTTATCAGGTACTCAACTCATGTTTTCCCCAGTCATCTTCCAGGACAGCCAATGAAAGGATCAGTTAGGACAAATCTCACCTCTTAGGGTGGGATGACAGCTTGCAGGACCTTCCTGCCAAATGCCTGGTCTTGTTGAGTCATAAGGTCCAGTCTGTAATGCCTGACGAAGGTCTGGAAACTGGACCAAGTGGCTGTTCTGCAGATCTAGTCTGGAGTAGCCCCTGCTCGCTCCGCCCATGAAGTTGCTCATGCTCTGGTAGAGGGTTTCTGTGAGCGGACCTGGTAATACTATACCCTGCGCTTTGTAATTCTCAGCAATGGCCATTTTAATCCACCTTGCTATCGTGCTTTTAGTGGTTCTGTCCCCTTTATTGGGACCTCCGAATATGACAAAGAGGCGAGCCGACTGTCTCCAAGGTTTCGTGACCCTAATGTACTCTAAGACGCACCTCCGTACGTCAATTCCTTGCCATTCCCTCTCTCTAGCAGAGGTAGGGTTAGTTGTGAATGAAGGAATGACCACTTCCTGAGTCCTGTGGAAAGTGGACACCATCTTCGGCAAAAAAGCAGGGTCCAGCCGCAAAATAATTTGATCTATCAGGATGGTGCAGTACGGATCCGCAATGGAAAAGCTTGAATCTCGCTCACCCTCCGAGCAGAAACTGCTACCAAGAGGGCTGTCTTCATCGTCAGATTCTGTATTGAACACGTCTCCAGTGGCTCAAAGGGCTGCTTAAGAATCCCTTGTAATACCACTGAGAGATCCCAATTTGGTACGACCTTACACTTTGGGGGTTTCATTCTGACTACAGCCCGCATAAATCTTTTTATAAGTGGTTCTTCAGCTAGTCGAATGTCCACAAAATTTGACAGCGCCGTAACTTGGACTTTTAGTGTACTACAGGAAAGCCCTTTCTCCAGACCTCCCTGTAGAAAATCTAACACCAAAGGCACCGTGTCGGCCTTTGGTCTACCTTGGCTGTTGTACCAGCTTGAAAAGACTCGCCACACTTTTAGGTAAATAGCTGACGTTACCGGTTTCCTACTGTGCAATAAAGTGGAGACGACCTGTGCGGATAACCCCTTCTTCATCAGCACATCCCTCTCAGAAGCCATGCTGCTAAAGTCTGTACCTGCAGGTGTCTCACTGTGCCCTGTAACAGTAAGTCTGCCGTTGGCGGAAGAAGCAGAGGCCCCTCCACACACAGCTCTAGCAGTGTCGTGAACCACGGCCTCTTCTGCCAGTATGGCCCTATTAGAATCAGAGTCATCCTTTCTCCTCTGAATAACCTAAACGGAACCTCCAGGGGTGAGCCAAAGCGTCCACCCCCAGACCCCCGTCGTTCCTGGAGAGGGAAAAAAACTTCTCCACCTGTCTGTTGTTGGCAGCTGCGAAGAGGTCTACCTGCTGAGTGAGTCTGCCAGCTCGTTCAGGCTTCCCTTTATATGCCTCGCTGTTAAGGAGAGGAGGTTGCCTTCTGCCCATGACAGAATTTCCATTGTCAAAGCAACCAACCCATTCGAGCGAGTCCCCCCCTGCGCGTTTATATATGCGACAGCTGCAGCATTGTCGGAGGACACCGCTACATGGTAGCCTGTCAAAATATCGCGAAACTGGTAGAGGGCTAGCCCTATCGCCTTTAGCTCTCTCCAGTTTGATGACTTGATTCTCCACGTGTGCTCCCACGTACCCTGCCAAATGTGCTCCAGGCTGTGGGCCCCCCAGGCACTGGCATCCGTCGTGACTGTTAATGGTGCTGGCTGGCACCATAGTCTGCCTACTGAGAGGTTCCGACCCTCCATCCACCACAGGAGGGATTGCGTGATCGTATCCGTTATGTGGACTACCTTGTCTAGGTCTTCTTGTCGACCTCCCCAGATACTCAAAAGCCAATTCTGTAGCCTCGAATGGAATTGTGCCCAGGTAACTGCTGGGATGGCTGACATCATCAGCCCCACTACCCTCATTACCGATCTGACTGAGACGCTGCTTAGCAACTTCAGTCTCCGTGTCTCCTCTAACAGCAAGGACACTTTTTCCACCGGCAATGTAACGTTCATCTCTTGGGTATTGATCCAATAACCTAAAAACTTTAACGTCTGTGAGGGGACCAGTTGTGACTTTTCCCGGTTCACCAACCAACCCAGACTTTCCAAGTGTTGTATCACCAGCTCCAGCTTCTGTTGGAGTAAGATCTCTGACGGTGCAAAAAACAGGAGGTCGTCCAAATATGGAACGACCCCCACCCCCCGTAACCTTAGGGGGGCCAGAGTTTCTGCCAACACTTTGGTGAAGATCCAAGGCGAGGAGGAAAGGCCGAATGGCAAAGCCCTGTATTGAAAATGCAGATCCCCCGCTGATCCCTGGACAGCGAATCTCAGCAGGTATTGGGACGACTGTCTTACTGAAATGTGAAAATAAGCGTCTCTTAGGTCTATAGTCGCTAAAAAAGATCCTGGGGCAGCAACTCTCGTATTGAAAAGATCGATTCCATATGGAATTTTTTGTACAGTACCACCCTGTTTAGAGGCTGCAGATTTAGGATCAGTCTGCACTTTCCAGAGGGTTTTATCCTGGAAAAGATGTGGGAATAAAATCCCCTCCGCTCTTCTAGAACAGGTACCCGTACAATAACCCCCTGGTCCAACAGATCCTGCAGAGCCGCTGTCATTGCCTCTGCTTTCTTCCGGTCCTTGGACAGGGGAGTAACTAAAAGCCTGGACGGGGGCCGTTCCGTCAATTCTATTTTGTACCCGGTCTGAACCAGTTCCGCAATAAATTTGTTGTTGGTCAGCCCCACCCAGAGCGGGAAGAATTCCCCCAGTCTTCCTCCCACCCTGAGTAATTGGTCCTTGTAGGCTGCTGCGGGGGGTTAAAGAGGAAATTGCCTTTAGACTTTCCCTTTTTAAACGCCCACCCTTTAGACTGGTCCTGTTTCTTCCCTTTGCGGAAGTTTTGCCCCCTTTGGCCACGAAAAAACTTTTTCCGCTGTTGCTTGGATGGCAATGGAAACCCTTTCTTCTTGTCCGCGGATCACCTTTGAAAGGCAGCCCGCATAATTTTGCCTTGGAGGCTGCATCTCCTGGCCACGTTTTGAGCCACAAAGCCCTCCTAGAGGAGTTGATCACTGCCGTAGTTCGTGCTGAGTACATGACTGACTCAGCACGGGAAGGGATGCAGCTGATCCCGATCAGTACCAGACTCCAGGTGGGCCTGAAGCTGGTTCAGCCACACACTCAAAGTCCTGGCCACGCAAGTAATCGCCAGCCCTGGTTTAAACCAGCACTAGCCGATTCCCATCCCTTTCTGAGCAGAGCCTCGGCTTTCCTATCCATCGGGTCCTTCAATGCCCCCATATCTTCAAATGACAAATCTGTCTTTTTGGAGACTTTCGATAAGGATGCATCTAGTTTCGGGCATTTCTCCCACAGGCCTGAATCCTCCTCCGCAAATGGGAATCTACGCTTGTGACCTGCCGAGAAAAACATTCTTTTCTCTGGGTGCTTCCACTCTTCCTGGATCAGCTCCGATAATGACTTGTGAACTGGGAAGGTACGGCCTTTCTCAGTCTGGAGTTCTCTGTAAAGCTTATCATGCACAGACAGCTCAGCGGACTCTTCCTTAATACCTAAAGTATCCCATATAGCCTTCAACAGCTCACCCGTCTCAAAGGAAGGGAATAGGAATTTTGTAGCTCTACTACTCTGTTTGTCACCCTCTGAATCTTCCTGATCCTCCGACTCTACCTGAGAGGCAGAGGATTCACTGGGTGCCGGCTTGCTTACGTAACTTTCTGCGTAGCCCACCGAGCTACCTTCCCCTGATGTTCCTGGCAGACTAGTGTTCCCCACTAGCGTGCCCACTGGGCTCTGTATTAAAGGAGAACTATGACATGAGTGATTTCCACTCCCCTCATAGTTCTAAGCTGACCTGTGACAATGAGACTGTCACAGGTCGGCTCAGTAGATCGGGAGGTGAGGGAAAACATACCGGGTTCCCTCACCTCTCGATCCTGTCACGGCTCTCTGCCGTGACAGGGGGAGGGGCTGGATTCCCCTCTCCCCGCTCCGATCTGCCAGCGCTGACTGGCGGAACGGACGGGGGAGGGGGCGGGTACAGCTGGCTCTGCCTCTAGATAGGCAGAGCCAGCTGTCACTCACGCAGCTGGGCGGATCCCGTCATCTAAGTCGGGATCCGCTCCAGGTGCGGCGTCTCAGTATACTATGAGCTGTAGCTCGCGGTATACTGAGCTTAGGGTGACGGGAGGACGCTAGTTTGTGTCCTCCCGTTACCCTAAGGAGAACTATGGGGAAAAGCACTGACCCCATAGTTCTCCTTTAAGGACCTGAAAGAGTGAAATGTGGTGACCATTTCCTCCCTCCTAGAATCCATCAGACCTTTGAACATCCCTGCTGATTCCTTGGCAACTACTTTCTCTAAACAGCCTTTGCATGAGGGTTTGGACCATGAAGATGACATTTTGGCACTGCAAGAAGCACATCTTTTCCCCTTTGGGCGAGAGCAGTCAGCTTCAGCAAGGGGCTTATCCTCTGTGACTTTAACCTGTGTAAGACAAGAAGGATGCCATCAGCCAGTGCTCTTCCCAACATGCAAGGAATGTTTACAAGACACTACCCAGCTTTTCCTGTATATGCAGGCCCCCAATACAAGCAGGGTAAAGGTAGAGGAAAATCCTCATAAAAAAAACTCGCCTACCTTAGCGCCATGCTCTCCCTGATCTGGAGAAGCAGCACCTGGTCCGGCATCCGTGGGCATCTTTCAGCTCACTGCCGACCACACTATCGGCCCACTCCTGACGTCCCCAACGGCCGTATGTGGTCCCTGTCGGTTTACACAAGGTGTGCAGCTGTAGTAGTCGTGGCCGAGCGGCGTCTGCTCCGCGTGGCTATGCTCAGCGGACTCTCAGCATCAGCCCCTTTATGCGTTGACCAGCGCGAGGCTGGCTTTCCGGAAACTGCGCACCAGAACCACGTCGCTGTATTGCTGACGCGCCGAGCGCTGTGTGTAGGCGGCGACCCCAATGTGACGTCACTTCCGCCACACTCCCGGCCTCAGTCATAACCACCTTAAAGCCTACAGACGCCGCAGCCCTTCCACGCGAGGCAACCACCTCCACGTGGCAAGGGTTATCACCAGGTCTCTCCTACCATCTTTCGTGTAAGTGCCTGGACATGCCCTGCCCGAGGTAACTACAGGGACCACTGGACTCTCTCCAGCCTCCAAGTACCCCATACACTGTGCTGTCGCTGTTCCAACACCGCTCAGGTAAAAACCTTGCCACTGCTGCACACCATGGGTGTCACCATCTGGAGCCACTCACGTGCAGGAGGATGGTTGCCTTCCCTGAATGATGGAGGGGAACCTTGGCCAAGAATCGGATGGGGGTCCGATAGGGAATCCCTGTATGCGCTGCGGCAGGCAATACCCGGAGTAGGTCCCAACGCATATCAGGGTTAAGCTCTGCCCTGCCCCTAAGGCAAATATAACTTGAGCCCTGAAAATAACAAACATTACGATGTCCCTGTGTAGCCGGAGGAAACATTAAAAAAAATGAATTGGGGTGGAAGGCGGTGCCTTTTTATTTAATGTGATTGATGCGTTTCCTGTTGCAGGCAGGCGGAGCCTTCTCTCATTGGCCATCCTGGAAGATGACTGGGGAAAAGATCCCTAGATATTAAAGTGACACTACACTCGAGTTAAATCTTAGAAATACATTCAACTACATTAACTAGTAACAACAATGTATCTTATTTGTGTATCCCTCAGGTGTAGATCCTCCAATCATCTCTGAATTGGTGCCGACACTGTCCTTTCTTCTGGAGGGGGCTACTTTTGTTCCCCGTGGTCCCTCTCTGTGTTGTAATGTGGTCACCGCTCCAGTCTTGTTCCTGTGACCTCATGGGTCCTTTCTCTTCTTGCCCAGCAGCACGTGGCCCTTAATTCAGCACTGAATGGCACTCATAATGAAGTACAAATCATTTTCACTGCTGTAGTTCTGTGTACCCAGGCCAGCGTGGCAGTGCACCCCTCAGAGACAAGTCCATGACAGTCTGGCCTCACAGGAAGGGGCTGAATGACGCTGGCTGTCATTCAACCCTGATGAGGTCATGCACGGCCGAGGAGAATGCCACAGGCAAAGTGCATTTGTATACATTTTAAACAGTAAATATTTATAGAATTGCCAAATAGAAGAAAATTAATATGATGCAAGTGCTCTGAGGATGTTTTATAAATTACCCATACCGATAAAACTAGCGATGTACAGATACTAGTATCAGTGTCGAGTATTTAGGCAAGTACTTACCCAAATGCTCAGCCCGATACTTGAGCTTCCTGATTGGCCAGGAAGCCAGCTCCATGGTCACTTGTGATGAGGAAGCTGGGCAGCGTGCAATGACTCGCCGCCTAGCTTCCCGATTGGCCAGAAAGCCAGCTTCATACTCCCTAGTCACCCGAGTGACACGGTAACATGGAGCCGGCTTCCCGGCCAATCAGGAAGCTGGCCGCTGTGTAATCACGTTGCCCGGCTTCCCGATTGATCGAAAGCCAGCTCCATGCTCATACCCTGGTGATGAGGGAGCATGGAGACAGCTTCCGGTTAATCAGGACTCCGGGTGGCGAGTCATTACACGCCACTTTGCTTCCTTAATACGCTTCTGGTATCAGTATTCAGTGTGTACCGACCAAACAAAATATCGGTACTCGATACTGAAATAATATATTGGTATTGGTGCATCCCTAGATAAAACCATTATAATCAAAATGAAGACAGCAAATGTATTTCAACTTTTATTATATAGTATAAAAATAAATTATCTGCAAATGTAAGTAGACATAATGTACAGGCACCTCCAAGAAAATGACATTTGACATGGTTGTTCTTCAAATAAAGGGGGTTGTGTAACAAACTGAAATGAAGGTTTACATTAATGGCCACAGATGTATTGTGTGTCAGGCAATGATGGGGGCAGCATGACACTGGACTCTGGGCGGCTGTGAGATGCACTAGAGTCAGAGTCTATGCCGTGTGTAGATCTCAACCAGAGCACGTCAGCAATTCTTTATTACATACAAAGTAAAGTCATAAAAAGGCAAAAACATTATTTTCAGGTTCTGCTGGTGCTTTCGTAGACCCCCATAAAACAAAGTGCAGATCTGGCCATAAAACACATCACATTCTTATCTCTATCATAACAGCGTTTCCTTTCATACAATCCGCAGTATCAAGGTGTATAATCTGTACATTAAAAAACATTCACAAAGTAATTTATACAGAATATACCATTGAGAGATCGATACAAAGAATTGTGATTATGATCTGAGCGATAGAGTATCAAGCAAAAAAAGCATAACATCCTAATTCAGCTCAGGATGGTTTTTTTTTGTATTTTATATACATCATAAAGATGTTTATCTAAAATACTTTTTTTTGTTTTTATTCCCAGCACGTTATAATAAACACCAAAAAGGGAAAACATTCCTAGTCATTTGAAAAATAATCAAAACGCTAAGATTTTACAATTCCCTACAAATAGAAGCTGAGCAATTATACATCAGACAAAGCTAATAAGTAGATTGTATCACATGTATGATTCATAAGAACACATTTCGGGTTTATAGACAATACAAGTTATATAATAAACACCAAAAAGAAAAAAATATTTCTAGTCATCTGTAAAAGAATCAAACGCCAAGATTTACAATTCCCTACAATAGTCAGTGATATGGACTGATTAAGAAGTAGATTATATCACACATGTAAGATTCATAATAAAACATTTTGGGTTTATTCCCCAGTACAGGATATGAAATAAAAGTCAAATCTCTTCAACAAGATGAAACTTTCGGGTTCACACGATCATGTGACCGGATTTTATGTACAATATGATTTGTTGTCGTTAGAACTTCATATCTCAAGTCTGTTTTCTGTCCTGTATTCTTTTTACACTTTACAACTTTCTGTCAGCGCTGGAAAAATTCACGAACCACTTAAAAAAAACGATCAACCCCTGTACACGCATCGGCCCTGTACACACACACACATATAATATTCGGCGTCTATGCCGTTCAGACGCATTAAAGAAGTCCGGGAAAACGTTCTTATTAACCCTTGCAGTGAGGCTACCCCCGCATTGAAAGGGTTGATTGCTCGTGCTCGTCTAGGGACTAAAGTCAAAATAGGTTATATTCGCCTGATCGTCCCGAGCTGGCAGGTTGTTAGACCGGTCCTTCCAGCCTCTCTCCGCCTCCAATGCAGTGGTCTAAGGTCCTGCGAGACATCAGGTTGTATAAAGTGTATAGAACGTGAGGACACAGAGGGACATTGCACTGCTGCAGCAGAGGAGGAGAGAGGCTGGAGGGAGCGCTGTGACAGCCGGCCGGCTACAAAGATCAGGCGAGTATAACTTTTTTTTTGCTTTGGTCCCTAGACGAAGATGAGCAGTTAACCCTTTCAGTGCGGGGGTAGCCCCACTGCAAGGGTTCATAAAAACATTTTCCTGGAGTTTTTTTAATTAATTTTTTTTAGCTACAGATTTTGAAATTTAAGAATATCTAAACCCAACAACAAAAATTTCATATTGGAGATTCCCATTAATTAGACACGATGGATGTGATCTGCTTTTTTCGTGGACTACAGAACATTTCCCTTTCCTTTTAGGGACAGCGAGAGGGGAAGGTGTTTGTAGTGAGCAGGCTAGGGTGACAATGCTGTAACTCTATACAGGAGTGTTGTCACCCGAGGACAGGAAGTGTGTTACATGTACTCACCACATCTAAGGTGCAATATATGAAATTTTTGGTTCTTGGGTTTAGATACGCTTTACAAGTAAACATTTTTTTGTGCAACTTGACAAATTTTATGTAACTCCAGTAAGTGCCATTCAGGGAGAACGAGAAATACCCGTAAACAAAACCTCCACACACGATTTTAGGTCACAGCACCATAGAGATGATGATGGGGATTCTGCCAAGCTCCAGAAGGCATCTGTTTACAAATGACTCGCCCTCCACAGCAGAGTGTTGGCTGGAGTTACCCATTAAAAGGTTTCTCACTTTCAGACAGGAAGTGGAAAGCTGGTCCCCATGACTTCCTGCTACTGGAAGGAACACGCGAGGCTGCAATGTAATGAGAACAGAACCGAGGTGGGGAGATGTGGCTCTACTACATGACTGCGGTAAACAGTTGAATTGACCAATCAAAACGGTTTTGTGTAAGACTATTAAAGTGCACCAGGAATCTGTTTATATTCTGAATTCTTGTCTAGTTGCAATTGCATCAGAGGAACTTGCATAAGAAATCATTCATTTCATCTGCATCGTCATCAATGAATTTCCTGGTCTGGTGCCTTAATGTCTGAATCTCTTCATCTTTCTGAAGGACTTCCTCTTCCTGGAAGGGAATAAAATACAGGCGATGTGTCACTTTAAAAATGGTATGTGTAGGCAAAATAAAGAGAAAAATATTCATTACATAGCTGCACTATAAGCACATTACCCCATGTTCTATCCCGCCAAGCTCTACAAGTACAGAGAAATGCTGGATAATCTTGCCAGAAATCCAGTGTGCTCCTAATTTCATGTTCTTGGCTGACAACGTTGCCTCTGCTGCATTGATACCCCCACCTCAGCCTATTCCTATACCTCTCCATGTGCATACAATGATGCTGCCTCGACTCCCAGCAGCCTGCTCTCACACCATGACCATTTAAATGGTATGTGTAGGCAAAATAAAGAGAAAAATATTCATTACATAGCTGCACTATAAGCACATTACCCCATGTTCTATCCCGCCAAGCTCTACAAGTACAGAGAAATGCTGGATAATCTTGCCAGAAATCCAGTGTGCTCCTAATTTCATGTTCTTGGCTGACAACGTTGCCTCTGCTGCATTGATACCCCCACCTCAGCCTATTCCTATACCTCTCCATGTGCATACAATGATGCTGCCTCGACTCCCAGCAGCCTGCTCTCACACCATGTAGGGACAAAGCACTAGGGAGATGTAGTTCTGGGGAGCTTCTGGGTCTATATGAACTGAACTCTCAGCAAACTTTACCTGGAAGAATTGTACATGCCCGATGATTGCACAGAGTAAAAGACCTCTCTCACTACAGAATAAAGATGGGAAATAAATGCTAGGACAGGTCAGGAGATCACCTTTAAAGTGAATCTGTATTAGGACAGAATCTGGCACAGCTGTGCTTAGCAACCAGCTTCTAGCTTCATCTCACCTTGACTAACCACCCCCCCTCCCACAGCTCACCTCCAAGCAATGACTTAGCATCTATGCTCCCCCCCCCCACAGTAATCCAGCTTCCCCTATCCCCATTCCAGCAATTACTCCAATCTCCAATGTAAATACAGAATAGGTGCTCTGGGAGGAGGGGGGAAACCTAAATGATGAAGTCATTTAGGTCTCTTTTGAGAACTTTGACTAGCTCCACAGTGCCTGCAGCTACAGAGGTCAGTTAGGGATTATATTGAAGCTTATTTACTGTTAAGAATCTGCAAATATTTAACATTAGTGGGCATGTAAAAGATAGAAAGAGCAAGGTTTCACACCCCAATACAGATAATGGGAAAGAGTGATAAGTAACCCACTTCTCGGGTATGCAATAACCACAATACAATTAGTATTACAATACTTGACATATGATGTTTTATAATGGATTGGGTAAAAGCACGGGTTACTCAGGGTACTTAGAAGAACCCATGCTTTCACCCAATCCATTATAAAACATATGTCAAGTATTGTAATACTAATTGTACTGTGGTTATTTATCCAACCAATCCTTCAACTGTGTTTTTTAATCAAATCCTTTGATGTATGGATATTGTTAATAAATGATTTTCTACAATTTTTATTGAGAGAGCTAAAGTGTTTCCTTAAAGCCCCCCCCCGCCCCCCCTTTCAGATCCTTGCATACCCAAAAGTGGGTTACTTATCACTTTCCAAGAATCTGCAAATAGTAGAAGTGAACCTGTGGTGGAGGTTATAGAAGCTAGAGAGCAGCCGACAGTACAGATGTTTTATACTATACCTCATCACTGATGTGATCTGGGTAGGAATAGGATTCGCCAATATCCTTAATACCATCATTTCGCAGCTCTTGTATACTGTTGGCAAGTACATGGAGTACTTCATCTTCATAGCCATACACACGTTTATCTTCTCCCACAAGAACGATCCATTGTGGAAAGTGGACCATACCTTTTGAGCGCTCTAGTATGCCAATAACTTCCATTTTGGTTGGTTTAGGAAGGTAAAGTTCTTCCCAGCTCTCAAGCATAAACCTCTCCCCCGAGTACATTGTGCCATCCAGTCCACAGACTCGCATGTATAAATCATCAGTGACTTCGTTCTTTGGTAGTTGAATTATGGTATTTCTGTATTTTTCCACAAGTTCAGATATCTGGAGGTTGCCAACTACAGGTGAAGAAAATGAGTGATACTACCATTAGGAATTGTAACACTGTCAGGAATTTGAATGCTAGAGTACAACAGGGTATAAAGGGCCAGACCAATATAACAAAAAAAAGATTTTTCATTTTAGGGTAGATGGTTAGGGGAGAAGTATGAGGGGAGTGATTTCCACCCATCCTCATAGTTAGAGCCGACCTGTGACAAAGAAGCGGTCACAGGCCGGTTCTATCAATCTGGAAGTGAGCAGAAACATGCACCGATCGGGATCCGTCCCGGCTGCAGCGCTCTCAGCATATAGTGGGCAATAGCCCGCAATATACTGAGCTTTGGGTCACGGGAGGAGGTTAGTATATGTCCACCCGTTACCCTAAAGGCAACTCTGAGGAAGAAAAACAAAAACATTTACCCCACAGTTCTCTTTGAAGGAATGGAGGTAAGATATTTGCATCCGCACCCCCCCAACCCCCCCCCCCGCACCATTACCGTGTCCATCTTTCTTCATTTAGGGACAGAGCTTTGGGTCACGGGAGGAGGTTAGTATATGTCCACCCGTGACCCTAAAGGGAACTATGAGGAAGAAAAAAAACATTTACCCCACTCTTTAAAGGAATGGAGGTAAGATATTTGCATCCGCTCCCCCAATTGCAGCCACCTCCCAAAATCATTATGACCGTGTCATTCTTTCTGCATTTATGGACTAGCCCACTGAGCCCAATACACCGCCACTCTAATCATAGGAACATAAAGAGTGCAACAAATGAGGCTTTTTAGGCACACAAAATATCAAACTATATATTCATTAGTTTTCCATTAAAATATAACATTCATGACATTAAAATTCAGTTTAACCACTTGCCGTACGGAGCCATTTCTTACGATTTGCATGCAAGAAATATTTTTTGCCTACAAAACAGTGTCAGACCCCAAACAGTGATCTATATTCTGAAAGCAGAGGCCCTGTAGGATAAAACAATGCAAATTGCAATTTTTTTATGTCGCATGGTATTTGTGCAAATGTTTATTAAACAAAGTATATTTAGGATAAAATACACTAAAATGAAATTTAGTGCACAGAAAACAGAACATAATACCCTAGCCGAGACGCACAGACAATGCAGTCATACCAGGAGACGCTGCAGGAGCTTGCAATATGGGAGTGTAAGAGTACTCCCCAATCCACCTCGTTAGGTACCATATGTTCATGTTACCCCCCCCCCCTTTTATATGATATGTGGTATTTGCTTGTATGTACTAGATTGGGACTGGGGCCCTTAAGTTTATCAGGGGGAAGCCGCTCCTGCAGTTGATAGACAAGGGGTCCTGGAAGATGGCCGATTCACTGAGTATGTCTTAGTGAAGTATTCCTACATCTGACTTATGACAGATGCAAAGGCTATGCCTGACATTCTAGCCCAGAAGTCAATTTTCCTTTTGATTACTAATGGTTTATTCCTTTCAGAGTTGTGGTTATTTTGTCTCCTGACAATGGAGTATTAAAGAGACACCATAGTGTAGTCGCCTGTGCTCGTTGGTTTATCTCTCCTTCGTGACCCCCGGCCATAGACCTTTCTCTGGTTGGTCTGTTTCGCCACAATGATACATGACTGAGCTCTACATAGGTTTGCAAGCGTGTATATTAAAACCTGTATACTCTAATGTATATGTGTTATGTACATAGACCACTTGAAGCGACTACCGTTTATATTCTCATTTTAAAGAACATTGATCTTTGGTCCTGAGGAAGCCCTTTCCAGGGGTGAAACACATAGACCATTTGTCGAGGACCAAAGAAAAGCATTCACACCGCTAACAAGCAGGAAAGGGCTCGTGAGAGCAATATAACTTATCTGCCGTCACAAATATTGTGGACTTGAATCTGTTTGTGTTATGCTGCCTTGGCCTCCGTTAGCGTCCTCCCTCAAGTGCAGTTTACAGTCTAAAAACTGAATTTTATAATAGTCATGATATATGTTACATTTTTGAAATTCTTTATTTATACAAGCATGAGAGCACCGTACAGTACCAACAGAAAGTAAAACAAACAAAAATTGTTAGGCTTTGCGGTCAAGCATGTACATAAGTCAACATATGTAAACATCGCCACCTCAGGCCTGACCCCCTCACCCCACAGCCATTTCCACACCATGTAGCCATTATGGTCTCCACCGGTACTCCCAAGACATTTTCTGTTTTACTGGTGTAGGACTTGAAAGTACTACGTATACTACCCCTCCATCCAGAGCGGATAGTTCCACTTACACATACAAAGAGCACAAGAGACAGAAATAGCAAGACGAGAAAAGCAAGAGTACATGTAACACAAAGACATGACAATTAGGGAAGGGGAAAGAACAATCACCCAATTGCGGTTCCGCGGATGCCCAGCCTCCTGAAGGCCTCTCCACCTGTGCCTCATCCCTGGTTCTCATGTGGGAATTCCGGGGAGTCCCTGAACTGGTACCATGCCGCCCATGTAGCAACAAACTTCTGCTGGGTCTTTTTTATAGACGACGTGAGGTCCTCAATCAGTTTGATCTCCTCCACTCTTACCACCCACATCGCTATAGTGGGTTGGCATGATTGCCTCCACAGTGCTGGTATACACGCCCGCGCTGCATTCAGCAAATGAATCAGTAGAGAGCGTTTATATGATTTCCGCGATAGCGGTGCCAAGTGGAGGAGATACACCAACGGAGTAAACGGTAAAGACAGGCCTGTGATCTTCTGGGCTAGATTCACAATCTGAGTCCAGAACGGAGCCACCCTAGGACATTCCCAAAATACGTGTAGCAGGGTCCCCACCTCCTCCTCACAACGCCAACATGTTTCTGACACAGACGGATACATAGCGTGTAGCGTTTTTGGAACCCTGTACCATCTTGTCAGCAATTTGTAACCAGCTTCCTGATATTTAGTGGACACCGAGGATTTGAAAGCAAAGTGTAACATCCGGTCCACCTGTTCAGCGTCCAATTCCACACCCAGATCTGCTGCTCATTGCCTGACAAAGTAAGGAGGAGGGAGGTCTGGGGGGACTACGAAGACATTCGACCAGGTATGACAGCGCGTGTCTCACTGGCTCCGCCTTCTCACAGTTTCTCAAATTCTGTCCGCTGTCGTAAGGGGAGCTCTCCCGCATGCGACGTGCTCAGGTAGTGGCGTATCTGCACGGCGCTCCACATTCTGAGCGGCGGGTCCGTCAGGGCTCTAATCTGTGTCATGGATAGCCATTGGTCCGATTCCTGAAACTGATACAATCTAGTCCGGAGTGATGCAGTCAGGGTCCTTGTCAGTGGAGTATGCAGGCCCGGGGGGAAATGTGGGTTCCCTATCAATGGTGCCAGAGGGGAGGGCTGCGGGGAGAGATCAGGGTTAGCCAATGTCTCGCTTATTGCTTTCATCGTGGCCCGAACCAAGGGGGTTCGACCAGTATGAAAGTTGCAGTTTGGGGTGGATCCAAGGGGCACCTTGCACGAATGCATCACAGTCCAGTTGTTCCAGGGCCACCCAGAGCTTATGGCTGGAATTACAGTACCAGTCCACCACCACTGACAGTTGAGCTGCCCTGTAGTATAGCACTGGGTCTGGGAAGCTAAGTCCACCCTTCCCCTTAGCCCTGGACAGGATTTGATGTCTTAGTCGTGCCCTCTTGTTCATCCATAAAAAAGCCAGAAAGCTGGATCGCAGCTGACGTAGGAACTTCACTGGGACCGATACCGGGAGTGTCTGATGTATAATAGCCTCGGCATGACCACCATTTAGTATATTATTCCTCCCCAACCATGTAAATACGGGTCGGTCCCAGGAGGCCAGATCAGAGGAAATCCTTTTCTGGAGTGGGACAAAGTTCAAAGCGAACATCTTACGGATGTCCGCGGGGATAGTCACCCCCAGGTATGTGATTGATGTGGCCGCCCACCGAAACCTGAAAGAGTCCCTCAGTCCTGCTAGACGTCCCTCCAGGATGGAGATGTTCAACGCCTCTGTCTTACTCCAATTCAGTTTGAAGTTCGACAAATGGCCATAATCCCGCACCGCCTGCATGATATTGGGTAGGGAAATCTCTGGGAGGGTAACATACAGCAGCAGGTCATCGGCATAAGCCGCCACCTTATGTTGTATCGTGCCACAGTCCAATCCCTTAATGTCCAGGGACACATATATTGTCCTAATGAGCGGTTCGAGGGTTAGTATAAAAATAATAGGAGACAGAGGGCAGCCCATGATAGTTATATTTTAATGGAAAACTAATAAACATATCGTTACATATTTATATATGCACCTAGAAAACCCCATTTATGTTCATTCTTTGTGTGGTTTTCTACACTGGTTTTACACTACGGTGAAGGCAGCCAGAGAGGTGGGGGTTAAAGGGCAGGAGGAAAGTTGAAGAGGTAAGTAGCCCATGAAAGTTCAGCCTGAAACTGTCAAATCATACCAGAAATATTCGTTTTTAGTAGACAGACCCTGGTGGTGGTTTTCATTTCTACTATAGAACCAGCATTTTACTGACAGGTCTTCTTCAATGAGCAACACCATCAAAACGTATTTGCTTTTAGGCCTATAAATCAGAATCTAATCTCCAGCCGGGGTGTTTACTGCTATCCCTTCATGCCACAGCCATGCCGGGCTAAGTTACTGCTGTCACCAGCCTTTGTTACACATACACTGGAGGGGGTTCAGCCATAAATTCCACATCTGAATTCCTATACCTACAAAATAGGCAATGATTGCTCTGGTGAGGCGCCGCTGAAGCAGGGGTGGGCAGCGAACTCCCTGGGAAGTCCCAAACAGCAGTAAATACCAGGCAGAGACATCTCTGCCATTACCAACGCATAATCCATCTTGGTAGAGCAGCTCTTGAAGGCAAATTGGTATACTAAAGCCAACTCCAGTCCTGTCTAAGCTGACATCCTTTTGCCATGGCATTACTTTGAGGTTAGGTTGAGCTTAGTGCTAGATGTCCAGCTATTAACTGAAGGAAGAACGCTGTGGAGAGGAGTTGATGGACACCGGTCATCTGCTTTAGTGCTGGTCTCTGTTTTTCACGCTTGCTCTCTTGTTCAAAACACAACAGAAACCCCCATCTCAATGTGCCCTCCTGGAACTGTCATGGAAGCAGGTATGTACCAAGAAGCAGGCCTTCAACACAAGCTTTAGCTTCCAAAGTACAAAGCATGAGTGGAGAACAGGAAAATGCCTCGCTTCCCCAAAGACGTTTTCAGAAGTCGGACCACAGACACTGAGCAGAAGTAATTCAAGATAAAAGACGTTGTAGCAGAAATTATGGAAGCATCAGATTTTAAGACTCAGGACAACAGGCTCGAAATACTGAAAACAGTAAAACCTTTAGGACTCCTGGCTGATGGATCACTCTGTTCCCGGTCTTCTCACCACATCAGCAAAGGTTTTTTCTGGGATCCTTGCTCTTTTTCTTCCGATCCTGGATGTGGAAGTCTTAGCTGTGACCTTGAAGCCAGAAAAATTTCAGATTTCATCAGTAGCAGATGTCACCAAGTCAGAAACACATCTTGGAATTGCTAAACGTTATATATTCAATAAGCAAGGCTCTAAAATCGCATCTGCTATGACCATTATGGAGAGTCCTTCCAAGAGACCAGCATGCAAGAAGGTTTATTTCATAGAATACTGCAATCGTGGAACAAATTCTCTTGACGGTTCAAGTGTGGATTCATTTGGAGTCTACTGTAAACTTGGTCATTCAGTCCTTAAATGTTTAAAGGAGATCACGTACTGACTTTGAAGGTGGTCCCACTAAGAGGGTCTTAACAGTAATAAAATCAGTTACACCACAAGAGCTACGGTTCTGATTCTTGGGAGGTATTTATGGCTGTATCCTTTCTTGCATCAGCTTCAGATATTTGTTACCGTCAAAGCAAAGTGATGTGAAGTTCGCCGACACGATGCTCTAGGTTGTTCAGTCAATGGACTTAACATCTCTGATGAGATCCTTAAGCCTGGGCATCATAGCTTGCAAAGCCTTCCAAATCAGCCTCACCATAGACACTTCTCTTTGGTCCTCGGCCTGAACAATCAAGCCAATTTCAGAGATTGTAAAATAAAGAGCCATCTTGAAGTCTACTCAGACATGCAGTGCCAGAGGTGACATGATACTCTGTACCATGTATTCAGCTACTGGATGCTTACGTTCTATAATTCAGTTGATTCTAGGTGACCCGGCACACTTTATAGTTATGGTCTTCAACAGGACACATGCATTGCAATGTGATAAACTATGCTTAGGTTGACTGGTATAAATGCAAAAACTCCAATTTAAAAAGGGCAACTCTTCTTTTAAAAATAGTCAAATGCACACCACCCATACATATTCCTTTATACTTACCCTAAATCAGCAGGCAAGTTGGTCCAGCAGCATTCACCTACACCAGACAGAGCTGTGCAGTACTATGCATGCACAGCCTATTCACCATAGGCCCTGTTGGAGAAGCAGTCTCTACAGGATTGTAGGGAGAAGGCTTTCCCTTAAGGACCCACAAGGAAGGCTGAGCCACAGTCCGCGGCTCCTGGACCATCTACTCCCAGCGATACAAGTAAAAGGGAGTATGGTGAACATAGAGGCAGAGTGTATAAGGATTGAGTCATTTCAAAACTAGGATATAGTTACCATCTTAAAATGAAGACATTTCAAGGCATGCGATCTGATCAAAGCAAACCTGCCATGAGAAAAATATGGGGGCTGACATTCTGATCTGATGGATTAACAACGACTTGAGTCAATTACTCAGAACAAGTATGCTCATCAGGAATACTGACTTAGTGGCATACTTGTTCTAGGTCTGTGACAAAGCACTGATCCCAAAACCAGGTAACTAACATTTCGAGGCAGGTCAGCAATGGCAGGTTGGAAAAGCACAATTGCCTACAATGCCTTTGCTTGCTGTAGCATCAAAATTGTCCTTCACCGGAAACACCTGAACCCAATCATTTTAGTGTCTACATGTCTGGCCATAAAGTAGGTTTGCTGATCAAGTGACCACAAACCTTTGACCATATTAATCTGCTCTTGGGGCATCTGTGAACTGGGATTTGCAGCCTCTCCCACACACTGCAGCCACCTATGCCTCCTTCACAAAGGCTGCAGACTTTACTGCCCCTCTAAAAAATGGATCGCTTCTCATAGGTGGTTGAACGGCAGACTGACTATTCAGGAGATACTGCATGGAAATGCTGCAGCGCAGCTGCGTGCCAAGTGTTTGCAGCGTGGCCCCATTTGACATGTGGCTATATGCCTGCCTAACATGACAAGTTATACTTTCCCCACTGAGAAGCAAAGCATTGTATATGGAGCTTGAGTGTGCGCCATATTAATTTGTAGGTGGGGATGAGTTGAATACATGGATCAACCACCTGTTTTTACTGCCCATGTGAATGTAGCCTTACACTTGCTGCAAAATTCTCAGTTCTCGCTCAGTGGATAGGCGGACGGACAAGACTGCCTGCTACCATATTGGCTGTAGGGGAGAGCGCAGAGCCAAGAACCTTTTCACTTGAGCAATGCATTGTAACAGGAAAAGGTGCAACTCTTGCAATTGAAAATCATTCCCTCCCCACAATCTGTTGTGACTTACGTTCCACACTGCAAATCAGCTCAAGAAGTTGACCGTTTTTCAGGTTCCGGTCATGATCGGTGCGTGTACTCTTCTCTGAAGTATTCTGCAGCTTCATCTCTTTTATATCTCTTGAAAGAGACTTGCGATGCCCGTTTTTCCTATTGCAGAAAATAAGACATTAATACTTTGCTTGTTCCCAGCCAATCAAATCCCAGCACAGAGAAAGGTCCAGCAGTTAAACAATGCTGAATTGTGACACAAGCCAATGTGTATTTTTGCAGTATTAGAAAGTCAACTGAGCATCTCAATCTGCAGCAAGCTAGGGATGTCGGAGAGGAAGCACACATGGGAAGATGTAAAATGAATGGTCTTGCAACAGGGTCTCTTTAAAGTGCATCTAAAGCCAACTTTAGAGTTGGATGGAGTGTGGAAGGGTTAGAGCCCTTGTCAGGTTTTAACTGCCTTGTACCCACTGGGGAGGGTCACTCCCTATCTGGTGACCACTGTCACCCAGACTGAAAGGAAGGGGAAATGCAATATCTTCAGTTGTCACCTAAAGGAGAACTATGAGGTGAGTGCTTTTCACTCACCTCATAGTTCTACCTGACCTGTGACAATGAGACTGTCACAGGTCGGCTCAGTAGATCGGGAAGTGAATACCGTCGCTCGCTCACTTCTCGATCCTGTCACGGCTTCTCGATTCCCCCTCCCCGATTCTCCAGCGCTGACTGGCAGAACGGACGGGAGGGGGCGGGTACAGCTGTCACTCACGCAGCTGGGCGGATCCAGACATAATTGTCTAGTTTGCTAGTTTGTGTCCTCCCGTTACCCTAAGGAGAACTATGGGGAAAAGCCTTAACCCCATAGTTCTCCTTTAACAGAAACTGAGGAAAAGAATTCAATGGGGACAACTAAAGAGGGGATTTCACTTCCTGTTGTGTCTATTTAAAAAGGAAATCTCCCAAAATCTGGATTGCTAGGGGTCGGTGACTACTCTGTGTGCACTTCCATACACACGGGTCGGATACCACGTCACTTTAGCTCAAAAAAACCCCTTCAAGTGCATGCCGACCTGTCATTTCTATGCCCAGCGCATGGGCTGCTATATATAACAAATAACATGCAGAATAGCAAAATCGGCAATGGTCAGTGGTGAGGACCCCCTTTTACACTCACCTTTGTTGACCGTTGGGAGGAGTATTGCAGGGTGAGCCCATAAAATTGGTCATTGCTTCAAGAAATTAGACCAGACAAATTCCTGTGTAAAAATAAGACTTTAAGCATAGATATCCTCTACATACACACGTATACCCCAGCATTGCCCCTCTAATGGGATATTATAATCCTCCTGTGGGAAGGTTTCAGCACCGAGCTCTTCAAGTGTTCAAATCTTCCTTACCGATGAGATCCGGGGCCCATGTAGATCAATGGACAAAATTAAAAATGACACGTGACGCCGCCTGTTATCAGCATTAACGCGGCAGATTTAGTTTTTTACTAATCCCCACCATAACAGTTTTATTTATTGATCCTTCTATTAGATCCGTTATTTTTACACTTTCTGTAGCAGGCCAAGCTATTCAGCTCAAGTTCCTGTTACAGAGGTTGTAACAAACCATAGAACACTGCCGGGTGTAATGACAATGGTCAGCTTTTAGGATTCATTCACGCAGGCAATTCGCTTTTTCACCAGCAAGAATCTGCACTGGGGGAAAGCTCCATTCCCCTTTTCTGTGTGAACAGCTGTAGCCGCACCAAATCAGGTGTCCCCATCAGAGCAACCCCTTACAGCAGATGTCACAATCCGTGTACTCCTTTACAATAGCAACAGGGCACAAAGAAAACAATTGTGTGCATAAAAGCTCAATGGACACAACATGAACAAGCCCTAAAATCCAGCACATGATTCAACATGGCAGCAAACACACAGCGCCAAAATATATTCTTCTAGAACAAGCAGACATAACCAAAATGTAGAATTTGGAAATTAGTTTTTTTTAAAAATGAGATTCACTCCCAAAGTTTATGGTATCAGGGTCACGTCCAATGACTAATACCAAAATAAATGATATCTGGGTTATCCTAAAAATTAGGGACCGTCGGCCACGGCATTGTCTGTACCCAAACCATCACACCCAAAGAAAAAAAACCACCCCCACAAGGGAAATGACTCAGCTGCCAAGGACACAGCTTGTTGGCAACACACAAATGCAGTCCCTCTGCTGCCAGCTAGAGGGCGCACATCCCATACACAAACATACAGTATATATAAACACATAGCAGTCCCTCTGCTGTCCGCCAGACGGAGCACTGCAACTGTCAGTACTTTCTGCTATAGGGTTCCATGTGCGCGCCAGTTCCTTCCCTCTCCACTAGATGGCGTCTGAATTTTAAACTAATTACAAAAGACAAAAACAAGTTCTATTCTCGCTCTTTATAAATCTAACAACTGAATGTCTCCCGAACTAAACCGTAACTGAAAACAGTTTGTCCTCAATAAAGTCATATACACAACTATATTCTATATACTAAGAAATAACCGACATGTCTAAAGCTCACCCCATAGCCTGCTCTTAATTCTTCCAGCGTACTTCCTGCCCGCTGAGCCACGGACGGCCCTGTCCATATAAAAATAAAGTCTACTTACCGCCGGAAAGGAAGTGAGGTGGTTCTGGTTGGCGAGGGATTATACCAGTGTATGCATAAGTGACAGGCCTGTGAGAACCAAACACACAGGTATGTCACTTATGAATATACTGATTTTTCCCTCGCTGGGGACGAAGCTACCGCTCTCTAGAAGTTTTCTGCGACACTGACTGTTGGACTCAAGATGGCGCCTGAAATGCTGACACACCCGGACACGTGACACCAGCCACTATTGGGCAAAACATCATAAGACGTCACAGGCTGGGCGGAGCAGCAGCAGCGCCACCCCCCGGCCGCAGCCCGTGTTCTTCCACTCCTTGTATGGAAGCTGCGACGTGACGAGTTGCAGAATGACTGAGATTGTACAAAGTGCATTGTGACATCGATACCTAGATGCCTGATGCTCAGAGGGACGCACCCCTGACAGAATTAAAGGCACAGTCCACTTTTTGCAAAAAAATAGTAAATGCGCCCAAGGTTATGTGCTTGTTCACACGTCTGAAAAAGAAGAAAAAGCTCATTGCAGTAATCACAGAGCTGTGACAGCCACCGTGTTCTGTCGCGAACGCCAACCCAGTCGAATTTGCCAACCTCACCAGCCAACCTTAGCCACCGGGACTAATGAGGAAACAGATTTATTTACAAAGTATTTTGTCCTAATCTTTTAATTGTGACCGTTGATGATATGCCATCCATGGCTGTAAATGGTGGGTGGCATTTTATGCACATTCACAAATGTGAATATCATAAGCAATTAAATAATATTGTCATTGCTTACGATGTTAATTGTGAATGTGCATAAAGTGCCATCCACCATTTACTGCCCTGGATGGCATACTATGGTCACAATTAACGATTACAAATTAATACTTTGTAAATAAATCTCTGTTTCCTCGTCAATCACGTCTGTGCGCAAGCGTAGATGGTGAGGTCGTCAAATTCGACTGGGTCAGCATTCTCAACAGAACAACCGGCTTGCAGCGCACTGTGTTGTGGAGCTGCAAGCCGGATCAGTGTGCTACAAATGGATATAAAGTATCTCGGAGGAGAATACAGTGTCTCCTCAGAATATTAAAGTGACATTAAAGTCAAAAATCTTTTTCCATCCCCCCCAATGTTAATGTCAGCACTTACCTTAAATTATGTCTCTTTTTCTTCATCTGTCCCTCCAGCGCAGCGGCGGGTCTCCGATCCATCGCTGACTCCTCTGAGCTTGCTGGCACTTCCTGTCACCTGCTGTTACCTGCCGGCTGCCATCTTGGTGATGGATGCTGGCAAAGAAAGGAGGCAACATTCACCCGGCGGGATAAGGTATGCCGCCGGGTTCCCTCCTCTCTCAAGCAACTGTCGGGCTCTCTGTCCATGACTGAGTGCCCGATTTTTACAGAGGGGGTGACACCAAAATGATTGTCAGTCATTTTGGTGTCACCTCTCCAATAGTGTCACCCAGGCAGTGGAGTGGGGTATTATTTTATATGTGGGGGTCAGAGAACAGGGGATTATTTTATATGTGGGAGTGTGGAGGGCAGCAATGTTTACATTGCTTTATGTTAATATTGTTGTTAATATTTATTTTTGTAACTTTATTCTGCCTTTAACATTTAAAAGTGAATTTCATAAGATAATTTAAGAGGGTAGGTTTAGGGGCGGAGTTAAGGCCGAGGCAGGGTAGGGGTTAGGTGGGGCAACTGGTGACAAGTAACTCTTTAAGGCCTGGCTAGTAGCTCAGGACTTGAAATTTTGTGCCCTGGTATAAGGGGTCCAAATTTGATGTGACAACACATATAATGGAAGTTTGAAGGAGACTTTGGTTGCTTATAATAGAAGAACCAGACTTATATTAGGGGTTCAACGTATGGTTCATACGTTATTTACTATGGAACAATATTTAGATGATATACAGAGAGAATTGGATTATTTACGGGGCCCTGCAGTAGGTTGGTTTTTAGATGTTAAATAGGTGTTTTGTTTTTTTTTAGTTTCAAGAGCCATAGAATAAAAACTCATATTGAAAAGTGAAAACCATTTGGAGGAATTTCTGTAGAAACGAAACATCTCTGCCCTACAGATTCGCATGCTTTAGAAACCAGGCCCGCATTCCCATAGTTTTCAGTTTGTGGTTTTATCCCCCTCTAGTGGACATTTTAAGTACTGCGTTTTTTCAGTTTAAAAAATTGTGTATTTTACTCCAATTTTCTTACATTTCTAAATGTACATTGCTTATATTATGCATTTGTTATCTCTTTTTAGCCCTGATGAAGATGGAATTTCTGACCCCCTGAAGTGCGTTGGCTGTTTCCTGTTTCCTGAGCACGGAGACGGCTTCCTGGCCAATCAGGAAGCCGGGCAGCGTGTAATGATTCGCCGCCCGGCTTCTTGATTGGTCAAGAAGCTGGCCAATCAGGAAGCCAGGCGGCGAGTCATTATCCTCCCCCCACTGGCCAGCAAGCCGGCTTGATGCTTCCTCGTCCTGAGGGAGAATGGAGGTGGCTTCTCGGCTAATCAGGAAGCTGGGCAGCGAGTCATTACACACCGCCCGGCTTCTTTAATGGGACTTTCGGTATTCGTTATCGGCGAAATTAAATATCGTCACTCGCACTTGATACAATATAATAAAATACCCAACCTTTTATTTAAAAAAACACTAAAAAAATATTTTTTCTATTTTTAATTTTTCTTAATTTAACTTTATTTTTGTTATTTGTTTGCATTCTGAATTTTTATTAAACTTTTTATTAAACTTGTGCTGAAGGTATCGGTTTAGGGTGCTTCTGAGTTCCTTTTCGTGGACAGATACAGTTGGCTGCCTTTTGACCCTCACACACACGTACTGCAAATGCGCCTGAATGCGGCACTGCCGTGTTCCGGGTATAGGTAGTGCACTGGTGCTGTGTTCGGTCGCTTGCGCAGCACGACCAGAGAGCTACCTGTACTTCGCATGCATCCCCTGAGCACAGCACCGAGCGACAAGGAAGGATTCAGACCTGGCCAGGAACGTGCATGTCATGGTGGCTCTGCAAGACAAAGGAGCCACCCTGTGAACGGAAACTCCTTATTCCAGAATATTGGAGGCAAAGACAACATGGCCCCAATCACACTTGCAAATGGAGCCGGATAGCATGAAACTGAAATTCCTGCCACTGCCTGCAGCTGTTTGCAGGCCATTTGCACGTAAACGCACATGCTGTGGGGGTGGAGTCCTCCATTGTAAGAAGTGTGTAAGACCTCTAATATAGGGAATTGAGGGTGGTTGCATTCATTCTAAAAGTATGTGAGGGGGAGTTGGGGTGGAGGCCTGCTTTATCAGGAGTGAGTCTTGCATTATGGGGAGTTAGGGTGGAGGCCTCCATTATAGGGTGTAGGGGTGGAGGCCTCCTTTATCAGGAGTGAGTCTTGCATTATGGGGAGTTAGGGTGGAGGCCTCCATTATAGGGTGTAGGGGTGGAGGCCTCCTTTATCAGGAGTGAGTCCATTATAGGGAGTTAGGGTGGAGGCCTCCTTTATCAGGAGTGAGTCCTCCATTATGGGGAGTTGTGGTGGAGGCCTCCTTTATCAGGAGTGAGTCCTCCATGTTGGGGTGGAGGCCTCTTTTATCAGGATTGAGTCCTCCATTATGGGGAGTTGGGGCGGAGGCCTCCTTTTAGCAGGAGTGATTCCATTATGGGGAGTTGAGGTGGAGGCCTCCGTTATCCGTAGTGAGTGCTCCATGTGGGGTGGAAGCCTGCTTTATCAGGAGTGAGTCCTCCATCATGGGGAGTTGGGGTGGAAGCCTCCATTATCAGGAGTGAGTCCTCCATCATGGGGATTTGGGGTGGAAGCCTCCTTGATCGGGAGTGAGTCCTCCATTATGGGGAGTAGAGATTGAAACCTCCTTTATCAGGAGTGAGTCCTAAATTATAGGGAGTTGGGGTGGAAGCCTCCTTTATCAGGAGTGAGTCGTCCATTATGGGGAGTTGGGGTGGAAGCCTCCTTTATCAGGAGTGAGTACCCCATTTTAGGGAGTTGGGATGGAAGCCTCCTAATTCAGGAGTGAGTCCTTCATTATGGGGAGTTGGGGTGGAAGCCTCATTTATCAGTAGTGAGTCCCCCATTTTAGGGAGTTGGGGTGGAAGCCTCCTAATTCAGGAGTGAGTCCTCCATTATGGGTAGTTGGGGTGGAAGCCTCCTAATTCCGGAGTGACTCCTCCAGTATGGGGATTTGGGGTGGAGGCCTCAATTATACATACTGCGGGAAATCTATAAAAAAAAATAAGGCTGTTGTCCATGACAACCAATCAGGTTCTCTGTCACTTTTAAAATGTAACCAAACATACGAAAGAGAGAAGCTGATTGGTTGCTGTAGGCAACCGCTCCAGTTTTTAGGGGCGAGCCTCCCCTAAAATGAGCGTGTCAGATTTGGGGAGCGAGGGGAAGTGGAGGCCTTTACTATTCAGAATGTGTAAGACCTCCATTGTGGAGAGAGCTTGCCTCCATTAAACAGTGTATCAGATTTGGGAGGTGGAGGCCTCCATTACATAAAGCTGGAGTCAGACCCCTTTATTTTACAGAGTGTGAGAGACCTTCATTATAGAGAGCAAAGCCTCCATTCTATGGCATGTGTCAGATTTAGGAGGTGCAGGCCTCCAACACATGTAGCCTGCCACGGAGGTTGGTGAGGACCAGATTACAGGGGGCACATTCCCTTACAAAGGAACCGTGAGGGAGGAGCTGCTGTTCTTCGCAATGACACAATAAACGGCGGACGTCTATGTTCCGCTCTAATCACATTGCGCAAGCACGTGACAGCACAGGGCAAACCCCGAGCGGGCACGTCCTCCCGCGCCTCTTACTGCAGGAAGCCCAGTGGCAGACGGAGACCCCGCCCAGGCGCCAGTTCGATGCCCTTACCATTGACTCCGCCCCGCGCTCGGCGTCCCGCCATTCCACCTGCGCGCCTCAGAGAGGAAGATAGGGTGAAGTAAGACGGGGCCTTGTTGTCACGTGTCCTGTATGAGGCGGGGCGGGTGTCGTTGTGTAGTGTCAGACCGTGACGTCGCTTTCAGCCACACGACGGAGCACAGTGAGGAGAGTTACCTCATTCTCTCACCTCTGTCCTGCCACACACTGCCTTGTACATGGCGGTACCAAGGAGGGCCCCATCACATACCCCGCCCCTCATTTCCTTTTATATCAATCATTTTTTATTAATTTAATAAATTTAATGCATAAATGACAGGCTAAGTCCAGCTTTGTGACCCTGTTCCTTAATACTCCCATATATAGGGTGAAACATGGTGCCATGCCCCATCCCCAGGGTGCTTCTCCCTATGAATGTGTCCTGTATATGGTTTACTTCAACGTGGCTCTGCCCACAAGCCACGTCATCCATTCACAGGGATCGGTGAATGGAGAGACTACAAGCCCCATGGTGGCAGAAGGACTTGCAGATTGCACTCAAACCCCCATAACCGAATGCCCCATAGGCTGGGGGAATAGTCTGCAAGAACCAGAGCATTGCAACCCACATACACTGATCACCGTTGCAATGCTCTGCGGACTCCAATTAGGCTCCCTCCCAAAAAATGCAAATTTTTCCTTTAACTAACCTGTGTGAGTGTATTTTTTACATTTTTTTTTGCAATAGGTGGACTTTGCCTTTCAAATTTGTATGCTGGCCATGTGACTGCACAGCCACCGTTCGTACCTGTTTCCCTTAGCATGGGGCAAGCGGGGTACACGTAGCTGGCAGCGGCTCCTCCTTCCTGCATGGAGTTACAGGACGCATGACATGCCTGCGTCTGCCACGCCCTCGCCCAGGACTGATGTGTTTATTGACATCTCCCAGCAGGATCTGCTATCAGCCGGGGGGGGGGGGCCAAACGGAATATGCGTGTCGTTGGAGCGCCCGTTGGGGGTGAA
>NW_017306394.1:524558-552661 GCF_000935625.1 Nanorana parkeri
AATATGCATGTCGTGTGTAAGCCCGTTGTGATGCAATGCCAAGCAGGGTGCACAGCTACGCAGAGTGACCGCGCTGAACCAAAGGGCTCCAGCGGCCGAAGCTAGCCGAAGGATCACGGCTGATCCTTCGGCTAGCTTTGTGAATAACCCTCACAGTGCCCTCTAAGGTACAGTCATTGGTTGATGAGATGACAGCCGGCGGAGCTTAGCCATGAATTTAGACCTAATTAACAAATTAAAACTAAATTCGAGAGACACACAGAGGCTGACTGATAAAGGTGAGCACAGCCATCATGCATTGTGTGCACTTGGGCAGGACTTGCAAATATTTACATAGGCTGACAGGTTCTCTTTAGGGCTTGGTTACACAGGTTGATGAGTGGAGTGGCCTGAGCTTTCCCCCTAAGCGTGGGACAGAATAACTTTGACGAGTGATGGCTTGGATGCACAGGAAACGTATTGTTAGTTTTCCCTCTTAGGGGCAGGGGGGCAGTGGCAGCGTGTACATGTAACCTCAGCAACAAAGGATGCGTCAAGCTCTGCCCAGACTTGATCTTATACTGATGTGTGACCGTTGCTGACAATCAGCCAACTACATACTTCTCACCAATTAACCACACCACAGGCCGCCAGCCAGTATGTAAAGCTGGGCTCAGTGTGTCCCCTGGCATAACATTTCCTCCGGTGCATGCAGCTCTCTGTTTCCAGCTCTGTATGGGACATATTCACCACTGCCTGCCTTAAACTTAGTGCCCCTCAGCTCTGATTGTGTGTAGCATTGTGGTATAATATAGTGGTTGGCTAGTTGCTGGGTATAGATACTCCACAAGTATTCCAGGGACTGTCTTGGTGTGGAAAATACAAAATACACACACTTCTATATCTCCAATCTGTCGCTCCTCACCATTTCATACTCCCTTTTATTTTTTGGAAGACCTTCTGCTAACCACATACTGTACCTTCTCCCTTATCCATTGTATGAATATTACATCTTCCTGTCTTCTCCTCCTCAGATTGCATCGACTGATGGATCTCCCAAATGACAGCAGCATGGAACCAACTGTGAGCCCCGAGAAGGAGGATCACCAGGGTCTGTAAGTGTTGCAGCTAATACTCTATTACACTAATGTCTCCCCACAAGAGGAAGGACAGGCTCATAGTCCCATTCTGTCCATGTGCCACCCTGTAATTAGAGGAACATACTCATAACCCCCATCTTGTCTCTGTGTCACCCTGCATGAGGAGGCACAGACAACTAACTCTTTTCTGTCACTGTAACCTGTAAGAGAAGAGACAAGCTCATACCTCACTACTTTCTGTGTCACCCTCCCAGAGAATGGACAGACTCATAGCCGTCTTCTGTGTCTGCTATCACTATGTCACCCAGCAGCAGGAGGCACAGACTTATAGACACCTCCTGTCAATGTGTCACCCTGCAGGAGAATGGATAGACTCATAGACCCCTCCTGTCAAAGTGTCACCCTGCAGGAGGCACAGACTCATAAACCCCTCCTCTCAATGTGTCACCCTGCAGGAGAATGGATAGACTCATAGACCCCTCCTCTCAATGTGTCACCCTGCAGGAGAATGGATAGACTCATAGACCCCTCCTGTCAAAGTGTCACCCTGCAGGAGGCACAGACTCATAGACACCTCCTGTCAATGTGTCACCCTGCATGAGAATGGATAGACTCATAGACCCCTCCTCTCAATGTGTCACCCAGCACGAGGAAAGACAGGCTTATAGCTCCCTTCAAAGTGACACTAAACTCAGGAGTTAAATTTTAAAAATCCATTAAAGTACGCTAACTATTGAGTAATACACAAATAAGCTACATTTTGGTTCATAGTTAGGGTACTTGAACTCCTGAGTTTAGTGCCATTTCAGTCACTGTGTCACCCAGCAGGAGCAGGTACAGTTAATAGTCCTCTTCTGTCACTGTCTCATCCTGCAGTACAAACCCGTAGCTCCCTTCTATCACTATGTCACCAGGCAGTAAGAAGGATAGACTCAGCTCTGTTCTGTCACCCTGTAGAAGGAGTGACAAAGGGGTGGGGTATAGTGTCGATATTGAGGATTATTTGATGATTTGCTGTGCTGCACATGTTATTTGAACTATTCCTATATAAAAAAAATGGAAACCAATAATAACTTTGAAAGAAAAGAAGTGACAAATGTACAGCTCATTTTTGCCAATGTATCACCCAGCAGTAGAAAAGACACATTTATTGCCTCCTTCTTTCCCAGACAGTCACCTTGCAGGAGGAGGGATAGCCTCGCACCAATCTTGAGACTGCAAAGCAGTGTGGTGTATGAATATTGCTTTCCTGGCTCCTTATATCCCTCATTAATGTCTTATCTTTTTTATGTCTCAGGTTGCCAGCCGTCCCCGCTTCCAATTTCCCAGAAGTGGGATGTGGAGTAAGTGACCCACTTTGTTGTCTTGTGCCATGTAAAGGGTTTCCTGGGTGGTTCTTGTGGGATGGAGGGTATCATTACATGAATTGCGCTTGTCCTAATTGTCCTTACTTGTCATCTTATTTTTCTATTTTGTCTCCATAATCAGGATTCTGGTTCCACCCTGCCCACTGATATAACAACCTTACAGGAGGGTGAGCGTAGTACTGTTACTGCTTCACAGGCATCTGCTGCCCCTGCTACAGAGGATTATCCAGGGCAGCAGGAGCTGCAGTTGGAGTTTGAGCGTGATGGGACAAGCAAGTCTGTCATGTGTAAGGTAAGTATGTGAGAGGACCAGTGCTGTGCAGAACATGTACCGAATATGCCTCAGCTAGCCAAGAGCTCCATCACCATTTTGCATTTCCTCCCCACTTTTTGGCAGAAGAATACAGAGCACAAACTTCTGCTCCCTGCAGAATATGAGATGGGGAGACCTCTGCAGCACTCTCCCAGATCACAGAAAGACAAGCAAACGTTGCAATAAAACTGAGACATAAGACATTGCAATAAAGAGACATTGACCATTGCTCTGCATTGTTCCCCTAGTCAGAGAGTAAGGAATGATGTTCTGCAGGATATTGCCAGGAAATCATACTCTGCAGTATGTCTTAATTCTATGGAAATATTTTTTTTCTCTGCAGCCACTCTGGAGCGATGCTTTTAAAGGCAGGTGGTGCTCTGCAAGTGTGAGCTCTTGGGTCCCTTGTGTGATGTGACTGTCATGGAGTTAAATAGATCTTGTTTGTGTAAAGGTGGATTAAGGTCTAGGCAGTGTTTGCTCATCTCTTCCCATTGTTTTTGCAGTGCTCCCCAGAGCTGAATAAGCTGTTCTGCCAGACATCTAAGACCTCCCCAGTTCTGATCCATGTTAAGAGCTCCCCTTACTCCGGTTCTGTGGTGCCCCAGACCATGAAGGTGTATAAGAAACCCGAGCATATAGCAGAAGGTGTGAACCGGCGCCCTTCCAACAAGAGTTCTGTGGCGTTTCATAACGGTGAGTGACCCCATAGTGTGCAGGGTTTACCACTGGCACTCCAATCATGATAGGAATAGGCCTTTTTATTGACAAATGTTCACATTATCACAAAGCAAATGATGTTTCAGGACCACATAGGGTCTCTTCATCAGGCAAACGCATTGCTATCATGATTACAGTGCTGGTGACTTCTCTTTTTCTTCAGTATTCACAGCGCTAACCATTTGTCACTGCAGCACCCACCACGGATTATATTGGGATTCTATGGTCAGACGTGCGATGGGATATGTGCAATACCCACTGGAGAGATTTCTCTTTCGGTCCTTGTTATACTCATGGCATTTCTAAGTGTTCTGCTACTGATTTCTGTAGTGTTCTATATATTCCTGCTAACATGGTCTCTGGCCTTGTGGGTTCTCCATTGAGACCAGGCACAGTAAGTTCAGTGCACAGCAACACCCTCAGGTGTCCTTGGGTCAGGAAGTGAGGGGAAAACTCCCCAGTCAGGACACAGAAACAAAAGTCTGATTTAGCCTTCCCTGCTCCATCCAAGAACTGTTTGGCTGGAGTTCCACTTTAATCAGTAGCTTTACAAGTTTCTGAGAACATCCATGTTAGGTCCTGATGGGAGATCAGGTCATGTGACTTCCTCTGCATATTGTCCAAAATCCAGTGTACCTATCGCACTCCTGACTGAATAATACCCTTATAGTCGGGTGGGTGCCAAAGTGACTGCAGATGCCTCTGCAATCCAAGATAAGTATATGTATAAAGTCACTCGCACTCCAATAGAATTTCAAGTAAAAAATGGTGTATTGACTCGATTGCTATCACATCATAAAGCTATATGATGTGATAGCAATCAAGTCCGTTTTTGACTTGAAATTCTATTGGAGGAGTGCGAATGACTTTATACATACACTTCCTCTGCATGAAGTCTCTTTTTTTATTTTTAGTCTTCACCCGTCAAAGTCATCTGATCCTTATTGAAGAGAATTCCATGGCTCATTATACAGAGGATGAAAATGGGAATCACAGTGCCAATGGGCCATATGAGGAGCCGCAGGTGAGAAGATGCCATATTGGGAGGAGAAGGTAGTTGTAGTGAATAATCTGACGTGTGTATTCCATGCCAGGTGGGATCCCAAACCTCCAATGTTCTCACAAGTGATATGCAAAACAATACCCGTCTGGGGGAAATGAACCGCCGGCTCATTATGACCGTCACACTAGAGTCCAAGGAGTGAGTATCCATGATGACCTGTACTCGCCTTGTAAGAGACAAATATTTTGCTATATTAGATTTATTTTAAATAGGACCAGCCTGTAAAGAAAGGAACTAACATTTGTCTATCCCGCCACTTATGCAGAGAGGGATCAGGCTTGTAACACTCCTAAAAGTGTTGGATGTAGTAGTGTAGCAGCCCGCAAGGCTGGTAGGAGGGGGTCCCATTAGAGAGGCTATAAAGGAAAAATAATTTTGCAGTATAGAAAGGATGAAGCCAGACCTCAGTATCAGTGTCACAGATCCTTCTCTGTGCAGTAAGAATCATTTGCTTAGCTGTCTTAGTAGTGTAGATGTATTGTAGAATTAAACCAGAATTCCAAATGCAGTTAAAAATCCCAGAGTTTCTCCTCAGCTAAAACCTTATAGGACTGCTGATATCATTATGGTTGTTATTATTGCTACTAAAGCTTTTATCCACAGCACTGCTTCTTAGTAGGATACTGGTTATGCTGATAGCGCTCCTTCTGCCTTTCCTTGATTTAGGCATATTTTTTGTTAAGATCAATGACACGTATTGTCACAGTTGGCACTGCTAGCTGCTACAGAGAGAGGTAGCTTGGGGCCCTATCAAAGTTTTTCTATGAGGCCCCATGATTCATAGTTCGTAAGTCCTTGGTTGGATGCAGAAGATTCTTCAGCCCCCATGACTTTACAAAAGAGCAAAGATCAGCAGCCGGACAGATGTGTGTAAAATGATTTTCTTTACAGGCAGCTCTTATTAAACAAATGTTTCAGCTAGTGATGCAGACACTTTCAGAGGGCTGAAATACCTTTCCTGGATAAAATGCTGTCTCTGGCTCCCTCCGGTGGCAATCACACGACCAAAGGCCTTGGTGTTGTTCACTCGGCGCTCTGGTGTGTCATTGCAGCAGGCATAGAGTTAAATGATCAGCACTGTAGGGAGCGTAGGGCACGGTTATGTCCAGGAAATGTATCTTAGCTCTATTATGCTCTGTTTATGGTGACAGGCCAGTTCCCATAGCTGTATGCCACTGAGTCCACGTTCATATTTGTGATTTGCAGATTCCTTCAGCTTCACTCTCTGTTAAAAGGGGAAATCTAGCCATATATAACTAATCTCTTCTAAGTCTTGCTATGTAGTCATTTCAAATGTAATACATTGGTGAACTCTGCTAATATAACTTCTTGAAATATATCTTTATCTTCCCATAATCCCCCGCATGCCAGAAATCAGCCTGAAGGTGGGTTGTCACTAGAGCCATGCAGAATATATTACATTGTATGCTACTGCTATCCTGAAATGTTTTGCCACTGGGGAATGGATTTAGGCAGGCTACATGAGAAGTAATGGGAAGATCTCATTAGTATTTTGATCATAGTCCTGCAGAGAGATGACAACATTAACTGCAGGCTCTCAACAGTGGTATCATCCTCCTGGCTGTGCTGTCTGACAGGGTTTCTGTGTGGCAGGACTGGCTGTATATAAGTACAAGTCTGTTAGTATGTAGAACCATTCACATGTGTGTGATTAAGTTGCATATATCTAGTGTTTTCCCTGACGTTCAGGCTTTGATAATTATGGATCCATTGTTAATGTGCTCTGATTCCTTCATGTCTGCCCTCTTCCAGTGGCATCCTGGACCAACACCGCTTTCATGCCTGCATGGGCGATTTTCCTTGCAAAGACCACCAAATGGAGGGGGAGAACGTCTTGAAGAAGGAGATGAAAGACAGTAGAATGATGGGTGAGACTACAAGGTTTGGAGTGAGGTGGCTGGCTGGTGACTTTAGGATTAGCCAATGCCCATGGAAATAAGAGGAAAGTTAGAACAAATCACCCACTTCCCCAACAATTTAAATGGTGTGGATTGCTTTGTGTAGCAGCTAAATTATCCCTTCAGTCAGCAATAACGTGTCCTATAGAATGTTTTTATGGCTGAGCGGAGTGCTTTGTTCAATGCTTTACCAGCAGGGAGTGGGTAGATTAATTCTTATAATGGGCCTCATGTTCCCATTACTACTCCTCAACAGCCTAAGGACTGAGGGATTGCCAACCTACATACTACGACAGGAAGAATAACGTTGAAAATACTCTGCCCTGCTACACCACCTAAGTGTTTCCTGTCCCAAGAGACAGGTTGTGTTAAGTGCATGCAGCCTTCAAACTCCCTGATTGGACAGGAGGGTTGCTGAACTGCTGCTGTTGTAACTGGTATATACTAAATCCAGCTATCCTTTCTTAAAAGAGAACTATGGGGTAAGTGTTTTTCCCCATAGTTCTCTTTAGGGCCATGTGACGACATATTCTAACCTCCTCCTGTGACCCAAAGCTCAGTATATAGCGGGCTATTGCTCGCAGTCGGGGCAGATCCTGACAATACTGTCCTGATCCACCCAGCAGGCTGATTGACAGCTGGGCCTGCCTATCTAGAGGCAGAGCCAGCTGTGCCTGCCCTCTCCTAGTTTGTTCCTCCACTCATCGCTGCACGATCGGAGAGAGGAGGGGGGAATCTCTGCGGGGAGTGGTGATGACAGTCACCGCTCACTGCAGGGAGACGATCGGGAAGTGAGCGGACGGCGGCATGTTTCTGCTCACTTCCCGATCAATAGAGCTGACCTGTGACAGCTTCTTTGTCACAGGTCGGCTTTAACTATGAGGATGAGTGGAAATCACTCCCCTCATAGTTCTCCTTTAAGTGTAGTTGCTAGCAGCATGCCAGAATACTGAATCTGAATAAAACAAGCTATGTTAGTTTTGGCATGTATATACATTTATTTAAGATTTTTGCTTTTACCACCCGTATGTGACAATGCTGTTAATCTGACAATCGCCAGCACCGTCACATGATAGGAGAGGGGAGTAAGTCACATGCTGCCTATTCTTGGAAGTTCTGGGTATTTTTCTCAGCAACTGGCTTACCTTTCCTTGTCACTGCTCATCCACTAGAGTAGTAGGAACATCTGGAGTTTTTCAGCATCAGACTTAGTATTGCCAGCTGGTCCTTGCTACACATGTTCACTAAGTTCCATTGTATGGACATGGCAGACTCTGCCATGGCTTCCTTTGACCAAAAGGGCTTGTAAGTGGCTACATGATCAGCCCGACCTGGAACTACTGGCATTTGCCTGTGAGGTGTGAAGTTATTTAGACCTCCCCTTGTTTTGGACTGGTTTAGGACATCCAATTGGTTTTGTTGGTTCCTCCCAAACAATGCTGAGAGAAAGAAAGATCTTTGTAATCACCATCACCAATCCTTTTTTTTCAGTAGTTCATTAGGGGACATGGTTTCCTGAAGTTACTGTTAGCTACTACTGAGATGACTTCCCATGGAGAATCATGTGTCTTGCAGGGAGTGTCTGAGCCTTCTGCTTCTTATTGTCCAGTCTTTTAGTGTGAAGGGCATATATTCAATGGTCTACCATGTCCACCTCTGTAGTCAGAAAACACTAAGGCGGGGTAGTGAGGTGGAGCCTTGTAAACTCTATTCCTGTCCTAGTAGGTAGGTAGGTAGGTGAGCAGTACAAGTATTATCTCAGTTTTCATAAAAAGCAGAGAGGTGGTCGGGATAACTACAAGGGGTCAGAATTACGTTAAAGGGGTGTTGTTGTAGTTTTGTGTTAGAATTCTGTTTTAGGTGAAGACCTTTATGTTTCTTGTCCTTTCAGCCTTTCCACGCCTCCCTACGGTGTTACATCCCCTATTTTCCATAAAACACCATGCCAGAGAGGAGGAAGTCTTCACCCTCAAGGTAAGCTGGTTTACCTGTGATTGCTTGCCCATCCTTTATTTCTTATGCTCTCCTTTTGATATGGCCTGCCATTCTCTTCCAGATCAGAGGACGCAAACGATACAAAATATTTAAAAAGCTTAATGACGCCTTGGATTTGCAGGACAGACGTCAGGCGTAAGTTATGCCAATCTGTAATTTAGCAGAGAAAGTGCATTGAGACTTAGGCTGTAGAATGTCTCATTTAACATTGAATTGTTTTTTTAACCCCTTCATGACTGAGCTAGTTTTCAGGTTCTGTTCATAAATGACTGACACAATTTTTACATTGTTGCCATGTGATTCTTCCACGGCAGTAATATACTTTCTTACTAAATGTACCCACACATATTATATATAGTTTTTTAGAGGACAGATAGGGCTATATAATTATATCACATATGTGTACCTAACCCCTCACTTAGTTTGAATAAAAAAAATGGGCAGAAAAACTAGGAAGAAAACACTTTTTTCACAAGTTTTGATTATTATTATTTTTTTTTAGAATTTTTTATATTAAAGTCTCCCGTCACGAAGGGGTTAAATGTACACCAGAAATGTGCATTTTACACTCTAGTGGACAAAATACAGTTGCAAGACCCAGTTCTCACATCTGCTGCCATCTGTCTTTCGGCAGTTCTCATCCCCACATCTAATGGCATCTCTGCTTGGTGTTTCTTCTCCTGTAGGCTGGCTGAATTGTTACTGAAGAGAGGAGCTGATAATACCATCCAGGGCAGTGAAAGAGAAAACATCCTGAAGCACATTGCTGACATTGTAACCTTATGAGTTGTGTTATAAGTGAAATTGTGGGAATATTGTTATTGGTTTCTGTTACGTCTCATTTTTTGCCAGTGTCTGCACTTTTTCTGTTCTCTAAAAGGCTCTGCTCTGTCAGTGTTTTGATTGGTATTTTTGTTTTAGTAGTTATGTGTGACATATACAGTAAGGCCCATGTCACAAGGACTTGCCAGTGACAGAATCACTAAAATGTGCAGGGAGAGCACTCTCCTGTTTGTATGTGTTGCTCCATTACCGGATGTGTCAGTGCTGATGGTAATACTGCAGAATGTACATTGCCAGTGAGAGAGCATTGCTCTGTTTTTTTTTTAGCAAGGGAGCAACACATGCAAGCAAATAGGTGTATCACTGCCCTTAGCAACAGGATCAAAAGTGTGACATGAGCCTAAGTGTATCACAAGCACATAAGTGTATCATTGCCCTGCTGTGTCCTCAACAGCAATACTTTCGCTGGCGAGTTCTTGTCAGCAACAGAATCAAAAGTGTGACATGAGCCTAAGGACAAAACTGCAGAGGTAGAAAGCTACACTATGTACAATACTTTAATACTGACGGTGAACCAGTCCACTTTGTGCACTTAAACAGCAATAGGGCTCTTTAAGTTTAGTCAATGCATCCGATTCTATGTCGCAGTCCTACACAAGAGTCTCTGTAAAAGGACAGTATCACCAAAATAAGTTTTAAAAAGAGGAATGTATCTTAACTGTCCTGCTGCATGTGCCACTGATCTTCTCTCTTTTGTACACCTACACTGGAGGAAGGACCTTCAAACCTGAGCTTCAGCATCAGACCTGCTTCCAAGATTATTGGATACCTAGTCTCCCTCTGGTCACTACTATTTCCCTGCAGAGCTGTAGTGACGGAGATGCAGGTAGATGGGACCACAACAGGGGATGAGGCTTCTGACACCAGAAGTGTGTTGAATGCTGAAGATTTTTTGGCCAGCATAGCACTGGAAGAGAGTGAACATCAGACATAGGGTGCCAGGACATGTAAGTATTATTTCTCTTCTTTTGCTGGGGCCCCCTCCTTTTTTGGCGATATTGTCATTTTAATGAGACTTACAAAGTAACCTTTTTTATGTAAGTGAGTGTTTTATTTGCTGCTAAAGATGTTGTGTTCTGTGTTAAGTTCTAAATAAAAGTTCCTCAGCAAGAAGTAAAGTATGTGTGTGTCTCTTATATCCAGTGGCACTATCAAAGAATTTGCGATGTGGGTGTCATCTAGGGGTAAAAGTTAGGCCCCAAGCAAGGTGTACAGCCTGTGGTCTGAGAGAAGACAATAATCCTCCAGGGTCTGGTTCCCTGTAGGAGGAGTCGCAATGGAGTGGACTAGCAGATGATGAGGAGGTAACAGGCTTCCTTTGATGAGCAGTGAGACCAATGGGTGAAAGCTTGCTGGTGTCTTGAGAGCATGGCATTAAGTCTCTGATGCTCCTGCTGTACATAACATGGGGCACTGGATAATAGTGCTGCCTAAAAGCTCCAAGTGGGGTCTCCATAGATGTAGCTCTGTTAGTGTATAATTATAGGTGCTAACTTGTCAGTATTGTATTCAATCCCAAAAATTTAGATTAAACATGATGGTGCATTTGCCAGCTTTGGTAAAAGTCCATTTTATGTTCCAGCATGAGAAATTCAACTGGTTAGCACTGACTGGGTGGTGAGTATTGGACGTTTTTCTCCAACATACACTGCCTGGCCAAAAAAAAGGTCACCTCGTGGATTTCAGGCAGTGTTATGATCTGGGGTTGATTCAGTGGATTAGGTTTAGCAACGTTATGTGTCCAAAAAATGAGGTCAGCTGTCTACCTGAATATACTGAATGACCAGGTTTTTCCATCAATGGATTTTTTCTACCCTTATGGCACATTGGGCGTATTCCAAGATGACAATGCCAGGATTCATCGGGCTCAGATTGTGAAAGAGTGGTTCAGGGAGCATGAGATATCATTGTCACACAGGGATTGACCGAGCATGAGATATCATTGTCACACAGGGATTGACCGCCAGAGTCCAGACCTTAATTCCATTGAGAATCTTTGGGATGAGCTGGATAAGACTTTACACAGTGATCCGACGCTCCCATCATCACTACAAGATCTCGGTGAAATATTCATGCAACTGTGGCCGGAAATAAATGTGAGCTTATCGAAATGATGCCACGGCGAATGTGTGCCAAAATCAAAGCTAAAGGCGGTCCAACGAAACAGAGTTTTTTTTGGCCAGGCAGTGTATTATCTTAGGTTTTCTGAAGATAGGCAAAACATTAATACAGTACTGTGCAAATGTTTGTAGTATTCCTGAAAAATTCTGTAAAGCAGGAATCCTTTCAGGAATACTGCCATGAATAGTTTTTTATTAATCAAGACATTTTATAGAAAAGTACAGTAGAGAGAGAAAATTAAAAAGAATAATTTAAATAAACATTTGACGTGATCATTCTTTGCCTTAAACACACTTTTTGATGGTACTTGTGTGGTAGGTTGTTCCAGCATCCTTAAGAACAACCTACCACTCTCCTCCGATCACTGGACCCCGGAAGTGATGTGTATTACATCAGTTCCGGTTTTCCCCGCTGATCTCTCTTCCGATCACTGGACCCCGGAAGTGATGTGCATTACATCACTTCCGGTGCCCCCGCTGATCTCTCCTCTGATCACTGGACCCCGGAAGTAATGTGTATTACATCACTTCCGGTGTCACTGTACACAGTCTCCGGCTCTTAGAGCCAGAAAATGAAGCTGGGGAAGCAGTTCTCAGCTTCTTTGGAGTCCCTAGGTGACATTAGGGGTCTGAAAGACCCCTGATGTCTCCATAAAGAGGACCTGTCACACCCTATCTGCTGTTACATAGAGTGCTTGTTAGCCCCCTATGTAATAGCAATGGGGTTAGTGTTAAAAGACAAAAAAAAAGTGTTTAAAAGTTATAAAAATTAAAGTAACATAAAAGAAAAATTAAAAAATGCAAAAAAAAATGTCAAGTCCCCCACCCCTCACGTGCACATACACGCGTCGGTGCGCCTATGTGTGAAAACGACAATTGCGCTACACATGTTACATATGGCCGCAAACGTCGGAGTGAGAGCAATCATTCTAAGGTCATTGATCACTGTTAGCACTAAACTGATGAGTGGTAAAAGCGTGTAAAATGTTCCCTATGTGAAATTTGGGGTATTTACTTTTTTTGTGGCTTCACAGGCGAACACAATTTTCAGGCTTGGCATGTATGGTGTCTATTTACCTGGCGTGACCCAGTCTTTCATATTTTACCAAAATATTGGGTATTTTATTATGTTTCTGTGCACTAAATTTTTATTTAGTTTATTTTTTCCTAAAAATACTGGCTTGATAAACATTTGGGCAAAAACCGTGCGCTCACTTCCCGATCTACTGAGCCGACCTGTGACAGTCTCATTGTCACAGGTCGGCTAGAACTATGAGGCTGAGTGAAAAGCACTCACCTCATAGTTCTCCTTTAAGGACATAGCTCCTCTCACCTACCAGTTTCGCTTAGTGTCCTCAGGAGAATGGATTTCTCCTCTTCTGCTTTTTTATTTAGTATTTTAGTTTATTTTGTTTCTTCCGTTTGAGATTCTACTAAAAAGAGCTGCTAGTAGATACATACTGGATATTATTAAATCCTGGAAGTTTCTCTAACTAGCCAACAAAACTGAGAGATTTATGGCAAATTAGTTAAATTCTGGAAGTTTCTCTAATTGTTAGGAAATGACAACTACCTCAATTGCTGTAGCACACAGGGGTGGTTGCTATACTTATAATCATCAACGGGAGCAGACGGGGATGAATGGCAACTTTAGTGTATGGTTGCCTACCATATTGGTCAGCTGACAAATTGCAGTGGTGGCAAGCTACCCAAAGTTATGTGCCTGATGTTTGTGTGGGTGTCTGCCGGCGGTGGGAAAAATTATAGCACAAGGATTCTAGCTCGCATGATAGCATGAGGAACTGTGTGCGCGTTGATCACTTGGCAGCTCCAGATTGCATGAAAGATTTGTATCTGCCTGTGTGTCCAACAACTTAACTTGGGCGAGTCTCCCTCTGGTGGAGGCCAGCAGTACTGCATGATGGGAATGCTGTATCACAGTTTGTTTTACCTCTCCAGAATAAGCTATTGCCTCATTCCTCCTCCATCAAATGAGGGATCCCGCTCTGGTTAGCAAGTGACTGTAGGCGAGATTGCTACTAGATGCCCTCAGACTTCATCAAGTCCTCATTCGACCCACAATCTACAATCCCAGTCTGTCATCCTGCCCCCAGGCTGGCCACTGGACAGCGAAAGGAGAAGCAGCACACCAATCAGCGTATCTCTCTGTCACTCGGCTCTCTTCTCCTGTCGACATGCTCCTTGCTAGAACATGAGCTGACTATCACCTTGTGATGCTTCTCCCTTCCTCATTCTGATCTCTGCTGTACAGGGACTGCCAAAGGATGATATTTTGGGGTCAGTGGCGGACCTATGGAACAATGGGCCCCAGTGCAAGATTTGATGCAGTGCGTTCCGGTCAGAATCGGACCGGAACACACTGCATCTGGTGTGAACATATCCTTAATCTGGATCCTGTGATGGCAGAGAAAAGCACTGCAGATGCTGTCACTGCTGGGAAGGAGAACTGGTGAGCAGGGGGAGAAAGAGGGGGAGAGGAGCCGTGGACGGAGGTATGTGTGATGGCTGTAATCTGACCTGTGTCAGTACAAGGAGGGGGGTTAATGTGTAGGACGGACGGACGGACGGGTGTGTGGCAGGCTGCTGAATGAGTCACAGCGCTGCCAGGCTAGAGAGGTCAGTGAAAAGAGGGGAGGGGGGAGTGAATACTCCGATGTGTGGGATATTTATGTGACAGCAGGAGATTGCCTGGCCTGACGTGCGGCTTGTGAGCAGAGAGAGCAGGCAAGGGGATGATGCAGCAGATCGGAACCAAGGGGCGAGAATAGTGCTGGGACTGCTGCCTCGCCGGGTGCTTAAAGGCTGCTCTGCGGCGGCTGGACGGTCGGCGGCCGGACGGACCCCCACATCTCTTTCACCTTGCCACTGGTCTGGTGCCTGGGTGTGCTGGGTACTTTCAGGTACTTACACTGCCTGTATTTACCGTATTTTGCGATCCACAAGGCGCACCAGACCATAGGACGCAGGGGTTATGTGACCGCTGCAGTTAGTGACAGCTGAGACAGGTGGCTCTGTGATTACAGCATCACCTGTCTCAGTGATCACACAGAGCAGACAAACAATGGACGTTCTTCGTCTGCCCTACGGACTCTATGGCGAGCTCCTATGCCGTGGTCACGGGTCCCCCAGAGGAGTGGGGGACCCTGAAAACCATGGCGGGGGGGCTCCAGACACAATTTGATACAAGTGATCTGATTAGATCACTTGTATTAAACGAGCGGCGGCCCCACGCTGTACATTTAGCTCTGCTTGTCCGGAACAGGGCTGAATGTACACAAAAACTACTCGCCCGGTGCACGAAACTGCATGTCCCAAGCGTCGGGCGATAGGGATTCGCTCCATAAGACGCACAGACATTTTTGCCCCCCTTTTGGGGGGAAAAAATTTCGTCCTATGGAGCAAAAAATACGGTAAACAAAAATGCATGTGATCATGTCACAATTTTTACAGAGCTGCATTCATTTGTGTCTTTTATATCTGCCTAGAATTTTGCTTCAGTCAAACGATTCAGAAACAAAACTTTCATTTTGGATCACACCCTTTAGCAGGAGAAAAAGAATCAAGCCATTATCAACAGCGGTGAGGTCCAATCACACTGCATTTTCTAGAACGGATTCAGCTTTCACTTTCCTTCTTACAGCATTACTACAAGAATGGCGTCTGCAGATGTGAGAGAAGAGCTGAACTGCTCCATCTGTCTTGATGTTTACAAGGATCCTGTAACTCTGAGGTGCGGACACAACTTTTGCCGAGCCTGTATCGACCGTGTGCTGGATACACAGGAGGCGTCTGGAGGCTATTCCTGTCCGGACTGCAGGGAAAAGATTCAGGATCGCTCGGCGTTGTCCCGAAACGTAACCCTCCATAACATAGCTGAGCGTTTTCACTCCGCTCAGCCAGCTCAGGAGGAGAGCGGAATCTTCTGTACTTATTGTGACTTCTCCGTTCCTGCCGTTAAGACCTGTCTGCTGTGTGAAGCTTCTCTATGCGGCAAACACTTAAAAAAACACGGCAAGTCACTGGAACATGTGTTAGTGGATCCCACCACTTCCCTGGAGAACAGGAAATGCTCCATCCACAAAAAGATCCTGGAGTATTACTGCACTGAGGACTCTACCTGTATCTGTGTCAGCTGTTGCTTGGTTGGGGAACACGGCGGGCACGCGGTGGAATCGATAGATGATGCATCTGAAAAGAAAAGGATAAAACTGAGGACCATCCTAGAGGAACTGACCTCGAAGAGAGAGCAAGGTGAGAGAAAAGCCCAAACCCTGCTGAGACACAAGAAAAAAGTGGAGAAAAAGTTGACTGGTGAAACCGGGAGGATTACTGCCCTTTTCAGAGACCTCAGGAAAGAGATGGATGACCTGGAGAAGAGAGCCTTGTCTGAGATTGATAGACAGGAAAAGCGGATAATGTTGTCCTTCTCTGATTTGATCCAGCAGCAGGAAGTCGAGAAGGACGAGCTGTCCAAGAAGATGCACTACATTGAAGAACTGTGCAACGCCACCGATCCTCTAGCCATCCTAAAGGAGCGGCAATCGGAAACGATGGACCTTTGTCATCCCGAGGAGGTAGAAAATCAGGACACTGGGAAGGACGGTAACGTTCTCTGCAATGTTGGTGATCTGGATAAGAATCTGATCTCACTTACTCTGCATTCAGGTTTAAGTAACATGGTATCACGCTTAAAGAATGAGATCCACATACAGGAAGCGGTTGATGTGTCGATGGATAGAAACACAGTTTCCAATTTTCTCCAAATAGAAGATGACCTGAAAAGGGCTTATTATACAAAAAGCCAACAACACCCAGATTCACCTGAGAGGTTTGAGGATTGCCAAGTTTTTAGCACCCGGGGCTTCTCATCGGGGCAGAATTTCTGGGAGGTGGAGACCAGTAGGACAGGAAATTGGATGATAGGGGTGGCCTATGCCAGTATAGAGAGGAAAGGGGAGCACTCTTTCATTGGGAACAATGACAAGTCTTGGTGTTTGTGCAAGGTCAGTAATAAGAAATACTCAGTGATGCATGATAGTAAAACTATCCAGTTACCTGACAAATGCTCCAGCCAGAGATTAGTGATCTATCTGGATTATAAGGCTGGGCGGTTGTCCTTTTATGAGCTCGGTGAAGCCGTCAGACACTTATACACCTTCTCCGCCACCTTCACTCAGCCCCTCCATGCTGCATTTTACATATGGGATGAGTGGTTACGAATCAGAAGTTAGGTCAGTTATAAAAAAGTGTTGCCAGATTACACATTCTACATGCAGATCATTCTCTGCAGAGAACAATTGTTAGTCCATGATTACTATAGTACTATAAATATAATCATGTATACTGGCAGCACAGGAAAATAGACTGAAAACAAAGCAGAGTACTTGCCCTAAGGGGTCACTGTATCTTTAATAAAATAAAATCCTAGCTTAGCTTACCCCACTCTCTGCTCATAAAGTGCTTAAAGAGACCCTGTCACCAAGTTAAAACAAAGCAGGTACAAGCACAGAAAAAGCAAGCATTTTAAATGCCTCCTTGCAGTGTTTTTTCTGCACATTAATTATTTTAATTGACTTGCAATGTGCCTCAGAACTTACTAGCAAATGTGACTATTTCATGAAGAGTCAGTTTCCTAGCACATGTAGAAATGTCACCAGCACACCAATCCTTTTAAGATAGCAAAAGCTTCATTTATTGATGTTTTTTGTCATATGACCAAACAAGGGTCCCTTCATCAGGATTGCGCCATCTGCGGTCACTGCGAGCACCCCCCACTACAAGGGACATATCGGTAAGGAGTGCGACAAGGATAGTACTTAGTTTCCTAGCACAGCCCCCTCTGTGCTTGCATGTCATAGCCCTCTCCTCTTTTGGTAGTGTCTTAATTTCTTTCTGTGCTGGCCCAGCTCTTCCGCCACTTACCTCCCTATATAACCTTATATGTAGCAGCTGGGGGAGGAGAGAAAGGGCATACAATAGAACAGGGAAGGGCAAACTTCGGCCCTCCAGTTGTGGTGAAACTACAACTTCTCCTTGATGGTTGAATAATAATCTTAGGAGCCCAGAGCTCTCAAATGTATGTACCCTTTTACCATGGAGTTGGCAACTTAAAGGAGAACTACGGGGTAAGTGTTTTTCCCCATAGTTCTCTGCAGGGTCACGAGAGGAAATATACTAACGTCCTCCAGTGACCCAAAGCTCAGTATACCGCGTGCTACAGCTCGCGGTATACTGAGACCGCCGCAGCCGGGACGGTTCCCGACATTACTGTCGAGATCCGCCCAGCTGCGTGATTGACAGCGAGCTCTGCCTATCTAGAGGCAGAGCCAGCTGTGCCTGCCGCCTCCCCCGTTCGTTCCTCCAGCCATCCCTGGAGGATCGGACAGGGGAGGGGGGGGGAGCCGTGAATGACAGTCACGGCTCTCTGTAGGGACAGGATCGAGAAGTAAGTGAACAATGGTATGTGTTCGCTCACTTCCCGATATATTGAGCCGACCTGTGACAGTTTCATTGTCACACTTCGGCTAGAACTATGAGGATGAGTGATTTTCACTCACCTCAAAGTTCTCCTTTAATACAAGGCATCAAAGCTGCTCATATTCCACAGCTGATTACTGAAAGGTAGCATGAATATTGAAAACAAAAACAGTCAAAGCCAACTGTATATTGTTTCATAGTTAAGCTGGCCAAACACCAGTAGAATTTAGTCTGAACGTTTTCACTTTCGGAACGTTGGTTCAATTTTCTAATGGTTAGTGGGGTCTAGTCGACGTTCATTTTCGACCATAGTGACAAGAGAAATCAAAGGAGCTGGATGGAACATTTTTCTCATCTGAACAAACAAAATTCTAACCGTGAATGTAATTTACTTCCCGGGAAAAATTGTAGATATTGTATTGTGCATTTACTAGGCACAAAAGAAACCTGTTTAATACATCTAGGATTCCATTCAAGTAGCAGGTCTTGACAAGATGGTAAGGTCTTTCAAATTAAATTAGTTGACTCAACAAAGACACGATTGAATGCTCCGATGAATTGATTTCAAACACGTGATCAAACTAAATTCTATCAGTGTATGGCCAGCTTTAGGAACACTGGGTGGACCTGGCAGGAAGGGAAGCAATTTGGAACTTGAATGCACACAAGAGTGTGTGTCGTCAGGAAAATGATCTTTGAGTGGACGGATGCCAGTCCTGGTAGCCCTAATGTCTATTAGGATACAGCCTGTGTGACATTTATTTTGCTGATAGAGTTATGTTTGGCTTTTTCTCTGTTCTTATTTCTCTGCTCTTGCTTATGCGTCATGCAGTGTGTTAACATTTAATAAAAATCATATATGACACAAAAAAGACTCATTTGGAAAGTGATTTTTTAAAAACACCATATTATTATTATGATTATACAGGATTTATATAGCGCCAACAGTTTGTGCAGCGCTTTACGATATAAGGAAGACATTACAATCACAATACAAGTCAAGACAAGATGGTAAGGAGGGCCCTTCCCCTGAGGGCTTACGAACTAAAAGGGAGGGGCCAGTGATACATGAGGAGGTAGCTGTGTGGGGGATGTACAGTATAATGGGACATTTTAGTAGAAGGTTAAAACTGACATTTCTTCCAGATCCACAAGGACAGGGACTCGTTAAATAACTTGCAAGTAATGTATAATATAAAGAGTTATTATAATTTTTGAGTTGAGCAAGTTTAGCAAATATGAAATGTTGCATATGAATATAACGTACTCTTCTATCCAAACACGTTCCTTCCTATTATATACCATATTATCTGCACCACTATAAATAATACACAGTCCTAATAAAGGATACAACAACTTTATTTACTTTATTTATATCTTACAAATACAATATGGAAGAACATACTTGTGTAAAAAGCGCACATGCAAGAAAACATTTTATAAAAACACTTAAAGAAGACTTCTGGGAAGAACAAAAATGAACCCTTTCCGCTGCGCTGCTCCAAGGGTTAGGAGCTCATTTAGGTCTAGAGTCTAAAATAGCAAAGCTATAGTTCAATCCCTGTAGCCTCTCATGTAAAAGTCTCAGCTGACTTGAACATTGTCATTCTCCTAAAGCAAGAAGAAGATCACACATTCAGATTGTGCCATGTTGTAAATGAACAAAGTGCCAGTCCCAGAAAGCAATATTGGGGAATTCTGACAAGTTAATCCTGGGGCTGAAGGTTTGGAATGATGTATGAGTGACGTTGGGCTTCAGAAGGGTCGATGTGGAGGATGTGACTAATTTGAGGTAAGTCTACTCTCAGTGTATTGCTATATACAGTATGTGCCATATTTGAAAACTCAGATGATTTGAGTTAGGGACCACACTTTGTAGAAGTGCATTGAATGTTTTACAGAGCCCCTTTATTCTGCACTGTATGTAAATGGAGGCGCAGCCTGGGTCCGTCATAGCAAGCTGAAAGTTCTCTAGAAGCGAATATGTTTTATAAGAAAATTAGATCAAAACCCTATCAGAATGGAATTTAATCCGATAAAGCACTGTGTATCATTAAAAAATTGCCATTCTTTTTTTTTGTTTCATAAAATATTGTTTTCAACTTAATTTCCTAAATTTCTCAGTGCTGCTGATCTCCTTCAGCCCCTTTTTACTACTTCCTGTCTACATGCACTCGCTCCAGTGTCCACAGTTGAAAACCAGTAGTGATGGTGGACCATGCCTATGTAATTTATTTCAGTGTGGCTGCTTGTAGTCTCTATCAGGGGCACATGTAGTAGTTACATAGTATTTGAGGTTGCAATAAGACACAGGTCCATCGAGTTCAACCTTTATGTGTAAGTGTTTGTGTAGTGTGTGCATGTGTGTATATGAGTGTGTATATGAGAATAGCGTAACGCAACAGACTTCCCATTCTTGCCAGCTATCAAGCATGATGGAAGCCCCCAGTGATATACAATGGAATTAGCATGCAATCTCTCCAGCAGTGGTCGAAACACTCTTCCTTTTTATAGTTTCACGTCTAAGTCAGGAAAGATTTTTAACGATACTCCTTTATATGTAACTGAATCATTATTCCGAATTTTCCTCATAATTTCTTTATCTGTATAATAATGAAAGCTACAAACAATGTCTCGTGGCAGGTCCGTAGCGCTATTGCGCACATATGACACGGTCCAACATAAGGGGGAGGTGGCTTCTCTACTCAATGTGTTATTAAAAATAGATTGCGGTATTGACACCAATACACTTTCTTTTCGGGGATCCCACGGACCAGGACATTGTTCCTGCGGTGGCGGTTTTCCTGCTGTTCAGTTCGGTATATCAATGAACGGACATTAAGCTGGAGGGTCTTATTACTCTCTTACAACTCCTTAATAGTTACTGCATATTGATCAAGGTGGGTGCAGTGTCCTCTACTCGTGACTGAACATGTGAGATATTCTCTTTTATTGTACTAAGTTAATTTTTAACTGTACTTTCCAAGCGTGAGAACATTTTCTCTAATAACTAATAAATAAGGTAGGGGAAATCCTAATGAACTCTGCAGTATCATAGACCCCCCATATAGGTCTGAGCATGATGATACAGCTGTAGAGCCATTCCCCTCTACCCCACCTGGGGCACTTGAATGAAGATTCTGATTCTGTTGCTCCTCTCCCACTCCAGATGCCCCCAGAACTCTCTTTGTCTGCGGTTAGGAATCTCTTCATTGGACCTGCTCTGGGCGCTGAGCTTGGTCCCACATGCAGCCGCCGTCTCCCCATACTGACTATGTTCAATAAGTGCTGGCTCCGACTTACTGCTGTAGGCTGAGACTCACTATCAGCATAGGCTCACACAAAGAGGAAGGAGAGACGCCAAGTTGTAATCTCAGAGATGAGGGGACGGACACGACGGTTCGTTTCAGTCTGAGACCTTTCATGGAAGGAGCCTGTATGGAGCAATCTTAGACCGGTCCACCCGTCATCATGACGCAGACACGCCCCCCTGCACATCACTGCTTTTAACCATGGATACTTCTGCACTGCTAGACCAGCTGAATTGCTGCATCTGTTTGAACATTTACAGAGATCCCGTAGCGCTGAGATGTGGACACAGCTTCTGCCGGGTCTGTATCGCGAGTGTCTTGGAAACCCAAAAGCCTTCTGGAGTTTACAAATGTCCCGAATGTAGAAAAAAATTTCAAGAAGAACCGTCAGTGCAGGAAAACATCTCTCTCCGTCATATAGCAGAACACTTCCTGTCTACTCAGCCGAAGCAAGAGCAGACTGGGTTCCTCTGCAATTATTGTATTCACTCTCAAGTACCGGCTGTTAAAACCTGTGTGCATTGTGAAGCTTCATTGTGCCCGGCCTTGGGGCAGCAGGGAGTAGAGGGGCAGCAGGGGTGTGGAATTCCTATCTCCCGATGCCCGAGACATGCAGTTCCGGGCGCAGGGCAGGTAGTTGGTTTCTAAATTTAGCCCTGCTTTGGGCAAGCAGAGTTAAATGTACAGCGGGGAAGCCGCCGCTTGTTTTGAACATGTGATCTCGGCGATGTCGCCGAGATCACTTGTATGCAGCCTGCAGGCCTGCCATTCTCCATGGGGGGTGGTGGTTTGGTAGGAGGGGGGCGCATTGAGGAACCTGGCCTTGGGGCAGCAGAGAGAGTAAATCCGGCCCTGCCTCCATATGTACATGGCAGTGCAGTGTACCGTGCCTTTAGGTGGTATAGGCGGCACCTTCAACAACACAGTCTGCTTTCAGCAAGCAAGGTGGCCATTAAGTTTTTCTCCAGAATACAAGATGTGGTTTTTACAGATTCAGCAAAATGGTGCACTGTCCCTTTAAATTACTGCTGACACACACTTCACAGTTCTTAGCTCAATGGCACTTCAGCAACATGTACACACCATGGTTCATGACTAGTTTTTTAGGGGGGGGGATCGACTTTTTCCCTTTGCATATCTCCACCAATTGTCGTGGTCAGCTTCAAATGTGTGGTTTGCAGAGAGGTAGCTTAGACTTCAAAGTGCGTTTAAGGGCTTCCTGCCCATGCTTGTTTGTCAGTGTTGCATTAAAAATAAAATAAAGATTCCTTCACAATCCAGTACACAACAAAACATTGAGCCTCCTTTCTGGCTGTGACACAGTACTGGTCTATTATGGTACAACCTGCATACAGTTTCACTCTTGAAACTCTCAATTCACCCATTATTGCTAACAGTGTGGGTGAAGGAACCCTCCCAAAGGGCTATTGTATTTTGACAGCTGCTAATTGGCTGTGCCCACTGTTTGGCTGAAAGTGTTTGGATTTTGGAATTTTTCAACAACCTACTTACAGTATGTCAGATGGGGAGGTCCCAACAGGGCAACACACTGGTTGAATTTTAGCTGAATCAGCAGGACTTGGCTGACATTTGGTCAGTGTTTGGCCATCTTTACATGCCATTACACTGCTCATCCCAGAGAAGAATACTGCTAAACAACCCTTACAATTACCACCAGATTATCCCATAAAACACATGACACTCCTCTGGACCCAAAGGGGCAGTTTGTCACAATACATTGGTGGTAACTGGTGAAACAACCCAGCAAATACCTTCCAAGACAAGCACATTTTAATCTGCTTTGTGTGTTTCTGTTTATCGTGTAGCTCAAGGACTATATGGTTAATCAATAGCTCACGTTCATAGTTCAAAAGTCCATCTTCATGGTACGCGCCCTGTACAAAATATAAAAAAGGCAGGATTGTGAATTGAAGCGCCACACTGCGTTTAATAGTCCTGATTCATCTTTATTCAATGTAGAGTTGAGGGGACAGTATATAAATATGCAAAACAAATGCCAAACGCACTCATCAATTTGTAACCAGCTCTAAGCAAGGTGCACATGTTGTGATGTGCGGGGTCCCTTGTGTGTTCCTGTGCCTTTAAGGAGGTTGGGCTTCCTCCTGACAAACCTGCACCCAATTTTATCTTTTGCCACATGTACTCCAAGATGGAGACTCTCATAGTTTAGAGTTAGGACCGCACTATATGGAGGTGCCTGGCGAGGCGGTGCGGCTTTCACATTTTCTGCAGAAGACGTGTATCTAAACCTCTGTTTTTAACCTTAGCGGTGAGACAGGTTTTTTTTGCATGCTGGCTGGTGAGTGTGCTGGGAAACGTTTTGCTGTAGTATATAAATATGCAATGCATTTCGGAATCTCATACAAACAACCCCTTTCATCAGGGCTTACTAAGGAAGAGCATGCATCAGGACTCGGCCGTATTTCCCACAAGGCCAACAGAGGCCCAGCCTCAGTGCAGCACGGAGTAGAGGGGCAGCAGGGGTGTGGGATTTCTATCTCTCGATGCCTGGGACATAAAGTTTCCGGGCGCCGGGTGGGTATTTGTTTTATACATTTAGCCTTGTTTTGTACAAGTGATCTCGTCGAGATCACTTCTATGCAGATCCAGCCATGTCAGGACTGTGATGGCTTGAAATTGGATATCATTTTGTCCAGTGTGGGAATGCACAGAGCTCTTTAGCAGCGAGATAGGATAAACCAATAGGATAAACCTTGTCGGTCAGGCTCTTTTATTCCACTTCTTTTCAGTACCAAAATATAAAAAGAGGCATGTTCACTGACAGTGTAGCAACCCAGAGTATGCATCCCAAGACCGTAAAATGTTTGTTATGCCTTGTGTATTTCTGTTTATCCTATAGTTCCAGCATTATATGGTTAATCTATAACTCGCACACAAAGTTTACAAGTCCATTTTTATGGTTATTAATACACACCCTGTACAAAAGATAAAAGGTGGCATTTTCACTGAGAGTTCCACATCACCGCTTTCAACCATGGATACTTCTGCACTGCTAGACCAGCTGAATTGCTGCATCTGTTTGAACATTTACAGAGATCCCGTAGCGCTGAGATGTGGACACAGCTTCTGTCGGGTCTGTATCACGAGTGTCTTGGAAACCCAAAAGCCTTCTGGAGTTTACAAATGTCCAAGATGCAGAAAAAGATTTCAAGAAGAACCGTCAGTGCAGGAAAACATCTCTCTCCGTCATATAGCAGATCACTTACTCTCTACTCAGCCGAAGCAAGAGCAGACTGGGATCCTCTGCAATTATTGTATTCATTCTCAAGTACCGGCTGTTAAAACCTGTGTGCTTTGTGAAGCTTCACTGTGCGATAATCATGTGAGGGTCCACAGCAAGTCAGCAGAACACATCTTAACAGACCCCACTACCTCCTTGGAGAGCAAAAAATGTTCTGTCCATAATGAGATCCTTAAATATTTCTGCTCTGATGATAATGTCTGCATTTGCGTGTCTTGCTCCTTGGTTGGAGACCACAAAGGCCACCCAGTAGAGATTCTGCCAGAGGCTGCTGTTAAAATGAAAGAGACCTTGAAGGAAGTCCTGGAGCAACTGACCTCAAGCAAGACGAAAACTGAGGGGAGGCTGCAAACTCTACAGAAGACCAAGACAACGGTGCCGGAAACTGCAGCTAACATGAAAGAGAAAGTTGCCGCCCTGCTGAAAAACATCAGGGAACAGTTGGATGAGTTAGAGAAGAAAGCCATGAGTCAGATCTCAACACAGGAAGAAAATGCATTAAAGTCAGTTAGTGATTTGATCCAGAAGCTGGAAGAAGACCGGGAAGACCTTGCAAAGGAGATCGCTGACACCGAGGAGCTGTGTGAAATGACTGATCCCTTAAGTGTCCTACAAGCATGTGAAACCGACATGGATGAGGTAGAAAAACATGAGGACAATATAACAGATGATCAAGTTTATTCTGCTGGAAAATTAGATGAGGGCCTGGTTTCAGAACATTTACACATAGGATTCTGCAATATTCTGAATGATATGAAGAAACATCTTCAGATACATGAAATAACCAATATAACACTGGATGCAAATACAGCGTCTAACAACGTATTGTTATCAAACGACTACAAATCCGCTTGCAAGAACAACCAGGACAACCATTGCTATGAAAGCCCACAGAGGTTCAAGCACAATGCTCAGGTCTTGAGTTTAGAGAGTTTTGGGGGACAATGTTATTGGGATGTTGACACTGAGAGGTCAAACTACTGGATTATAGGGATGTCCTATAGCAGTATAGCCCGAGAGGGGTCAAAATCATGGATTGGTTCCAACAATAAATCTTGGGGTTTACATAAAGCAGGCTACACTTATAAAGTGAGACATAATGATAAGGAAATCTCTCTCCTTGGAAATTTCGGCCAGGGACAAAGATTCCGAGTGTATCTAGATTATGTGGCTGGGCATCTGTCCTTTTATGAGCTAAGTGACCAGATCAGACATATACACACCTTCACTGCCACCTTCACTGATTCCCTTCACATAGCTTTGTGTGTATATGACAGTAGATGGATAAGAATTATAATTTAGGGACAATAAATAATAGATGGTTAAATGGTGTTGAAAGGGTTAACCTTGTCAAGATGTATCTAAAAACAGTTTGTGTTTACTGATTAAAAATGTCTTACCGTATATACTCGAGTATAAGCCGAGATTTTCAGCCCATTTTTTTGGGTGAAAAGTGCCCCCCTCGGCTTATACTCGAGTCAGCGCCAGGTGTCATCTTACTTACCTCGCCGAGCGTCGCGTCACTGCTGCTCCGGTGGGCGGCGCTCCGAGCGGGGTCATCTGGCAGTCTCCGGCCACCTAAATTAGGACCCGGAGACTGCCAGATGACCCCGCTCGGAGCGCCGCCCACCGGAGCAGCAGTGACGCGACGCTCGGCGAGGTAAGTAAGATGACACCTGGCGCTGACTCGAGTATAAGCCGGCCCGAATATAAGCCGAGGGTGGGAAATGAGGCAGCTACTGGTAGATAGATACCAATAAAATTACATTAATATTTATTTAAAAGAAAAATAACCTAGCTCTGTAAGTGGAAAAGGGGGTACAGGGCTACATACAGATCATTTAATCCATTCAGGTTAGTATAATTGTAAATGTATTGTCTGCACTGTATTAGCAGTATATACTCTATATGGAGTATATACTGCTAATACAGTGCAGACAATACATTTACAATGATCCTCTGCTAACATGAATGGGTTAAATGATCCGTAGTACATGATATGTAGCCCTGTACTATGGATCATTTAACCCATTCATGTTAGCAGAGGATCATTGTAAATGTATTGTCTGCACTGTATTAGCAGTATATACTCTATATGGAGTATATACTGCTAATACAGTGCAGACAATACATTTACAATGATCCTCTGCTAACATGAATGGGTTAAATGATCCGTAGTACATGATATGTAGCCCTGTACCCCCTTTTCCACTTACAGAGCTAGGTTATTTTTCTTTTAAATAAATATTAATGTAATTTTATTGGTATCTATCTACCAGTAGCTGCCTCATTTCCCACCCTCGGCTTATATTCGGGACGGCTTATACTCGAGTATATACGGTAATTACGTCTATAAGAAAATAGGGTGATTCCTGTTGCACAAATTTAGAATATTAAATCTGAAATCCAGGCAAACAGCACAATACACAGATGAAATGCATGAAAGTTGCTTTACCTGCCATGGGATTTTTATTTCTCTCTTTTAATTTTTGAGCACTCTCCCAATGTAAGGTGCAGGGAGGGGGGTGGCCCTTGCCTGCCCTGCCAGGCCTGTACCCGGATTAAGGGTCTGGTTGGGTATTTTAAAGGGGACCCAACTTCCCCCCCCCCCACACACTTTAAAAAAACAAAACATTAACTTGGGGTCCCTCCTAACTTCCCTACCAGACCTCAAGGGCCTGGTATGAATCGAGAGGGTGACCGCGCCGTTTTTAAAAAAACAATGTGTTCACATTAGTGCGGTGAGAACGGTCTGTTTCCGCAGACTGTTCTCCCCACTTCAGCTGTGACTTCGGCTCAGCCGAGCCGAAGCATATGCGTTCTCGGCTGCTCATATGCTCGGCTGCTGTACGGGCTATTGTAAATAGCTTGTACAGCAGCCCTTCGGTTCCCGAAGCTACGGCTATATCTTTCGGCTGCTTTGTGAACAACCCCCTTAGACTTCTTTAAAAAGGAACTTCAGGATTTATTAAAATTAACCCTTGCAGTGGGGCTACCCCCCTCCCCACCCCACTGCAAGGCTTCAGTGCTTGTTTTGGCCTAGGTGACTCAAATAAAGCGGATATACTCACCTGATCCTGCCTTGCTGCTAGACTGGTCTCTGTAGCCTCTTTTCTTCCAGGCTTCAGCGGTCTAAAGAACCCATGATGTCTTCACATCTAATGCAGGTCCCTTAGACGTGAGGATGCTGAGGGACATACCACACCTGGAGTGGAGAAGGAGAGAGATGATCAGTCGCCGCCACAGGACTGACGATCAGGTGAGTGTATCTGCTATATTGAGTCCCTAGACATGTTTGCAGTGAGGAGGTAGCCCCACTGCGAGGGTTAATCTTATTCATTTCAGGAGTTCATTTTTACCTTTTTTATTCTCTCTTTTGTACCAATATGTTGCAGATATTTGATTTTTATTAAGCACAGTTCCCACCTCATTTGAGATGCACTTTTGGGAATGTTTTCAAAGCATCGAGAAATCAGGTCTCTCAGACTGTTGGCAACAGTTATTCTCATAGTCCCAAAACGTACGGCACTTTGTAATGAGAGAACGTTTGCCACTGTGCCTTACTTTCTGTATATCAAACGTTATCTATATA
>NW_017306394.1:552674-565017 GCF_000935625.1 Nanorana parkeri
TATCTGTTATGCGTATCTGGCATGGGTTGTTATCCAATACAATAGACAAAAATTCAACCATAAAAAATACATTTAACAAGGTAATAATGATAACGGATCTGCTTTAATTTGAGTGTTTTATTTTAACTGCCTGGAGTGCATGTGATGTCTCTATAAAACAAGAATGATTCTTGGGGATCTATTTATAGACAAGCAAAACAAATGGCAAACGCACTCATCAATTCGTTAACAGCTTTACAGCAAGGTGCACATGAAAGGGCTTCAAACAGTAAAACATCAAAAAGTTTTCAGGCACACTCACCAGCCAGCATGCAAAAAAACCTGTCTAATCACTAAGGTTAAAAGCAGAGGTTTCTTTTCAGGTCAAATGTATTTTTCAGAAAATACTGCAATATGGCCATTGGATGGAGCTGAGGAGCATAGGAAATAAATACTTTTTTTCCAATGTTCCTCTGCTCCACCAAATGGCCACAATGCAATATTAGAAGGTTTGTTTTTTTTCTCCTCCATTTTTACAGGACGAACGTCTACAGAGATTCGCAAATAGCTCTGCGAATTGTTTATAACTAGACCCCTAAAAGTAAGGCAAAAGTATTACCAAACATCCCAAATACTAGAATATCAAACAGTTCTGATTGCTGGACCTATGAATGGGGTAACTTGTGAAAAACAGGCATTTACTTGTACACATACAGTATCGGTGTAGTTAGCTTCTCTCTTGGGGCGGGGGACAGACTGTTGATGGGTCTAATCCCATGTCCAGATTTTGCATGTAAAATGTTTGATGTAATATAAACAGATTAATAAAGTTGATGACATGGGATACTACTACTAATAATAATAATAAAGGGAATCATGTAAACTCCAATGTTTCTGTAATAATAATGATACAATGTAACTACAACTATTAGATCATTGAAATAAACTATTCTTCTATCAATCATATTTTCTACATTTCCTGCTTGCCTGTATGTCTTTTCAGGGGTCGCCACCTGAGGCAAGAGTAGGGGGGCAGCTGGTCACGAACTGGGGGGGGTGAGTTGGGCTCTAGCTGGTGTCATTGTGGTGCACCGCCCAGCCCTGACCAGCTCACTGACATCACTGGTTGCCAAGAGCTGACTGGGACGCCTGCCAAAGCATCCGTGGCTGCTAAGAGCTGGGAGGGGAGGTGTATGGCCCTTACACATCTCCCAGCCCAGCTCTTAGCAACTTGGGATGCTCTAGCCGGAATGGGGGTGGCAGGCTCTGCCTCCTGCCCCCCCCACGTAACTCAAGGAGATGCCGCCTGAGGCAACAGCCTCGGTCTGCCACATGGAGACAGCCCTGTGTATTTGTTTCACTTTTTTCATGATCTTGGTCTTTGGCTAAAGGTATGATGTCATGGGGTATGGTATTTTTTATTTTATACCATCATTATAATAATAATACAATCCTAAAAATATCGTTAAACCTGCGTGTCTGCTGAAAGGTGCTTATGTAAAGGAGCTTTCTTTATGCCATTATCACTGTTTGCAAAGTGTCTTACAAAATTACAGTGAGGTCTTATTATTAAATCGGCATATTCATGTGATTAATATCATCTTTACTTTAAAAGCCCGACTGCACTTTCAGTTTAAATCGGGTAAATTCAGTCCTGGTGCAAAAACAAAAAGGTGTTGAAAATCTTTGGCTGGGTTCACACTTTTTTTGCTGGGATGCGTTGTGATAATGCGTGCATTGAGGCAATGCACGTTAGTGCACATTACAGTTGTAGTGCATTGCAGTGCCATGCATTTTGAGGCACCCCATCGCAATAAAGCAACACAGTTCCAACGCACATTTGTTGCAGAACAACACAGCGCACAGTAAAGCACTACCATGCATTGTGGAGCCAAAAATTGTGCACGTCTGTTTTCACAGTTGTTTTGGTGCATAGCGAGCCAATTTATTTCAATGCAGTGCACGTTAATGCATGAAAAAAACGCGCGTTACACAATGCACCCCAGTGTGATCCAAGCTGTACTGTTTTTTTTCTTTAACCTGAGTAGAAAAGTGTGTCCCCTTCCAGCATGCTGCAGTGAAAGACCCTTACTCTCTTTGTGGAAGCAGTGGTTTCTCTGGAAAGGCCCTACATGCCCCCTGTTGAGTAAGACCTACAGTTCTGGAATCAGCAAAGCTCATGCTCCCTGCTGAGGGAGAAAGAGAGTTCTGGCTCTGACTCAGCAGAGGGCATGTTGAACGTCTTCCAGAGAGACCTCTGCTTCCACACAGAGAGCGAGGGTCCTTATCTACATCATGCTGGCACGGGGCAGGCTTTTCTGCTTATGCTGTGACTGCTTTCTACATAAAACCAACTGTAAAGGTGCCCATACACCTGCCAATTATCGTACGATAATCGCGGGTGATCCAGCGGTCGTACGATAATCGGCAGGTGTATGGGCAGCGTGCGACCGCTTCTACTGTAAGGTCGCACGACTTTCGTCTTCCGAGCACGCTGGAAAACCTGCCGAAAATCGTATGATTTTCGGCGGGTTAGTGGCGTGCTCAGAAGACAAATACAGCACGGCCCGGTGTGCGCAAGCGCACACTTACCGCTCTGCACTGCAATCATCGGAAGCCCGCCCCTCAGCCGGGAGGGCTTGCGATGGTCGCAAGTACGATCTGCCTGTCCAAGATGGGCAGGTCGTGCAAAATTTTAATCACCTCTATATGTATGGGCAGCTGAAGACTTTGTGCACCTTTTGTCTTGATGCACCTGCGATATAATTAGCTAATTTAAACTAAAAGTTCAGTTGGGTTTGAAAATAAAGATAATGATAATCATAAGAATGACGTGATTTATTAATTGGACCCAATTGTTGTAAAACCCTTTGCAAACAGTGATAACGGCATAAAGACTTCTCCTTTACTGTATATAATGCACCTTTTAGCAGACATGCAGGGTTATCCGTGCACTTAGAAGCCACACTGCATGATTCCCTGTACCAGCTGTAAAAAGAGTTAACCTGGAAGACGTCCGGCTCTCTGGATGACGCTGTGTTTCCTGGGAGTGAGCAAACTTTCACTTTCATGCTTACTCCAATATTACAAGAATGGCGTCTGCAGAAATGAGAGAAGAGCTGTACTGCTCCGTCTGCCTGGAAGTTTTTACAGATCCGGTAACTCTGAGATGTGGGCACAACTTTTGCCGGGTCTGTATAGATTGCGTGCTGGATACACAGAAGTCGGGTGCTTATTCTTGCCCGGATTGCAGGGAAGAGTTCCAGGATCGTTCCACTCTGTACAGAAACATAACCCTCCGTAACATCGCCGAGCGTTTCTTGTCTGCTCAGCCGGCTGAAGAGGATTCTGCCATGTTCTGCACTTACTGCACCGACTCTCAGGTACCTGCTATTAAATCTTGTCTGCACTGTGATGCTAGGCTGTGCAATAAACACCTTAAAATCCACAGCAAGTCACCAGAACATGCTCTGTCAGAGCCTTCCGATTGCCTGAAGGCCAAAAAATGCTCAATTCACACAGAGATCTTGAAATATTATTGTAGCGATGACTCTGTCTGCATCTGTGCTTCCTGCCTTACTGGTCAACACAGAGGGCACCAGGCCGAACCGATGGACGAAGCTTCGGAGAAAAAGAAAACAACACTGAGGGGTATCCTGGAGAATCTGACCTCAAAAGAAGCAGAAATGGAGAATAGACTCCAGAGCCTGCAGAAACACAAGGCGGATGTCCAAGAAAAAGCTGCTGGTGAAAAGAAGAGAGTGCTTGCCTTATTCGGAGACATTGCAAGACACCTGGGAGATCTGGAAACGAGAGTCCTGAGTGAGATCTCTGGACAGGAAGAGAAGATGTTGATGATGGTCTCTGGTCAGATGCAGCAGATGGAAACAAAGAAGGACGAGCTGCGTAGAAATGTGCGTTATATTGAAGAGCTGTGCAACAAGACTGATCCGGTAACAATCTTACAAGAGCAACTCACTGACTATAGTGACACTGAGGAGGGAGATATGGGGGATGGAGAGAGAAATGATCAACAGGTCCATGATTCAGGTGACCTGGACGAGGATAGGACTTCAGAGATGATGCTTGTAGGTCTATCTGACATCATGACTGTTGTAAAAGGAAGGCTGCGCTCTCAAGAAGCCTCGGGCCTACTCCTGGACGCGGCCACAGCTGCCAATAACATCAAAATGTCCGATGACTTGAAAGGTATCATCGCAACCAAGGAAGAGGAGGATCGCCCAGAGACGCCGCTGAGATTTCAGAAGTGCCAAGTTGTCAGCAGGCAAAGTTTTAGCTCTGGAAGACATTATTGGGAAGTTCTGACGAGTGAATCGGGGGGTTGGAGGTTTGGAATGACATATCCAAGCGTTCAGAGGGAAGGCGCCAAATCAGCCATAGGAGAGAATGACAAGTCCTGGTGTATGCGCAAGTTTCATAGTAATCACGCTGTAAGACACCATGGCACAGACCAACTCTTAGCTCATAACGTCTTGGGCAACAAGTTCCGAGTCTCACTGGATTACGAGGCCGGGAAGTTGTCCTTTTATGAGCTAGGTGATTCTCTCACACATTTATACACCTTCACCACCACCTTCACTGAGCCCCTCCATGCTGCACTGTATGTAATGGGAGGCAAGGCCTGGGTCCGCATGACAAGCTGAAAGGGTTCTGTAGCAGTAGTAGAGGCAGTAGAAGAATTTCAGGCAAACTGAATGTTTAAATTGTTTTAAACTTCTTCTGCTGACCATGCATGCTGCTTGTTGATGCGTGAAGTTCCCTTTCATAAGGATTTTCCTGCTCCCCTCATTGCTGGCCCTGCTGTCTGGTTTTAGGGTTACTCGGTTCCCTTGAAGGGTCCTATGGAGCCACCTTTACATGCACGCTCCCAGCCTGTACTAGAGATAAATGCGCTCTGTGTGCTACTACAGTGTGTGCATTCCCGCTAACATGCAAGCATGCTGCATAGGACAGTAAGCTACTCCCCTCTCCTCCAAGCTAGAAGATAGACAGCTCCTGGAGGCTGCACTGTTGCTTGTGTCCTGATGCTCTGTGTGTGCGCTCCTCAACAGGAAGTTCAGGGATGTAGTGTTGTTTAAAAGACAATTATGGGGTGAATGGAAAATACTCATCCACATAATTCAAGCCGACCTGTGACAAAGGAGCTGTCACAGGTCAGCTCTATTGATCGGGAAGTCAGCAAACACATACCGCTGATGGCTGACTTTCCGATCCTCTCCCTGCAGAGATTCCCCCCCTCCCCTCCTCGATCCTCCAGCACTGACTGGAGGAACGGATGGGGTAGGGGGCTGGCTCTGGCTCTAGCGAGGCAGAGCCAGCTGATATCCCGACAGTATTCTTGGGCTCTGTCCCCGCTGTGGCGCTCTCAGCATAAAGCGGGCAATAGTATATGTCCTCCCGTGACCCTGAGGAGAACTACGGGCAAAAAAGGTTGCCCCATAGTTATCCTTTAAAGTGGAGCCAGCAGCACAAAGCGGTGTCTGCATATACATATATTACTAAAGCTGAGGCTCCCAGACCCGAATAGCATTAGGGAGCTACCGAATGCAATTCGGAGATTCGGATCCTGAATGCCATTCGTGTCTAGGAGCCTCGGCTTTAGTATTATATGTATATTATACTTATATTATTATACAGGATTTATATAGCGCCAACAGTTTGCGCAGCGCTTTACAATATAAGGAAGACATTACAATCACAATACGATTCAAGACAAGATGGTAAGGAGGGCCCTGCCCCCGAGGGCTTACAATCTAAAAAGGAGGGGCAAGTGATACATGACGAGGTATATACTGAACACAAATTTTCGTTACGCCATGTGACCTTTCTGGCCAATCAGATGGCTCCCATGTTGTCGTAAAATTTGTGTTCAGACCCATTCGGATGCATTAGACCGAAAAACACATCTGATTGGCCAGAAAGTCACATGTCCGATTCAGTTTAGTTTTTGAACTAAATACGGACGGGATCCGATATTCAGAAACCAAAATTCGGATTCGGACACATTCAGATGGATCGGGATTCAGAAATTCGGATGTGTCCGAATGTCAGAATTTCAGAAAACTTCATCCGAATTTTGATTTGGAAGGAAACGAATAGCACATGTCTAGCGCCAAGCAGCCGCAAATGTAAATGGCAACACCTGCGGTTGAAGTTTGCAGCCGCTCATTCATATTCAGGAGAGTCAGTCACAAATGAACATGGATTCGCTGATGCTGCCCGAGGCTCTGCTTATCTTTCATCATAGAAATGACAATTCTCTGTACGCAAACAAGTGTTTCATTTCATCCACAGCTCAAAATGTAAATCTGTCAGTAGAACCTGTTATATTTATTTACCAATAAAGCTGGAGTTTATTTTACCTTCTCCGGTTCTTCCTTTCCTCCCTCATCAACATGCCAATTACACCTTTCTGTTTCCATTGCATACCTTATCTCATATAGTGATGTCATCACTGGGCCTCTGTGCTTCTCTGAGCCCTCAGCCCTGATGCAAGAAGTCGTCTGGCTCTTGGGAGGAGTTATACAAGTATTAAAATGCCTTGATGGGTGGGTATCAGACTGGACTCTCTGCTTTCTCCTCCTATCAGCATGTTCTTGAAAACATATTACAAGATTGGCTCCTTTTGCTGCTTCTCGAGCCCAGGTACTTGCATTTACAATACAATTAATGCCATTTAATTAGTATGGCTGCTCTAAAGAGGCCCTGTCACCAACTTATAAAAAATAGCAGTTAAAAGCAGAGGAAAAAAAATCTAGTAAATTGAATGCCTACATGCAATGTTTTTCTTTTGCATAGTCAATTTTTATTCACCTGATCTTGTTAGGAAATGTGACTGCTCTAGGAAGAGTCAGTTTCCTAGCACAGCCCCCTAATTTCTTGCATGTCCTAGCCCTCTCGTCTCCTGGGACTGTCTGTACTGCTCCAGCTCCTCCGCCCCTTCTGTTACCTCTGTACATAACCCTTTACATAGATGCTGGGATGGAGTGAAGTGCAATGCTAGCAGGGGGAGGCAAACTCTGGCCCTCCAGCTGCGGTCTAACTGCAAATCCCATCATGCCTATGCCTCTGGAAGTCATGCCTGTTGTGGCTGACAGAGTCCTGCAATGCCTCATGGGACTTGTAGTTCCACAACAGCTGGAGGGCTGGATGTTGCCTACCCCTTCTATACAGTGTCACTTGAGTGCCCGCTCAGCGTCAGGTGGGGCTGCTGACATGACATCCAAGATGGCGGCACCTGGCATGCAGTCTCTGAACCTTTGGATGCCTACACAGGGGAGGCTTTTACAGGTAAATAACATACAAAAATACAATTAATACATATATAATCTTATGAAAAGATTGTTATTGAATGTAATAGTCTGGCAACAGGGTCTCTTTAATTAGTGAAACACTTATAAAGATTTAATATGTTGATAAAGAGGAATATTCCTGGATCTCAAAGTAGGGCCAGACCCTGAAAGTCAGACGTGTCTATCTATGTAGGACTATAAGGTCCATTATATCAGAGTACAGTGCAACCCTAACGTCATCTCCGTTTCCCTGCTATGCCCTCAGTTAAGACGGAGTCTTGTGTGACCAGACCAATGACGCATCACTTCCGCCCTTCCTAGCTTCTGCTGACATCACTTCCGCCCTCCCTGGCTTCGGCTGACATCACTTCCGCCCTTTCGGTCTCCTAGCGTCACCACTTCTGCCCTCCCTTACACGTCATTGCCCTTAGCTAACATGGAGGCTCTGCTGAAAAAGGAGTTGAGCTGCTCCCAGGTGAAGCTGTCTGGTCACTCAGGAGGAGGCTGCATCAGCCAAGGCCAGAGCTATGACACTGACCTGGGCTGCCTCTATGTCAAGACCAACCACAAGGCTGAGGTGCCGAGCCTTCTTACTAATCATCACTAATAGCACCTCTTAGATGGTTCTTATGAGTGCTGCCAACAATCACTAACCACAAATGTCTTTAGTTTTGTGCTACATCGTGCTTTTAATTAGGTGTGATTATCATGCTTGCTCACAACACGATGATTATTTTTGACTTCAGGATATTCTTTCAGTTTCAGTCATTTTGCAGTATTACAAAATATTTCAATGCAACCAGACAGAATTCTGCAACAATGTAGTTATATTGTTTATTATGTGGTTAGGTTTTTTTTTATATGTCTTTGTTTACAAATAAAACCCCCTATCCCAGCAGAGATATGTGTATGTAAACCCCAATGCCCCCTTCATAGTAATATATATATATTATATGTTTGTGTTGATTATTTTTGCCTTAGGAGGGCCGCTGGGAATCAAATAAATAAAATAAGAGAAGTAGTCTTACCTTACCTTATGTGATCCCTGTAATATTGCCATATTCCAAACTTTATTATTATTATACAGGATTTATATAGCGCCAACAATTTGCGCAGCGCTTATTACAATGTATCCAGGTAGAATTTTGCAATAAAGTAACTATATTCTTTATTATGTGGTTAGGTTTTTGTTACATTTCTTTACAAATAAACACCCCCCAATGCCCTCTTCACAGAAATAGATTGGGCACACAAACCACAATTAATCCATTTATGAGGCTAGGCTCACACACCTGCACGACACCCGGGCCGCGCGATCGTGTGCCAGTACACATAGCGTTTGCCGCGCGGCCCCATTGATATCAATGGAGTGACATCCGCGCGGCAATCGCAAAAAAAAAAAAAAAAGGTACAAGTACCTTTTTTTTGCGACACACGATGTGCAGCTTTTTTTCAGCCGCGTGATTCGCCCGGCCTGACTGGGGTGCCATTAGAAATAGAAGTAACTAAGCTGTCTCTGCTACTTGGGTTTTAGTTGCAGATATTTGCACGTTGAAGCCACACTGCCGCACCTAACGCGACACTGCTGCTTTTTTTCTGTGTTTGGTGCAGACATACATTGGAAGTCGTCGGCTGCCTTTCAAAGCGGATGTCTGGGCTTGTGGTGTGTTTATGTACCTTTAAGCAGGGTATGGCTGCCTCCAGGTGAACCTGCTTTTAGTTTGCACATCGCTATATACGTCTTATTATTGGGTTGGGGGTAGAGTTAGGGGACGCACTTTGCAGAGGTGCCTTGGCGGGGAGGTGTGGCTTCAAAGTGTATTTCCAAATGTGTACAACAAAAGTGGTTGAGGCAGTTGCTGGCCAGCTTAAAAGTGTGATGGGGACCCCCTTTCTACTGACACTATAGTAATACATTCTAAGCTTTGTAATGAAAATTGTCATATTTTCAAATGACCAGAAGCCATTTGTGTCTTTTTTTTTTTTTTTTTTTAGGCAAGGAGGATGTTCGAGGGGGAGTTGGCGAGCCTGCAAGCTATTCAGCAAACAGAAACCATCCGGGTTCCCAAAGCCATGAAGGTTATAGATCAGCCATCAGGGGGCGCTCTGCTAGTGATGGAACATATGGACTTCAGGAGTCTTAACAGGTAGATTATCAGCCATGGCAAAACCAGATGTTGTGGTCTCACTGCTTCTGGTGCATTGTCCATCAATGAGCATATGATCCATCGACCAGTGTGAGACCCGGTCACTATGCCAGCAGCAGGTGGGCAGGGCTGGGAACTCAAATGCAGAGATAAAACAAGGCATAGACACACCTGTGTCATCCACACAAAAAAAGTGTGTGCATTGGCCCTTTACATTTTTTATTTTTACTTTCTACACGAAATTTCTGCAAACGCTATTAGTTATACAATTTTCCATTATGATATGCAGTATAATAATATTCACTGTGAAAATTTTTTTAAATCTGCAGCTTTCATTAAAATAATTCCCGGTGATTATGCCATGAAGGTCCTTGTTCAGACATTTCCTGTTATAGGGTGACAACGCTCTGTCCTTGTCTCCTAGTTGTGCTCCTGTGTTGTCACCCGCTACCCTAGTGGAAACTACAAGTGGTCATGCTGACACACATTGCACAGGCATGGTCCATCGTTGTTGCTTTAGGTATATTTTGACTAGCAGGGTGGACTGTTCCTTTAAGGGCGTTTTCTCTTTTTAATCCCTTCAGACACTCGGTAAAGCTGGGAGAGCAGCTGGCGGAGCTCCACCTCCATAACCAGAGGCTGCGGGACAAGCTGACCAAAGAGAGTGGGACTGTGGGTAATGACAGGTTCAATCCACAATTCAAATGACACCACATGCCCTCCACAGTGCAATTACTTCAGTGCAGCCCGTGTCCGTATGGAGATCTCCCATCGCTTCCTGTCCCAGTGACACCCAGTGTGTCAGGGAGGGACGGGGTGTCACTGAGTCAGAAAGTTAATGCAAGTCTCCAAAATGGGAAGAGAACAATAAAAGCCTGAGAGAGGTTCTAACCCCAAATTCAAATAATTAAAAGGAATAAACCAGCCGGAGTTGGTTATTAATGAGCACTATTAGGCCTCATCGTGCACACGGACTGAAGAAAAAGCTGCTTTAAGATACATATGGCTTATCCGTACCACTACTACTTACTTACTTACTACTAGCTGGGCAGTGAGGAAGAAGCTGACATCTACAGTCCAGTGGGTTTAACATCTGGAGTAGCACAATTAATTGAATCACTCCTAAAAAAAAGGATCATTGAATATTTAAAACATACAACATGCGGGACCCAAAGCAGCATGGCTTTACTGATCATGTTAGACTAATCAGATTTTTTGACTATATCACAAATGTTTTGGACCAGGGTGGTGCTGAGGAAATATCATATCTTGATTTCAGCAAAGCATTTGATACAGTTCCATATAATGATGTTATAAAAAAGACTTTAGGGATATCTATGGTCAAAAACTAGAAATACCGTATTTTTTGCTCCATAAGACGCACTTTTTTCCCCCCAAAAGGAGGGGGGAAATGTGCCTGCGTCTTATGGAGCGAATCCCGACGCCCGAGACATGCAGTAGGAGCCGCTGCTCGTTTAATACGAGTGATCTAACGAGATCACTCGTATTAAAGCCGAGCAGCGGCGGCAGTGATCGAGTTCAGCAGTAGGAGCCACTGCTCGTTTAATACGAGTGATCTAATGAGATCACTCGTATTAAAACCGAGCAGCGGCGACGATCGAGATCACCATAGAGCAGACGAAGAACGGACGTTCTTCGTCTGCTCTGTGTGATCACTGAGACCGTGGCGCTGTAATTACAGCGCCACCTGTCTCAGCGGTCACTAACTGCAGCTTCTGTCATAGAAGCTGTGACAGAAGCTACAGTCTGTCGAGTGCTCCATAAGGCGCGCCGGACCTCCCTGCGTCCTATGGTCCGGTGCGTCTTATGGACCGCAAAATACGGTACATATTTTTTTTTCTACATTGTATTTCCATAAGTTCTCTCCCCCTCCTAATAACCAGATCCATCTAGAAGAATGTAAACTTACTTACTGAAGATGCCCATAGGATGTACATGCTCAATGCACTGACACCATTCCACTCAGCCCTGTGAATATGCACTTTCTTGTGTCACAACCATCATAGAGCCTTCCCTCTGAACTAAAACACAACGTCTGAACAATGTAATATTATCATTGCTTGCTGGAAGCAATGCATGATGGGATATGTAGTGTTGAGAAATGGAGATTCCATCACATCAAGCAGCAGGGAAAGAGACGCAAAGCACACTGGGAATCCAGGAAGTTGTAGAAAGTGATGGGCAGACGGAAGGCAGCGCTCACTACATAAAAGGGATTTGTTTTCAACATTATGAAAAACAACTCTACTATGTATTCCTATTACAATGCTGGTGTTATAACTGTAGAGGCTATGCTGAGACTTTACAACTCCTTTTAACCCTTTGGGTGGTTCAGTGGATATGCTGTTGGCTAATGGATAGATATCAGAGTGTGGTTGTAAACGGTTTCATTTAGAACAGGTACCAGTCACTAGTGGTCAAGGCTCTGTACTAGGTCCTTTTCCATTTAATCTCTTTGCAAGCGATCTAACGTAAGGTTTTGTTTGGGTAACGTATGCTAAGAAGCAAACTCCTGTGCTACTCCATCTAGTGGCAGGAATTCTGTGTAAATGAGATTTGCCCAGCTATTTTCTGGTGGAAGATTTATACATCAGCCCCATATCATGTCACTTCTGCAATAAAAATAAAATGGCTTCCTGCTAGCATTTTGAGTTGAATTTCTGCTTTCATTCGCTGTCTCCAGAATCTGAGTGTATTTTTCTTTTCCTCAAGGTAAAGGGCCTGGGCAGTCAGACCTCCAGTATGTGGACAAGTTTGGATTCCATACCGTGACATGCTGTGGCTTTATCCCTATCGTAAGATTGCTATAGTATCTATCTATCTATCTATCTATCTATCTATCTATCTATCTATCTATCTATCTATCTATCTATCTATCTATCT
>NW_017306394.1:566084-568593 GCF_000935625.1 Nanorana parkeri
TATCTATCTATCTATCTATCTATCTATCTATCTATCTATCTATCTATCTATCTATCTATCTATCTATCTATCTCATACCTACATATCATTATTATTATTATTATACAGGATTTATATAGCGCCAATAGTTTGCACAGCGCTTTACAATAAAAGGAAGACATTACAGTCACAATACAATTTAAGACAAGATGGTAAGGAGGGCCCTGCCCGTGAGGGCTTACAATCTATCCATCCATCCATCCTTCAGTATATTGCCTTAAAGTGAAACAACCCACAAAGTTTGCGGTTTGCACATTTTTTTTCCTTTCATTCTAGAAGACTCATTTCTTCTTTTCCAGAAAAATGATTGGCAGGAAGACTGGGTGACGTTTTATACCCGGCAGCGTCTGCAGTATCAGTTGGACCTCCTGGAGGAATCCTGTGGGGACAGGGAGGCGAGGGAGCTGTGGTCTCAGCTCCAGGTGGGTCATGTATTATGCAAAGTTTGTGAGTTTGTTATGATATGTAAGTGAGATTATGACAGGATTTCCATTTTTAACACATCACCTTAAGTGCTCTTATGCAATTCTTCTGCAGATCAATTTCCAATCTCCTGCTCCTTTAAGACCTGTCATGGCACCCATGTGCAAGAGAACCAGGAACATCATATCCTGGATATATGGTTGGGAGGACCTAGTAAAAATGGTCACCTTGCTTGCTAATTAGTAATGTTTGTACGTAGTAGGTCAGATACAGTCAATGCGTTTCGGGAGATAGGCCACCCCCTTCTTAAAGGCTTATATAACGATTTGTGCGTTAGGGCAGTTTTTGTTAAATGGCCTAGAACTGGGGCTATGATGGGGGCAGAGCATCCGCTTGATCTGACTACAAAGGGTTTCTGCTAATACCGTGGGCAGTACAATTGCATAGTGGTTAGCATTTCTGTCTTGCAGTATTCGGGGGTCCCCAGTTCAAATCCCGCTTAGGACACTATCTGCAAGGAGTTTGCATGTTCTCCCTGTGCTTGTGTGGGTTTCCTCCGGATACTCCGGTTTTCCTCCCACACTCCAAAGACATGCTGGTAGTGTATTTGGCTCCTGTACAAATCGGCACTCGTATGTATATGAGACAGAGATCTTAGATTGTAAGCTCCTTACGGGCAGGGACTGATGTGAATGGGCAATGTGTAAAGCTATGTGTAAATTGTCGGTTCTATATAGATACCTATAATAAATGAACAGTTACCATCTTTTTATTCAGGAAATACGTCCGTATGACAGTCCTATCTAAACTATCTATTGTATCTCCTATTGGATATCTTTTCTACTACATAATGGTAGATAAATCTAAACAAGCTTGTACAATCAGATTGGAAGTGTGCATGGCTAGCCTGCTTGTAAACAGAATCCATGAGTCTGGTAGTGAGAAATGTCAGTACAAGAGACCTGTTAGTATATGTCGAGTTTTAGGTAAAGACATTTTAGCCATTGAGAATCTTCCTAATTTTTTGTTTTTGTTTTAATTTCTACTTTCAGTTGAAGATCCCGCAGCTATTTGCCGGCATGGAAATTGTGCCGTCCCTCCTTCATGGAGATCTCTGGGGAGGAAACGTGGCGGAAATAGACACCGGCCCCGTGATTTTCGACCCTGCCACTTTCTACGGCCACTCCGAATTCGAGCTGGCCATCGCAGGCATGTTTGGAGGTTTCGGATCTTCTTTCTACTCGGCCTACCACGCCAAGATGCCCAAAGGTCCCGGATTTGACAAGAGGCTGAAGCTGTACCAGCTCTTCCACTACCTGAACCACTGGAACCATTTTGGCAGCGGGTACAGAGGGTCATCCCTGAGCACTATGAGAAGTCTTCTGAAGTGAACGGTCAGTCTTGGACTTTGGAAGTCCTTGAAGGACGCATAAAGGGTCCATAGCTTAAACAGCACTCCTCCTTAGAATTACTAATGCATGCTGTGCTTCCGGTGACCAACATACGGCGCAGTAGAAAATGGCTTGCAGTGTGAAGATACTTGAAGTTGGACATATTAAATGAATGAAAATTGAATTGTAGCTGAGAGTTATTAACTGGGTGCTCCAGTTTAATGTTTGATGTTTTCCCATCTGCAGTGTAAGGACAGTGCTTGACATGATTGGGATGCTAAGATGTTATTTTATGTCCCTCCTTCCGCTAAGTATTTGCTGTGCTTATTGGTAAATTATCTAATTTTACCCATCATTGGGCACTCTTCTACAGCTATTTACAGCCCTTCCAATTTGTCTGCAGTTCCCCCATGATAACAAGCACATTTTTGAACATGGGGGCATATTGGTTGTTTTTCATTTAAATTGATATTTCATATTTGTTAAGGGGGAAAAAAAAGAGATCCACCTCATGGCAATGTAATACATTGCAGGGATTTTAGCAAACAATTGCTTTTCCTGCTTTTACTGCACAGATAATGAGATAGGCATATGTTGCGCAATTGCCAAAAACTTGTGGAAGGTTCCACCATTCCTAAAATTATTTGACCAATTCC
>NW_017306394.1:568618-574648 GCF_000935625.1 Nanorana parkeri
TTATCTGCATGCTAATTCGGGGTCAGCGACACAAAGTATTGAAGCCGGAGGGGTCAGTTCGACAGCCAGGCAACTAACCTTTGCAGAATGAGAAGTTTCTCTGAGGAAAGGTTTCCTTTAAATTCCTTATTAAAGATAAAGACTTCTAGTACAGAAAACCTACAAACGCTGCTAGGGGTGCCATTTTTTTCATGGCAGAGGTTGCCTGTAAATTGACCCCCAAAGCCCTTGTGTAAAGTTCTGGGACGGGCAAAATTCTGGGAATATAGGAGAATGGGAATCTCTAAACTCTTGTCTACCAAGTAAATGCTGTTGCTCTGGTTTGCAGGGAGGGATCTGAGCTTTGTTGTTTGTTATAGAATTAATTGTAACCGCAGACTGACACTTTAAACGGCTGTATCAGTTATAATTGTTTTTTAAAATGTTGCTTTACAATCCTGTAGAAGTACAGTTAGTCCCCTACATACAAACGGGTTCCCTTCCAAGAGCGTATTTGTAAGTCCAAGTTAATCTAGGTACCAATCTACATCAATGCTGCTTTTACGCTTGCTTCCAGACATCCTGGGCATGAAATGAAGATACTGTACTACTGTACTCTATACAGTACTGTACAGTCAAGTGCACAAAAACACACATTGTATGCCAGACACGTGAATTAAGTTACGTGATTGGACATGTGAACGCATGTTAGCATCTTTGAGAGTTCGCAACTTGAATATTTGTATGTAGGGGAGTTACTGTATAGATAGCAAAAAGTATTGCATACAAAGGAAATTGTTTTTCTGGCTTTATAATGTGGTGGAGTGAAGTGATATCGGAGCACCGGCTTTCAGCTGTTATCTATAAAAGGCAGAGTGTATATGGAGGGAATCTTGATAACAATGAGTGGTTTACCATAACTGCCTGTAATTATACAGCACTTAAAACTAAGGCAATTTGTGTCCTTGTTTTCTATTTATGGGTCCAGCTTTCATTAGGCTTCTAGATAGCAGGGAATTGATCGGGTGCTGTGAGCAATACAGACACTTTTTTCACTGTATTGTAAATACTCAATCTTGTTGTTCCATAAAAAATTAGGAAAGTAAAGCGCAATATGATTTTTCTGTTGCTTTTTTTGCAATTAACAGGAAGCAAAATCTATGTTGTTGCTCTGGGTTTAATCCCTACGCAGGCAGAGATGAACTCCGATACATGTATTCCCAGTGTGATAAAATCCCCCAAAGGTTGTAGAGTTCAGTACTGAGAAAGACTAACGCTGCTAGTGACCTCCATGGTTGGAATGTTCTGTCTGATATTCTGTGTGCTGCTTTTTGTTGTCTACGTTGAGATAACCTGTGAGATCCTGATGTTCCCCAGAGGTGGTGGGGAGATCACCTTAAATGGGAGAATTTTGAAGATGAGCATCGAATGAAAATCTAATCCTTCATTTCTGAATGCCTGGGTCCCTCTGTGTATTTTCAAGTTCATAATCCAGTTGTCTGTTGCTCTGCCTCTAAAAAGTCTATCTGCAAAAGTTTCTGGAAATTTTATAAATCCAATAACTAAAATCTCATATAAGCTTTATCATATTAAATTCATTTTATGAAACAGCTCCTTCCTCACCCCTCTGCATAGAGAAAAACAAAAAGATTGTGCCAAGCAGAGCATTTATGTTTATAGAAGGGTGCCCTTAACACAGGTAAGATAATAGCAGCATATCAAACTGCCCATTTATGTCTATGGCCAGGATCAGAGGGACTCGCATCAGAAGTTAAGCGGACCCTTAAAGGATTAACCTGCTTGATTTGGAACTCTATTGCATTTGCAGTCTGCATGTCTATGTGTACACACACACAAAACAGGTTAGTATGACGTAATTACATGCTGACCCTTTGTCTGCTCTGTCCGGCCTTCCATTGTGTTGGAGGACAGATTGCTTCATGTACCTTTTAGGACACTCAGACTCTGATGGCGTATTGAATTGTAATGTCACTTGTTTTTTCTTAATCTAGATTAGATTTGGAAACAAATGTATCCACCTCGTACTTCTTTATCATTAGGACAACAATGCAGAAAGAAAATGCCGGCACTGGGGCAGAGATTGTAAAAGAAGAACAGAGGAGAACCTTCAGCATATAAGGAACCCGGAAAAGGTGGGCTGGTAATGGACGGAAAACATTGCCTTGTGCAACAGATATCCGGTATGGAGTGCTTTAAAAAGGTTTTGGCTATATATCTATAGGCAAAAGCTTTTTTTATTGTTTGGAATTGGTGGAATTTCTTCTAACTTTGTGTGTCCCATTAAGGAGAATTTCCCTCATTTCCTGCCCCGAATACAGAAGATGTGAGGGGAATAGGTGTCCCCATTGGAAGATTTCCCCTCACCTCCTATCCTGGTGACAATTGTAAAATGCTGGATTTCTCATCACAAATAGGGTGAATCTCCGGACAGCAATTCATGTTTAACACAGCAACATGTCCTCTTTTCTTTCTATCTTATACCGCTGCATTTCCCTCTTCTTTCCTTCTCCCACCTCTCTCTTCTTCTCCCTCCCTTCCTCTCTCTCTACTTCTCTCACTATCCTGTCATTTCTGTGGCTTACCAAGCCTTAAATGTATTGGGTCCATTAGTTTTCCATTTATTATACTTTTTTCCTTTACCTTCACCTGCTGATCTAGCCAGTAACACACTTCCTGTCATATAGTGACTCCATTCTATGGAGGAGCAACTGAACCACCTTTAGACAGCAGCATTGTCACTCCGTTGGGGAGGAACTTTGGCTAACCTGTTTTAGGCAGTTAGAGCATTTCTTTTTCTTTTGGGATAAAAGTTTGACCATTGTAATCACCCCTGCCAGTGTTAAATGGTTTGTCCCAACCCTCTGTCTGCCACTTTCGCTGCACAGATTGGCCTGCTACAGAAAGGTGAAAAATAACAGATTCACTGGCTGGATCAACAGATAAAAAAGGAGGGGAAAAAAATGTAACATTTTTGCTTTTGGGTTTAGAAACACTTTAAGACAATATGAAGAGGCAGGGATTATAAAGACATCCCAGGTAAATCTAAAGCCCTGCTTATTTGGGTTAAGGGGGCTCTTAATGCTAGCAACTAAGACAGGTGTAACCTTCCTGGCTGATGTTCTCTCCAAGAGCTCTCAGCCAACAAATAATTTCAGATTTTTCTCCTATACTCTTGTTCTTTCTAAAATTTCCCTCCATCTTCCTTTATATCCACCTCTCTGTTTTCACTTTCTCTGTTTGTTTAATGGCCTCAATACTTAATACTTATCATTGGCATGTTGACAGAAGGGACAACACAATGGACCTCCCTGTAACTCGCTTTTACTTTCTCTTTTATTGTTTGTTGGTCAATCTCCAGGACACTGGACTCTAACTCAGGTCGCAGTGCACTGAAAAGTCGTGACAGTGAATCTAGAATTTATTTTTGGAATGAGAAATGGATCTGTTTCATGCAGGATGCCAGACTGACCAGCCGCCATCTCCAGAAATGTTTATACTGACTGGAGGAACTGAGAGGTTCGGAGAAGTAGAGGATCAGCTGAAGAAAGTTCTAAGAACCACAGAGGTCAGGCCCCGGGGTCACGTCCGAGGAGGGTGTGTAAGCCAAACCCAGATATTCGATACGGAAAAAGGGAGAGTGTTCGTGAAGATAAATCGTGGGACGCAGGTCATAGTTTTGTATATGTATTTTGTTTCCTTTATATGTTGACATATAATTTATGAGGGTGTTGGGTATTGGGCCACCAATAATTTGCCTTCCTCCAGGTCCTCCGGTTTCCTGCCACACTCACAACACGTGCTGGAAAGGTAAATGGCTCAAATGAGTATGCCCAAGATGGCTGCTTCACCTCCTAAGAGCTTTAATTCCCCAGGGACAAAAAAACTCTATAGAAATATACATTTAAATTAAATTGATATTCTTGCAACTCTCCCATTGCAGGGAAAGGGAATCAAAATGTTAACTGCTATGTTTTATCAAGAACAGAATTGTGTACATTTGTGGTACAGAAACAATAAAGATAATAAAAAATAACATTGTCACAAGAGATACAAAGGATGAGATAACACATTCAAGGTGGCAATGACACGTATATGAAAGCTAAATAAGAGCCAGGGTATTATCATATCATCGTACCACGAGTATAGAAGTATCGAATTGACCAGTGTACGATGACATAGGTATATGAGACATACAACTTCAAGTCAGCAGCTAACATATCATATCAAAAACAGTATTCCATTGTCCTATACGTACGTGTCCCATGGGTTTTAACAAGACTTGCTCCTCTGGAAAACTCTAGGTAGTAATGTGTACAAGACTAGAGAATATTCTAGTAGAAAGGAGTAGAAACAGAGACACAAAAGGAATTAAAATAAAAGAGTCAAAAAGGGATTTGTGAGGGGGAAGGTCAGGGCTCCCGTGCATGAGTAGTGCAAAAGACACCACCTCCCCTGAGATTCAGAAGAACTACAGGAATGAGGAGAACTTAGCCCCATGCTAGCTGATAAGGTTCAGGTCTATCCTCTTCTCCAAAGATCATGGACTTGAGGGACTTATTCATCACACACACACTCTGCAACCAAAGGAACAGAAGCCCATCTTCAGTGTCTTGCTGAACTGGATACATTTAGTTATTTCAACTGCTCTATATTTAACACGACCCCGTATGCAAAAATAAAAAGCAGACACTTTACAGCAAGAGCCACTAAGTACCTGCTCCTACCTGTGTTACCCATCTCCCAGCTTTCCTGCTGGAACTGTACAAAATGAACCTCAGGTTCTTTTTCTATAAAGAAGGGGAAGGTTAAAACTTATGGTGGGTTTTTCCTGCTGCTGTTGGGTAGATATCTATTTACTTCCTGCCCCAAAGACTCCACACAGAGTGGAATTCTCTCCAAAAAAGGGAGAAATCTTCTCTTCGCTGGTACATTTGGCAAATACAGAGGATGAATCTCCCCAGTGTGTACACAGGCAACAATAAAAACCTGATATTCACAGCACTCCATCCAAATGTTTTTTTTTTTTTAAATTAATATTAGGAAGGATAGACAGTCATAGTGAAGGACTCTGTAGGCCAGTGGTGGCGAACCCTGGCACTCCAGCTGTGCCAAAACTACAAATCCCAACATGCCTCTGGGAGTTATGCCTGTGGCTGTCAGAGCCTTGCAATGCCTCATGGGACTTGTAGTTCCAAAACAGCTAGGGTGCCAAGGTTCCCAACCACTGCTGTAGGCCATCTCTACTGAACCTGCCATGGCTGCTAAAAAAAGGTAAAACCAAAATGTAAAGTAAATGTGGAACGGACAGTCCACCCAAAAGTGATATTTGGGTTAGAGATCTTATGTCTCATGAGAAGAGATCTCCTAGGCATAGTTTCTAGCTCTGTAGTGTTAGACAGGAGTCTGATACCCTTGGCATCTTATATCTCATGAGAAGACATCTCCTGGGCAGGGGTGTAACTAGAAATCACAGGGCCCCATAGCAAAATTTGATATGTGGCCCTGTGATTTCTAGTTACACCCTTGCAGAGCCTGAAATCCCAAACAGCCTACCTGAGAGTGACACTGCAGAGCCCACCATATACTTTCTATGGTGGGCTCTGCAGAGTCTCAGGTGGGCTGGTCCCACCCCTGCACACCTCTTACCTGTCAGCCTCCTCCATGGCCAGGCCCCCCCTCCAACACGGTCGCTGACGGGCCCCTCCTCCGTTGCCGGGCCCCGTCTCCTCCGCTGCCGACCCTGGGTCCCGCCTCCTTTCTGCTGCCGATGCCGGGCCCCACCTCCTCCGCTGCCAACACCGGGCCCAGCCTAGCAGGGGGACTGTTCCCGCCCCTGCACACCTCTTACCTGTCAGCCTCCTCCATGGCCAGGCCCCCCCTCCAACACGGTCGCTGACGGGCCCCTCCTCCGTTGCCGGGCCCCGTCTCCTCCGCTGCCGACCCTGGGTCCCGCCTCCTTTCTGCTGCCGATGCCGGGCCCCACCTCCTCCGCTGCCAACACCGGGCCCAGCCTCCTCCTCCGCAGCTGCT
>NW_017306394.1:574663-594210 GCF_000935625.1 Nanorana parkeri
ATTTTCGGCCAATATGTTTTGGCGGCCAATATATGGTGCAGCCCTAATATTTACAGCAATGCAGAATGGCACAGGCTATAGAGGACTACACATCCCAGCAATACTTTATATGACAATAGCATTTCTGTATAAAGTACTGCTGAGATTTGTAGTCCTCAGCAGGCGATTGCTTGTAAGTCATACAGCAATCGCCTGCTGTTAAAATCGGTACCAAGAGCAGCCGTGTTCTTGTTTTAACCACTTCTGCGGGCCACCGTCTATAGACGTACTGCGGCCTGGAAGTGGTTAAAGTGACATTAAAGTAAAAAATTTTTATCTCTCCACCCAATGTTAATGTTAGCACTTACCTTCACTGATGTCTCTTAATCCGATCTTCTTTCCTGATGTTTTCATCTGTCCCTCCAGCGGTGCGGCGGGTCTCCGATCCAGCGCTGACTCCTCTGTCATTGCTGGCACTTCCTGTCCCACAGTGTCTGCATGCAGGTGCATGCGTCCGTATACTTACCTTGCGTCTCTCCTCGTCTCCCGCCCGAAAATCCGAACTGCGCATGCGCCCGCCCCAAGATGCTTTGTGGCCGCCCGAGCAGTTTCGGGTTTTCAGACAGGAGCGCGCGGCGAAGACGGGGTAAGTTTAAACCGCTGTTAAAACGTTTTGTTTAAAAAAAAAAAACTTTTTGCATATATCTAATAACCCTTTAATACTCACCTGATCCCTGGAACGACCAACAAGCGCAGACTCCCGTCTCTCACGCTGTCAGAATATGCATACAGAGCGTGTCGGTTACTATTTAAAACCGGCGCGCTGTGTGCAGCTTCTGAGAAGATACGCTATTAGCATAGCGGGGAAGGCGGCTGCGCATTTTGCATCGCTTCCGCTACGCTAATAGCGTATCTTCTCAGAAGCTGCACACAGCGCGCCGGTTTTAAATAGTAACCGACACGCTCTGTATGCATATTCTGACAGCGTGAGAGGAGGAACACTGCGCTTGTCGGTGGATCGGATCATGGGGATGTTTTATTAAAAAAAAAAAAAAAAAAGTTTTTTATATGTTAAAAATGTCACCTTACCTTAGCCTGGCGGTCCGTGGGGGCTTCCTGGTTGTGGGGGTCTGTTGTGGCCGCAGCTGCTCCATACCTCTGCCATCTGCACCCGGGTCCCCCTCCTGTACTCTTTTTTTCTGTCCCTCTCCATCTGCCATCTCAGCCCGCCCGCACGCATCAGACGCGGCTCTGTAATCAGGTGACCTCTAGTGGGTCCTCTGCAGGCCCCTGCGGTCTGTCCTCTACAGTGCCTGTTTAGAGGGCCGCTTCTGCCTGATCCAGCCAGCCCGAATCGCATACTAGCTGGATCAGGCAGACGCAGCCTTCTAAACAGGCATTGTAGAGGACAGACCGCAGGGGCCTGCAGAGGAACCACTAGAGGAGCGGCCGAATACAGAGCCGCGTCTGATGCCGCAGGTCAGCGGTCCCCCCCCCCCCCCCCTCGCTACAACACTGGCCGGGAGTGTCGGATGAACGGATGATCCGACACTCCCGGCGGAGAGACCAGGGGCCCGCCGCGCGCTGGATAACGATCCGGCGGCCGGCAACTTGCTGGGCCCCCCGAGAGCCTGAGGCCCTGGGCGCCCGCACCGCCTGCACCGGCGGTAGTTCCGCCACTGCCTCCTCCTCCACGGCTGTTGGTTGTCACTGACTCAGCAGCGGCTGTGAGGAGGAACACACCGCTGCACAGATCACTAACAGATTGTCCGTGATCTGAACAGTGGCGCGTTCCTCCTCACAGCAGCCTGAGATGCCACAGCGACCCAGGCAGCCCACACTGCATCAGGGAGACCCCTTTGTTCCTCGTCCTGGCCGGGCCCCCTTGTGCCCCAGGCCCCATAGCAGCCGCCTGGGTCGCTATGGCGATAGTTCCGCCACTGCTCCCGGGCATAGTTTCTAGCTCTATAGTGTTAGAGATGAGTCTGATACCCTCTCCATCTTATATCTCATGAGAAGAGATCCCCGGCATAGTTTTCTAGCTCTGTAGTGTTAGAGATGAGTCTGATCCCCTCTGCATCTTATATCTCATGAGAAGAGATCTCCCGGCCATAGTTTTTTTTAGCTCTGTAGTGTCCTACCACAATGTCTCACCCCTCCTGTTCAATCTTTCATAAAATAACATTAAAAATCGGATATGGAGGATGGATCCCCATAGTATGGACCCCCATAGTATAGTATGTTTAGGTATGTAAATACTACAGTACAAAGAAATCTCTGTAATTTTTCTGCTTTGAACTTTTCAGGCCAGGACTATGTTTAATGGGGAAGTTGCCAGCTTGGAAGAGATCCGGAAAACATGCACCGTGCGAGTGCCGGAACCCATTGCAGTAGCCGATCTCCCAGCAGGCGGGGCCCTCCTCATTATGAAACACATTGAGATGCGACAGATAAGCCAGTAAGCATTGCATCGTCCAATCATATCACCAGTGTGGTCACTTACCATCTATTTCATTTTTTTTATTGACCAACCTGCTGCTATTTGGATATTAATATCTAATAGGCTGCCTCCTCTTCAAAGCTTCAGGTACCCGTGCTGAGTAATATTGGTACTAGGGATTCGGACCAAACCTGAGCTCCTCTTTACCTTATTACCATGATCTGTCAGCATTGCATAGAGAAGCATAGAGGCCAGTGAATAATGTAAGGTATGTATGTGCTGCAGATGCTTTAAGTTGATGATGTTTTTCCTCTTTATCTCTTAGATTTGCTGATAAACTGGGGGAGCAGCTGGCTGACATGCACCTTCACAACCAGATATTGTTGAAGACGGCACAGAAACGGAGAGGGACAATTGGTAAGAACGCGTCAATAAAGCAACACCTTTCCTTTTCCAATGCTTAGAGAAACTTCTGCCAAATGTGAGGTCTTCAGATACACGGTTCACCACTGCATAACCAGTAACTGCAAACTATGCCCAATTGCAGGATTGTAAAATAAAGCACCACATTCCTTTTTAATAGTCTAGGCCTGGTTCACACCTGGGCGTTTTGTAGCGCGTTCCTACACTCTGCAAAACGCTCAAACACCGAAATCCCATTATTTCCTATGGGTATGGTTCACACCTGGGCGTATTACAGGCCGTATGAACGCGCTACAAAACGCCCTATGCCCAAAGAAGTACAGGAGCTTCTTTGGGGCGTAATTGCCGCGCGTATCCATTGCGATACAGCCAGGTAGCCCTCGGAAACGCGCGTTTGGTGGTAAAAACGCACGACGCAAAACGATACGCCTAGGTGTGAACCCAGCCTGAGATAGCCATTGCATTTCGGGGGTTCATAGAAATACCCCCTTCATCAGGGCTTACTAAGGGAGAACATGTATCAGCACTGCGATGGCTTGAAATTGGATACCGTTTTGTCCTGTGTGAAAATGGATACGACCCTATTCACACTGAGCGAAATGGAGAATTGCGCGTTTTTCCGCACGATTGTGTGCTGAGCGGCATTGAGCTACATTGCGCAATATTGAGCGAAGTGCACATTTTGTCGCGATACATAGCGCGATTTTTGGGAGGGACTTCGTCTCTGCTACATTGGGCTGTAACCTATCAACAGCGTTCTTGATGTGACATCATTCTTTCCTTCCATATTGCTGTGCAAAAGTTACCCTTCTTTCTTTTTATACTGAATACAAAAAAACAATTCCTTTTAAAGCCCATTTCCAGTTTTAATTCCTCTTTGTTTTTCTCCATCAGGGAAATGTTCTGCAGACCTTCAGCCAGTGGAGCTGTTCGGCTTTCATACCACCACCTGTTGTGGATACATTCCCCAGGTCAGAGGAGTTACCGTGCCATAGAACATTCAGTGGGGGGAACCTTGTTACGCCCGCCACTTGTTCTGCAGTTTCTTTGTGAGGTTTCGGATTCGGAGGTTCGTTGCCTCCGAATCTGAAACAGCATTAAAATTTGTTTCCATTGACGAAACGAATGAAAATGTTTTTCATTTTCATTTGTTTGTCGTCCGAAACTATTTTTTTTGCCCTGCACGTGTCTATTATGAAGACATTTTAAATCACATTGGGGGCAATTTACCAACGCTGGAGCAGACAAAATCTGGCACAGCTGTGCATGGCAACCAATCAGCTTCTCTCTTCAGTTTGTTATGTTAAGATTTGAAAATGAAAGAGAGAAGCTGATTGGTTGCCATGTACAGCTGCTCCAGATTTTGTCTGCTCCAGTTTTGACAAATTCCCTTCATTGTTTCTTGTTTGCTTTCAACCCCTTTCTATTGTTGGCGTATCTTCAGGTCAATGATTGGCAGGAGGACTGGGGAACTTTTTTCACCTCTCAGCGTCTGCAACCTCAGGTCAGATTAATCGAGAAGAACTATGGTGACCGGACGGTCCTGGGACTTTGGTCAGAGCTGCAGGTCTGTTTGTACAAAAGATAAAAATAAGGAGGTGGCTGACTCTTCTCTTCTGAAATACTCTGGTCTGCTGGAGGACTCTACTCTTTCTTCTATAACTCTCCTCCCCTGAAATACTCTGCACTGCTGGAGGTCTCTGCTCCTTCCTCTGCTCCTTCCTCTATAACTCTCCTCTCCTGAAATACTCTGCTCTGCTGGAGGACTCTGCTCCTTCCTCTATCTATCTCTTCTCTTCTGAAATACTCTAGTCTGCTGGTGGACTCTGCTCCTTCTTCTATAACTCTCATTGCCTGAATAATCTGCTATGCTGGAGGACTCTACTCCTTCCTCTATAACTCTCCTCTCCTGAAATACTCTGCTCTGCTGGAGGACTCTGCTCCTTCCTCTATAACTCTCCTCTCCTGATATACTCTGCTCTGCTGGAGGACTCTGCTCCTTCCTCTATAACTCCCCTCTCCTGAAATACTCTGCTCTGCTGGAGGACTCTGCTCCTTCCAATGTCTCTTTGCCTCACCCTTAGTATTATACCTCTGCCTCTCATTAGGATTCTCCTTTCTTGTTTTTGAGTTATAATTTTTTTTTCTCTTCAGGTGAAAGTTCAGAATGCTTTTAAAGACACTGTAATTGTCCCGTCCCTTCTACATGGAGATTTATGGGAAGGCAACACTGCAGAAGATGAGAACGGACCAATTCTCTTTGACCCAGGCTCTTTTTACGGCCATTCGGAGTGCGACTTGTCTATCGGGGAGATATTTGGGGCTCAGTGCACTCAGTTTTACTCGGCCTATCACAGGAAAGTTCCCCAGGCTTCTGGATACGAGGTCCGGCTGAGGCTGTACCAACTCTTCCACTCTTTGAATAACTGGAACCACTTTGGATTAGCGTTCAGAGGAACCACTGAGAACCTGATGAGATGCCTTCTCCAGGTTTTGTAAATACACAGATACAAGTTAACAAATATGATACATGATAGAAAAATAATTTCCTTACCGGCCATGCATTTAATCACTGATGGCTTTTTCTTAAAAAAATGTATTCTACAATCCAAAAAATACTTAATGCGAATGGCCCATGCAGGTATGAGCCGTGCCTTTAAGTCTAAATACGGGCAAAATAAAAAATGACATATATGACGCTGTCTGTCACCAGCAATAACACAGCGTGCTACGTGTGATTAGTACGCAGCCCCTGTCCTTCTCTATGGGAGTATGTGGCCGTACACCGCCCTATGCTCACCCGCCCTGCATGTGCGTGCGGGTGTCCGTATTCGTACGTTGACAGGATGGATCCTGTCTGCATCCAAGCCGGGACACCCGCACCTGTACGGACCTGCCCTTGGGGTGAGCGCAGGGCGGCGTACGGCCACATACTCCCGTTGAGAAGAACAGGGGCTGCGTACTAATCACACGCAGCACCTGTCCTTCCCGGGAGTTGCCCGATACGGCCCTGAACGCAGCACGGAGCTGTATGTGCCGGCCTTTTCTCGTGTGAATGAGGCCTTACACATACAATCTGTGTTCAGGGTTGTGCTTCTGTATGCATGTGCATTTACATAAGTCTGGTGTATACCCGTGCACAGCTGCATACTGCCATTGACTTCTATGGGAGGCTCTATGCAGCACCTATGGCTCTCTTGCACAGGAAATACGCTGGAGTATACGTTGGTTCAGCCGCCTGTATGCATGAGTTCTAAAAGTGTTAGCTGGAGTTGGGCTCTATTGTCTCATACTGAAGGTCTCTTTAAACTATATGTCCATTTAAGACTACCCTGTCCATAGAGTTGTCATTCTCTTACAGGAAGTGGAAAATGAACAGATCAACAGGTAATAAATGTTAAGGGCTCATGCACACAGGCGGCTGAACCTGTACAACATAAATTCCAAGGTATTTCCCCTGCCAGGGAACTAAACATTCTGTGTACAGCCTCTAATAGAAGTCATTGGCTGTATGCAGGTATATGCCGGACGTAAACTGAAATACACGCATGCAAAAGAACAGAAAACCGAGCGCCGCCTCCATGTGTAGAATCATTTATAAAGGATACACAAACGTTTAAAATATACTCACAAGTGTACGTGGAAAAAACGCTGTTTGGCACTTTATCAAGCTATCACAATGGAATTTTTAAGAGGGAATTTCCCTTTGAAGCAAAAACCGACGCTTGGCGTTTTTAGCTACAAAGGGAAATTCCCTTTTAAAAATTCTGTTGTGATAGCTTGATAAAGTGCCAAACAGAAGTTTTTTCCACGTACACTTGTGAGTATATTTTAAACGTTTGTGTATCCTTTATAAATGATTCTACACATGGAGGCGGTGCTCTGTTTTTTGTTCTTTTGCATGCGCTGAAGAGAATCCCTAATCTCTGTGATGAGCTGCCCCTGAGTCGATAAGGATTAAAATATTCTGCAGGAGATGGTCTGAAGCTTTTAGCGCTGAGACAGTGAATTCTTTAAATATGCGCATGCGTACAGACGCACAGCACTTAATCTGTGTTCAGGGTTGTGTGTCTGTATGCATGTGCATTTACCCAAGCCTGGTGTATACTTGTGCACAGCTGCATACTGCCATGGACTTCTATGGGAGGCTCTACTCAGCACCTATGGCTCTCTGGCAGAGGAAATACGCTGGGGTTTACGTTGGTTCAGCCGCCTGTGTGCGTGAGCTCTAAAAGTGTTAGCTGGAGGTGGGCTTTAATTGTCTTTTGTTTCATACTGAAATTCTCTTTAAAATACATGTCCATCTAAGACTACCCTATCCACAGAGTTGTCACTCTCTAACAGGAAGTGGAAAACTAAGAGAGCTATTGGGAGGATAAACAGGTAATGAGATGTTACAGGGAGTATGCCAAACCAGCTGCTCATACATTACAGGTTTGACATAAGCAGGGGCGGAGCTTAATCTTCGGCAGAAGTCGGGTGCTCATATAGAGTCTGGACCAAGGTCTCCAAAGGGTCTCCATAGGGACACAGGGATTGATCTGAAGCCTAAGACAGGTACTTGTGTGCACCACAAGATCCAGCACTTTAGCTCTCTGGTTACCTTGAACATTTTTTTGGGGAGGACAGGTTCACTTTGTATTGTTTTATTTCACTTTTACAATTATATCAATTTATTGGAGGGACCAGGAGATATGAATTCTGATATTGGGGTATGTTTTACTATATTGGGGTTTAAGGCATTTAATGCCATTTGTATTTCATTAAATGTAATTATTTCAGTTACTCTCTTTTAGAATTCTGTGTTATTTCATGTTTGCAGTGTGTACAAGATGGATCCAAAGTTTGGTGACCGTCCTGTATTTTACGCAGGGATGTAGGAAGGGTGAGGCATGTGAGGCACTCGGCTCGGTTGCAGCTGCGAGGGGCCGGACCTGATGCCCAGCGGGGGTAAGAGGTGGGCGTGTGCTTTGGAATTTGGATGCAGTGCTGATTGCCTCACATTACCATGTCACTCACGCGCACCTCTGCCGCTTATTGGTTGGTTCCCAGGTTTGGGGGGAGTTTAGAGTGGCTGCAGTACTGATCGCCTCAGTTTACCATAGGGGCGACCAGTGGACACACATGCAGCGCCGCTGCGTATTGGCTGGTTTCCAGGAGGGGAGGAGTTGAGGGTGGCTCCAATGCTGATTGCCTCGCTTATTGGCAGATGCACGGTGTTCCCAGTCAGCAATTGGCTGTCAGCTAATGCTGCTTAAAGCCAGCAGAAAACTCAGTGCACCAGCCAATGAAGCATCACACCTTTGACCCTCACATGACTCCTTCCTCTATACCCCGCACGCAGAGCTAAAAAGTGCCGAGAGATGCAAGGGAGACTTGGGGATGAAGGAGACCTGGGAATTAACTAAATATGTAATTGGGGGAATTTTCTGCCATAACCTGATGTATCCCCTCATTGGTATACGTGTAGTTAGCACTTAAATTCAGGGAATGTTATGATGTTTGGCAAAGATATATAAGTACAAATGCACTGATCTGGATCGCAAGAGGAACGTCAATGCTAACGCATTGGGAGTATATCTGCCATAACCTGCTCTATCCACATCACCCCATAAATATCCCTTTTACTTCTCTTTGCTCTGTTCCTATCTTCAAATGATATCTGCTCTGTCCCCCATTACCCCCTTAAAAATCTAATGTTCTCCCCTTCTCTGTCCCTATAACCTCATGTTCCTATACTCTGGTCCAATCACCCCTTAAAAATATTTTTTTTTGGGGGGTGATGGGAACAGAGTATGGGGACATAGGGTGATAAGGACAGAGCAAGGGAGTAAAATTGATTTTTAAGGGGTGATGGGAACAGAGTATGGGGACATAGGGTGATAAGGACAGAGCAGGGGAGTAAAATGGATTTGTAAGAGGTGATGGGAACAGAGCATGGGGACATAGGGTGATGATGAGCACAGAGCAGTATAATTGAACAGAGGAGTATAATTGATTTTACTCCCCCGCGCTGTCCTTATCACTCCATCTCCCCATGTCTCCATCACCTCTTACAAATCCATTTTACTCCCCTGCTCTGTCCATATCACCCCATAAACCTTTATACTATTAATTTCCTTGTTATTTATTCCTTAAGGGCTCATTCACACCACATCCAGATCATCTCCAGAACAGACCAGATTGTTCCTGGACTCAAAGTGCATCCTAATGTACCCCTATGCTATTTCTCTCCTCTCTTCACACCAGCGCAGTCTGTTCCAGATCAGACCGGAAAACTACTGCAACTCTCATTGTGTCTGGTCTGGAATGCACTGGAACTGCGGCAGGTTAACACTATTTTCCGGATCAGATTTGGTCCAGAAAATGGTGTGAACCTGCCCTTAAACAGTTTTCTGTTCTTGCCTGGGCGCAGGAACAGAATATTGGTCCTGATTTTCCGTAGTGCACTTTAACATATATCTAAAGCCAAAATCTGTCTGTGTCCCTGCTGAAACAGTAGAAACAGTGTAAATGTTTGATGGATACAAAGTATGTAGCAGCTTCCCTCTGTAAAAGCTTTAAAACGTGGTGTGGAGATCGATCCAGGCAGACGATGATTCTGGAAAAGTGAACAAAAAGAAAGCGACCAGGGACCCTGGACATGCAATACTGTATGTCACAATGGATAGAAACAGAAGGATTGCACTCATATGTAAATGTGGTGATAAGAGCGCATCTGATGGTATACCAGTCCAAGTTAAGGTGAGCTCTATCTATAAATTATTTTATACACGGTTTACATACCTTTCACCGAAGAATCACACACATTTTTCTAATTGGATTCAATTGCAAAAACGTTTGAATCCAGGGAGAAGGTTGTGTGAATCTTGTGTGAAAACACTGAATAGAACCCTTCTCAGTTAATTGGTTTCAAAACACACTGCCAGGGATAGAATTTTCTTTGATCTGAAAAGCGGGATGGTTGCTTACAATTGCGGAACTGAGTGTGCAGATAAAAGATGAACTTTATAGCAAAGTAGGCCGGCATTTTTCACCTTTGGATACCAGGAACACTGACAGCTCAAGGACCTAAATAAAAATGCAAATCAGTAAGCAAAAATAGCTGCAAATAAATCTTTATTTTCCACGCAATGTGCCCAGATATGCCCCAGGCCAAGGGAGCTGCAATATTACATTCCAAGGCAAGTTCTGCAGAAAGTAGTCTCAGTTATATAACAATGTCAATTACATTTTTGACATTTTATTTCACAATATAAATATATATATATATATATATATAACATTTTGTCATAATCTCAGTTCTGTCAGCCATTCTAAATATGTTTTTGCCCATTTGAAAGCCCCCTATCTGTTGGTTGACATTTTAATTTTGGGTAAAGGCCAGCTGAATAAATCGCCCTTAGGGAGAGGTCTCTATGCCTGAGTTCCCAGCTTGCCCCCCTCACTGCACATTATGAGGTGACATCACACAGGTTTTGTATGTATTTTACAATTCTCAGCTGATAAAATGAGACTCACTTGTTTGTCTGCAGATGTCCCTATGACATATTAAAGGCCAGTGGGTGCTTCAGCCATACCTAAACACCATTGGCTGGGGTGACCCCTCAACATGTGGTCTTAATTTCGCCCATAATAGCTGGCCAGGGGGACATCCTTGCAGGTCCACCAGCAAAGGCTAATAATGAAAGATATTATTTGATTGGTTAAGGTGCAAGTGCAACAAATACAAGTTATATACAGTGCTCAGTGGCAGGGAACCCCTTACAAGACCAGTTTTCACCTCCCCATCCCCATTCTACTACTGGCCAATTAAAAACATTCACCTTGTATTGACAGATGGACAGAAGCGAAGTGTCAAGGTCTACAGGACAGCAGGAGGGATCCCAACACCCATCTGACCCATATCTAGTAAAACATAGTCCATTATTATGTCCAAGAGGGCCCCTGTGCAGCTATTTGTTTTGCACACAGTCATTCCAAAAGTCCTAACTTGTGATTCTCACCCAGCAGTCATCTTTGTCCTCTAGTACACCAAAGGCAGCATGGAGGGGCTCTGTAAAGATGGCGGCAAATGTGTGCAAGTGTCTGATTGGGTCACCAAGTTCATAAAAAGACAACCGTCCAGCTTCGTAATCCAGATAGATCCTGAATCTCTTGCACAGGCACTGGTGCGGTATGGGCAACTCCTGACCGTTATGTATCACGGAGTACCGGTTCTGATATCTGGTTAAACACCAGGACTTGGCGTTTTCTCCTAGCCACGAATGTTCCCCATGTCTGTCTATAGAGGCATACGCCAGTCCCATCATCCAGTCTCCGAGGTCACTGGTCTCCACTTCCCAGTAGTGCCGTCCCGAGGAGAAATTCCTGCAGGTTAAAATTTGACCGTCCTCAAATCTTTCTGGTGATTCTGGATAATACTGGTCCGTGTGGGACAGCGTAACTGTTTTCATGTCCTGTGATACAGTTATGTTAGCTGCCGCTGTGTTTACATCCAGGAGAATGTCCGAAGCTTCGTGGAGAGAGACCTTTGTGGAAAGATCGCTCACAATGTCACATAGTCCTGAGTGGATGGTCTCTGAGATCAGACCCTCATCCACATTTCTGGTGTTAAGAAGCCGGTTACTGTCACCATTTAGGTAACTCTTATCCCATTCCTCAGGGACACAAAACTCCTCTCTATCCGACTTCTGATCCTGCAGGAACGTTATTGGATTGGTCATGTTGCATAGCTCCTCGATGTGCCGCATCTTCTTGGACAACTCATTCTTCTTTAATGCCAGAGACTTGATCACACCAGAGACATGCTGGGAAAACTCGTCACCCCCACTGAAGATCTCAGTCAGGACTTTTTTCTCCAGAACTTCCAGATGTCTCCTAATGTTTCTAAACAGAGCGGTTGCCTTCTCCGCCAATTCAATGTCTTTCTCTTGTCTTTCTCTCATGTTCTCCTGAAAATTCCAGATTTTATGATCAGTAGCCTCTTCCTTAGAGGCCAGCACATTCAAAAGCCTTCTCAGCTTTCCCTTCTTCGCCTCAGATGCCTCATCAATCGGCCTTACATCATGTTCCATGTGTTTAGCAAGGCAGCAGTCGATGCAGATGCATTGTGCATCCTCGTAGCAATAAAACATCAGTTTTGCTTTGTGGACAGAGCATTTCTGATCCTCTAGGGAGGCGGTGGGATTGATTATTTTGTGTCCATCTGAATTGCCGTGGACCTTCAGGTGGTCATTGCAAAAAGAACTTTCGCAGTCCAGACACGTTTTCACGGCAGCTCTAGGAGAATCCACACAGTATGTGCAGTGGATTGTGAATTCCTCCATTAAAGGCTGCTTGGAGTAGAGCTTCTCCACTATGTTTTGAAGGTTGCTGTTGACTTGCAGCCCTGGACGGCCGAGAAGCTTCTCTCTGCACTCCGGACAGGAGTATACGCCAGACACCTCCTGTGTCTCCAGTGCGTGAGCGATGCACGCCTGGCAGAAGTTGTGTCCACATCTCAATGTCACCGGCATGTTAAAAATGTTCAGGCAGATCGAGCAGCTCAGTCTGTCTCTCAAGCCGGTGATCTCCATTGTTATGATGAAGTGGCGGAAGACGCAGCAGTTAAATAGCTCTCTAGAAAAGCAGCGAGGTGTGGGGGTTTTTTTTAAACATTTTTTTTTCCACCAGGTGACCCATGTTTTTGATTCCTGACCTTCTTTGACAAGCTTGTTTCAAAAGTGACAGAATAAAGTACTTCTTGTTTCCTGGAGGCGTGTACATGTTCATGTTTATGCTCTTTGCAGTATGTTGATAAGCAAGACAATCTATAACACATCTATAACAATCTATCTAACACATGGAAACAAAGTGGCTAACATATGTATAATATTTACTTCTTTATTTCCCTTAAAGGGTTTCTAAACCCTCCAGTTTTTTGCATATATATGTACGGCTAGCAAGCAGTAGACTACTGTCTGTGTATAACCCCCCTAATGATATCCCCCCCATGCAAAACACACCTGTGTACTACCACACATACCCCCATGTCAACCACCATGGGAAAGAGCTGCAGAGCGCCTGCCTGTTGGGAGCTGTAGTCCCAGGAGGCAATGAGGCAATGTCGGCACCTTGGCAGTTAATCGCCCCCCCCCCCAGGTGGTGGAACGGCAGGGCCCAGTCACAGCTGCAACTCTGGTAGTGCCGTGACTTGGGGGGCCCGGACAGGAGGAAGAGGGCCCAGTTAACCACTTCAGCTTCCAGCATGCAGCAGGCCAACTCTCCGCAGCTTTTCCCCGGTGTGGGTGGGCCCTTCATGGTTTCTTGCACCGGGGCCCTGAAGTTCCTAGTTACACCTCTGGGTCTTGTATTGAAGCAACATTAATACATTTATTGGTCGACGTTTTGACAGGGCACCGCTTGTCTTTAAGGCCAATCACTTACTGTATATATGTTGCTTGAATACAAGACACATGATTGCCTCTGAATGCATATATGTATATATATACACTGAGTGGCCAGATTATTATGACCACCCCATCAGTACTTCGTTGGGCCACGAGACTCCACGAGATGTTGAAAGGTGATGCGAAGGAAGGCTGGCCATGGGCTGGCCTGAATTTGTGGGAAAAGACTGGCCCTTAAAGACTGCACGGTTCACCTTGCTAGTACGTCCTACGGGTTTTGGGCATTTCGTTGTGCAGTGCTTTCGCCTCCGGGTCGCTGGGTCCTCGCGCCTTCAGGTTGTCAGCCGGCGCATCGAGGCAGGGTAAGTGCGGGAAGGCGGGCTCCGCCACTTCCCCATCTAAAAAATCACAGCTACGGGCAGTCGATGCTAGGGGGTCACTGTTTTAATGTACATGATCTGGCTGTAATTGCTTAGAATTGCCTCATCTGGTAATCATGGTCATTATCATTGTATAGTGTATAGGAAATCCTTGGCCATGTTGTATGTAATGTTATTAGCTGTTTATCAAGGGATCATGCGGTGGTGGTATTAGCGTACGGTTCACACAGGTCACGGGGCACCACTACTGTCAGACTGCATTATATTTTTTGGTGGCTATCAAGAGATTATGCAATATTTAATTATCTTCAGGTAGGCCAAGTACATATACACATCAGTCACATGCAGTACATTCTTATTTAGGTTTGCCATTTACACATTGCTTAGCTCACGACGTTTAAAAAAAAAATTTGTGTATGTACGTATACATTGTTACGGTGCAAGTTCTCACCAGGAATCATACGTCATTCGGTCTGTTTTCCACAAATCTTACTCGTATTATATTTTACCTGCCACGACTGTAGGTACGTAAGCCCCGAGTGCTCGTTTTGTAATTAACCTGTCACGTCTCAGGTCTAAACTCGGGCTCGCTTACATTCTTACGTCAGTGGAAATGACAAACATACGTTTCGGCCTCGTTGGCATTATGTTTTCACGTTATTACTTGGTAGGGTTGGGGGGGTTCTTCCATGGTTAGTTATCAGCCACAACAGTGATTATTAGTCATGGGCCATAACTTGTTTTTGTTGGTTACTTTCAGTTATCATGTCTCAGCCTTCGGATATTGAGGAATTTTCATCCATTCCTCCATCCCCAGCTATAGGTTCTGAACAGGGCAGCATCCCATCCATCGGGACATGGACAGTGCCAAAACTTACGGCAGAGCTGTTGAGGAGAGGCATCCCTTTCTCGACTAAAGCCAGGAAGGCGGAGCTCTTCAAGTTACTTTTTCCTAGCTCGGCACAAGCCAGACCTTCTACAAGCTCAGAATACGCTTCTCTCAACACGTCCTTGGTTCAGATCCATGCGGTCTTGAATAACCTCACCTCATCCATTCAGGACTTACAAACCAGGATGGAGGTGATCGAGAAGTGTCCTGACACCCCCAGGTAGCGGGGCCTGCAGGGGCTTCGGCGGCTCCAGTAGCTGTTTCAGGTATTACACCTAGCCTGTTGGCTACAGCAAATCCCGCTCAGGGAGGTGGCGTACCTTCAGTTGCACCGGTTTATTTTGTTCCCCCAACATTAAAAAGGACATTTTAGAATGGAAGGATGTCAATTTGGCATCTTTATTAATTACTGCTCATGATATGGCACAGAACAAGGCTTTCGCTTGCGGGGATGTGTCGGTAGTGCTCAAGACTAAGGGCCCTAGGCTTAGTCGCAAGCTTTCCTTGGCGGAATTCGTCCTGGCTTTCAGTCTGTACAGAGATGTTTTATATTCCACCAGCCCTCATAGAAGGGGGGATTTGGCACATAAGTATGGGGAGATCACCATTCTATGATTATCATAGATCTTTTTCGGCTAAAGCGGCAGCCATTTGGGCTCAGTTTAAGGTAGTCACAAACTGGAGTAGTATTGACATGGAGCTTTTTTGCAGGCATTTTGCCAGCCTGAAATCCCCGGTGTGTGCGACATGTCAGTCTCTTGCACATACTACCACCTGGTGCCCTTTGGCTGACCTGACGGCCATCCCTAGCACTTCTAGATGCTCGAGTAACCTAGGGTCGAGTCAGCAACACGACAAATTGGGCAGACCGATACATTTTCTGGGGAAGGCACAGATCTGTAATCATTTTAACTACACTGTATGTAACTATAGTCAATGTAGATTGTTGCATATTTGTGTCAACTGTTTTCGGGCACATCCCATAACCACGTGTCCTATCAAGACCATAGCATGACTGAGCCGGGTGGATGTGGTGCAGCTGGCAATGGCATGGCATTAAGTGGAAAGATGCATACTGCTTTGCCACAAAGTTAACCTTTGGTTCCAAGGATAGTCCTAACCTTTTTGATACTTTTGGCTCAGGCTCTAGAGTGGATTTTGTCTGAGGTTCTGGGTTACCAGAAGGTCATTCATTATTTGGATGATTCTATTGATTGAATGCCCTACATTATGGGTTAATTAAAAATACGTGTCTATATACAGTGTATTGTCCTGTGGTCTGAAAATCTAAGAGCCCATTCAGTCTGTGCCGAACCTAAAATGTACCTTGAAGGGGAACTCCAGGATTTTGAAAAGTTAACTCTTGCAGTGTTTTTTTAAACAATATATATATATATATATATATATATATATATATAGGGTGAGGTGTGGGGAAACTTCTGATATTGTGGACACCAGCCCTCTTCCCTGTGTGAGGGACAAACCCAGGGAAGTCCCGGTACCGCTGAATGGAAGCAGCAGAATAGGCTCAGTTGTCTTTTTTTCTGTCCTCTGTCAGTCAGATCAAACCATCGCGGAAAGTCCCATTGAGTGTCTGAACTTTAGCATAGAATCGTTCAAAATTTCCAAAACAAAACCGACTTTAAGTCAATACTGTGTTTGCCGGGCGTTTGTTTCCTCGTCAGGTAATTAACCCCTCCATGACCAGAGATTGTTGAAACCTACATGCCCGGACCAAATTTAGCAGCATCAGTTTCCGTCGCTTAACTTGCCAATAGCTCAAAAAAATATTTTGCCCAACTAAATTGTTTTTACATTTTTTTTTTAACCACTTCACCTGGATGACAGACCAGCACCAGCGCTGGAGGGACTGCTGAAAACTACTGGAAGGAAGAAGATGTTCGAATCAAGAGGCATCACTTAAGGTAACGCCTTAAAGCAGAATTAGAATGGGAAATAATGGAGGGTTTAATGTCACTTTATTAACAACAATGTATCTTATTTGTGTATCACTCGGCTGTAGATCCTCCAATCATCTCTGGATTGGTGCCGGCACTGTCCTTCCTTCTGGAGGGGGGCTACTTTTGTTCCCCATGGTCCCTGTGTGTGTTGTAAAGTAGTCACCGCTCCAAGCTCGGTCCCGGGATGAACTACAATCTCACGTTTAGTTTACTAATTTGTATTGGGATTGTAGTCCATCCCGGGAGTGAGCTTGGAGCGGTGACTACTTTACAACACACACAGGGACCATGGGGAACAGAAGGAGCCCCCCTCCAGAAGGAAGAACAGTGTCAGCACCAATTCAGAGATGATTTGAGGATCTACAGTCGAGTGATACACAAATAAAAAAAAGGTGGTCGGATGTCCAGTGAAACGTCTTCAAGAAAAATACAGCAAGTCCAGTTGCCTTGACTTATTTTGTACAGATATACCATGACCTGGATGACTGAAAACCTTGATAGACATCTACTCATCAGGGCCATGTAGGGGCGCTAGTTCCGTGCGCAGTGTCCACCTGGCTATACTTTGGGTGGAACTTTTATAAATGAACCCCTAAAATTCTGTTTTTGGTACAAAGCGTGACAGTTGTGTGCAAAAAAAACCCAAAAAGGAAATATTTATGATAAAAAAAAGGAAACAAATCTGAAAAATAATACAGTATTAAGAGTAGATAATAAAAGGTTTTACAGGAATATATTTTATTCAATGTTTATACTTCTAAGGTATAACTGATGCGATATACAGATCAAAGGTCAAACCTTTGATCTTCATATGACTGGAACAATAAATACAAGGTAACAACACATGGCTACATTTTATTTACTCAATGACATCTCAGTGCTGCTGATCTCCTCCAGGGCACTTTAGCCACTTCCTGTCTACATTCACTAATTCCAGTGTCAACCGCACATTATTGCTCTGGACCGGTTTCCTGATCACGACAGACCATGCCTGTGGAATATATGCTGGTACAGATGCTTGTAGTCTTCAGCAGAGGCGCATGTACAGCCCAGACCCAGAATCCAAGGGGCTCACAGGCAGCCTTTACAGTCTGGGCCCAGGATCCAAGGGGCTCCCTAAAGCACAAGCAGCCAGAACAACCTGGCCCAAGATCCAAGGGGCTCTTGGGGGACACAGGTAGTAAGTACAACCTGGGCCCAAGATCCGAGGGGCTCCCTGGGGACACATGCAGCTCGTACATTCTGGGCCCAGGATCCAAGGGGCTCCCCAGGGACACAGGCAGCTGGTACATCCAGGATCCAAGGGGCTCCCCAGGGACACAGGCAGCTGGTATATCCTGGGCCCAGGATCCAAAGGGCTTCCTGGGGACACTGCAGCTGGTACATCCCAGCCCCAGGATCCAATGGGCTCCCAGTGGACACATGCAGCTGGTACATTCCGGCCCCAGGATCCACAGGGGCTCCCTGGGGACACAAGTATCCAGTACATCCTGGGCCCAAGATCAAGCGGCTCAAAGGGGACACAGGCAGCTGGTACAGATTGGGCTCAGATTCTAAGGGGCTCCCTGGGGACACATGCAACTGGTACATCCTAGCCCCAGGATCCAAGGGGCTTCCCGGGAACACATGCAGCTGGTATATCCCAGCCCCAGGATCGAAGGGGCTCCCCGGCAACACATGCAGCTGGTATATCCCAGCCCCAGGATCCAAGGGGCTCCCCAGGAACACATGCAGCTGGTATATCCCAGCCCCAGGATCCAAGGGGCTCCCCGGGAACACATGCAGCTGGTATATCCCAGCCCCAGGATCCAAGGGGCTCCCCGGGAACACATGCAGCTGGTATATCTCCGCACCAGGATCCAAGGGGCGCCCTGGGGACACAGGTATCTGGTACATCCCAAACCTAGGATCCAAGGGGCTCCAGGGGGACACTGGCAGCCAATCCTAACCTGAGGAGTGGAAATCCCAATCCCTCCAGAACTCCTTTGTGATGTTTAAGATGCCTGAACTCTCTGTCCCTCTCATGTCCAATCACTGTGCTTGAGAACTGTCTGAACCATTTATAAAAACAATGGAGACTGGTGATGGAGTGTAGATCAGGATTTATTATTTTCTGTGATAAATACAGCAAGGAACTGTATGAATAATAATAATAATAATAATAATAATAATAATATACTTGTAGTGCTTTACAGGCTGTGCTATGTACTGTGTCCAGAAGAGGGTGCTGTGAGTGTGTGCGGCCAGCAGAGGGCGCTATATTAATACATTTATGGCCAGCAGAAGGCGCAAAATCTGGGGTCCGAGAGAGTGCGCAGTATCTATGTATGACCGGCAGAGGGCGCTGTGAGTCAGTGTGGCGCACAGTGGGTATACATGACCCGGCTGAGTGCGCAGTAAGTCTGTGTAGCCGGAGAAGGACGCAGTATATCTCTGTAGCCGGCAGAGGGCGCAGTTTCTATCAGTGGCGCACAGTGCTGAAGCGATTCATACCGACCAGTTCTGACTCCTCCCAGGATCCGTAGCCTCCGCGGTTGTTGTGGAGACGCACGGGCAGCTGCAAGTCACGTGGGTGAGCGGGGAGCGGCCGGTACACCTGTGTGTGGCGGGTGAGTGACTTCATATACCGCTTTTTCTCCGTTCCTCCAGTCAGAGCCGCCCGGTACTGTCCGCTTCATGTACGGGCCCTGTCTTCTCCCCCCTCCCCGTACTGTATATTGTGTCATGTCAGTCCCTCAGTGTGTACAGAGTCCCCTACTTCCGCCGGTCGGTGTCTTTGTGTCTTTCTCTTTGTTCAGCTCCTCCTCGTTTCCTATTGAGGTTCCCTGTGAAGCGGACCTGTCAGGTTAGATGTGGGAGGCTGCCAGTGCTGACCTGTTTTTTTTGAAGGTGCAGATGCTGCGGCCTGTCATCCTCATCCTTCACTATGTGCTATGTCACAGGCGTGGAACCAGCATGCAACCAGTGAAGTCTGACAAAGTGTTAATTGCACGCCAGTGACTGTGCGGATGAGGATGACAGCCCAGAATTTTCTTCATATAATAGAAGAGGCCAGCAACCTGAAGGGAGTCTGTGTCCCCCCCC
>NW_017306394.1:594402-601647 GCF_000935625.1 Nanorana parkeri
CCCCCCCTCCTGAATGAGCAGAATGGTAGCTCTCCCCCCTCAATGAGCAGCAATGGTGGATCCAGGTACTGACCTGGATCCATCATGTATGCATCTGAGGCTGCACGCTTCTTCCCGCAGCTCCGGGTCCCCATGTTCGAGGTAACGCGCCCCGTGTGAATGAGGCCTTAAAATAATAATTTCACCGTCATTTCTGCAAACACGGCATGTGCGTTTTTGTGCATTGGATATCTAGTGCATTCTGATGTATTTTATATGGGTTTTGTGAGAAGAATGGGGAGGAAAAGAAAAATAAGTTATGCAAAGAATAAAAAGCCGGCAATTATCTAGAAGTATCTGTGTGTAGATTGTCATTACTAAACATTTCTAAAGGTGTATTGAAAGCGTTTGTTGTGCGTCATGAACAGACGTGTGTTTTGACTGAAGTGTTTGGGGTGCCATTAACTTAGTAATCCTGCTGCAAGCGCAATGTGTGGTTTTCTGTGTTGCGTATACGTACGTCAATGCACACGCTTCGGCATGCGTAGACACGTGGTAAAGTGTGAACGTGGCCAAAGAGACCAATGGGTAATATGCGGGTATCATCAGGTGATAGGACATTGGACGGAGCTGCGAGAACCCTCATGTAACCCCTCCCACTCCAGGAAATCTTCAGTTTTTTGATAGTGATGGATTGTCTCCTGTTTACTAAGGGAGACTCGTTTAGTTACATTTCTTTCATGCAGTTCTTCAATCAGGTGTTTTCCTATGGCTGCATCTGGCCAAGGTGGCAACCTCGCAGCTTGTGGATTGGTGTCCCATGGCAACAGCTCCCACGGGATCCGACGGATCCCACAGGACTGAAGATGTGGGCCATCATGGTACGCCAGACTGCCCTGTTAATGCATGGAGCCTGGTATGGTGGGCACCTTGGTATTTTTTGGTACTTCTCCCACAGGAGCAGGGAAATCAGGAGATGTGATGCCCATCTTTGCCACATAGGTCAGAGGTAGTGCACTGACCTTGTCAGCATTTAACACCATCCAGAGCAGTACTATCATCAGTGTTGTAACAGACCAGAGAGGATGATCCTATTTAACCCGTTGTTGTTGGTATTCTAAGCACCCATTTGGGGCCCCGCACTACTACTGCAAATGGTCATGGGGTGGTTACTAGGGATGTCCCGATACCACTTTTTCAAGACCAAGTACTTGCCCTAAGATACTTGCCGATACCAATTACAGATACCTTTTCTTAAAGGGACATGTGACATTTTTTCTAAAACAATACAGACTAATGATTTTAGGGCAGTTTCTCGCCAGAGCTGCGTCCAGATCTCCAGGCCTGGTCCAGAATCCGTACGCAGATTTAAAGGGCCAGTATCGGCCTTCAGTATCGGGGCATTTTCACGAGTACAAGTACTCTTGAAAATGCCCTGTATCGGCTCTGATACTAGTATGGGTATAGGGACATCTCTAGTGGTTATCTTATGTTTCCTCTAGAGACTCAGCTACAGATTGGCATGTGTGTCAGCCTATCAATTAGCTTGCTCCCCTCTCCTAGGTTTCTGTTACGTGGGCCTGTTGGCAGTTGTTTTGCTGTGTTGCCAACCCCTCTTTTCTATTTCTTGGGGATGCCCCAGTCCTGTCAGCATCTGACTGTGTCTTGCACTGTAAGATAAAAAAAAAACAGGATTTTTGACTTCCGTGTAAAATCCATTTCTTGGGGTACAGTACAGGACACAGCACCCGCCTCCCCTGTCCTTTATTGCTTGCTAAAAAAACTAAGGATTTCCTGAAGTGGAAGAGGTTATATGAGGGTCCTCATAGCTCTGGCCATATTACACAGTCCTCTCTATAACACCAAGAAACTGATTTTTACCTATGGTTTGTCTCCCATAGGCTTTCTAGTCCAGTGCTATGAAAATGGGCGAGGACAGTGCAGAACGTGAAGATGGGAGCCTAGAAGCAGTATCTTGTGGTAACATTTTGGAATCGTTCACCGAGAGCCAAGAGACCCGAGATTTGATTGTCAGCCTTCGGACTACTTGTGAAGAGCTGGTGACCAGAGAAGTATGCACGCAGAGATTTATAGGTAAGGACCCCTTTTACTAGACCTTGTATGATGGCCTATGTAGGGAATCGATGGCTTTGCTTTACATTACCTACATTACCTACCAGTTGGGGAACATGAATCTGCTGGTGGTAAAACGTTTTGAAGCCAGATATATAAATGTGTTTCTGTTCTTAATGAATTTGTCGGACACCTTGTTTAGTGGAAGGGTCCATCTGCCCAAGTCGCTGTCTGGGTGACATGGACAGTTCCCATTGGCTGTGCAGTGAAGAGTGCACTTAGGCTCCAGAAAACTGCAGTGGAATGATGACATCATGAGGGGGCAATAAGATCTGTGAGCGGCGAGGGCCTGGTCTTCAGCACAGGATAACAAGTCTTTACTGTTGGAAGGGACACTGTGAAGGGTCATGTGACAGCAGACTGAGGTCTATATATTAAGGGGTTTGAGCTTAAGAAAAACATGGAAAGGTTAATATTAATTACCACTGAGAAGAGGGGGCAATGTGATCCTTCTCCACTAACAACCAAAGCCTCGCTGAGCATTTCCAGCTTCCTTCTGGCCTCCACTGACTGCCGGCAATGTAACGGCACACCACATGCTTTGCTCCACTGCACTATGTACGCTGTGCTATACATAACATTCCCCAGGCTGCTGCACTATGTATGCTGTGCTATAAAGTACATTCCCCAGATTGCTGAACTATGTACGCTGTGCTATACAGTACATTCCCCAGACTGCTGAACTATGTACGCTGTGCTATACAGTACATTCCCCAGACTGCTGAACTATGTACGCTGTGCTATACAGTACATTCCCCAGACTGCTGAACTATGTACACTGTGCTATACAGTACATTCCCTAGACTGCTGACATCATGGTACGCCAGACTGCCCTGTTAATGCATGGAGCCTGGTATGGTGGGCACCTTGGTATTTTTTGGTACTTCTCCCACAGGAGCAGGGAAATCAGGAGATGTGATGCCCATCTTTGCCACATAGGTCAGAGGTAGTGCACTGACCTTGTCAGCATTTAACACCATCCAGAGCAGTACTATCATCAGTGTTGTAACAGACCAGAGAGGATGATCCTATTTAACCCGTTGTTGTTGGTATTCTAAGCACCCATTTGGGGCCCCGCACTACTACTGCAAATGGTCATGGGGTGGTTACTAGGGATGTCCCGATACCACTTTTTCAAGACCAAGTACTTGCCCTAAGATACTTGCCGATACCAATTACAGATACCTTTTCTTAAAGGGACATGTGACATTTTTTCTAAAACAATACAGACTAATGATTTTAGGGCAGTTTCTCGCCAGAGCTGCGTCCAGATCTCCAGGCCTGGTCCAGAATCCGTACGCAGATTTAAAGGGCCAGTATCGGCCTTCAGTATCGGGGCATTTTCACGAGTACAAGTACTCTTGAAAATGCCCTGTATCGGCTCTGATACTAGTATGGGTATAGGGACATCTCTAGTGGTTATCTTATGTTTCCTCTAGAGACTCAGCTACAGATTGGCATGTGTGTCAGCCTATCAATTAGCTTGCTCCCCTCTCCTAGGTTTCTGTTACGTGGGCCTGTTGGCAGTTGTTTTGCTGTGTTGCCAACCCCTCTTTTCTATTTCTTGGGGATGCCCCAGTCCTGTCAGCATCTGACTGTGTCTTGCACTGTAAGATAAAAAAAAAACAGGATTTTTGACTTCCGTGTAAAATCCATTTCTTGGGGTACAGTACAGGACACAGCACCCGCCTCCCCTGTCCTTTATTGCTTGCTAAAAAAACTAAGGATTTCCTGAAGTGGAAGAGGTTATATGAGGGTCCTCATAGCTCTGGCCATATTACACAGTCCTCTCTATAACACCAAGAAACTGATTTTTACCTATGGTTTGTCTCCCATAGGCTTTCTAGTCCAGTGCTATGAAAATGGGCGAGGACAGTGCAGAACGTGAAGATGGGAGCCTAGAAGCAGTATCTTGTGGTAACATTTTGGAATCGTTCACCGAGAGCCAAGAGACCCGAGATTTGATTGTCAGCCTTCGGACTACTTGTGAAGAGCTGGTGACCAGAGAAGTATGCACGCAGAGATTTATAGGTAAGGACCCCTTTTACTAGACCTTGTATGATGGCCTATGTAGGGAATCGATGGCTTTGCTTTACATTACCTACATTACCTACCAGTTGGGGAACATGAATCTGCTGGTGGTAAAACGTTTTGAAGCCAGATATATAAATGTGTTTCTGTTCTTAATGAATTTGTCGGACACCTTGTTTAGTGGAAGGGTCCATCTGCCCAAGTCGCTGTCTGGGTGACATGGACAGTTCCCATTGGCTGTGCAGTGAAGAGTGCACTTAGGCTCCAGAAAACTGCAGTGGAATGATGACATCATGAGGGGGCAATAAGATCTGTGAGCGGCGAGGGCCTGGTCTTCAGCACAGGATAACAAGTCTTTACTGTTGGAAGGGACACTGTGAAGGGTCATGTGACAGCAGACTGAGGTCTATATATTAAGGGGTTTGAGCTTAAGAAAAACATGGAAAGGTTAATATTAATTACCACTGAGAAGAGGGGGCAATGTGATCCTTCTCCACTAACAACCAAAGCCTCGCTGAGCATTTCCAGCTTCCTTCTGGCCTCCACTGACTGCCGGCAATGTAACGGCACACCACATGCTTTGCTCCACTGCACTATGTACGCTGTGCTATACATAACATTCCCCAGGCTGCTGCACTATGTATGCTGTGCTATAAAGTACATTCCCCAGATTGCTGAACTATGTACGCTGTGCTATACAGTACATTCCCCAGACTGCTGAACTATGTACGCTGTGCTATACAGTACATTCCCCAGACTGCTGAACTATGTACACTGTGCTATACAGTACATTCCCTAGACTGCTGCACTATGTACGCTGTGCTATACATTACATTTCCTAGACTGCTGCACTATGTACGCTGTGCTATACATTACATTCCCCAGACTGCTGTACATTCCCCAGACTGCTGCACTATGTACGCTGTGCTATACATTAGATTCCCTAGACTGCTGCACTATGTACGCTGTGCTTTACATTACATTCCCCAGACTGCTGCACTATGTACACTGTGCTATACATTACATTCCCCAGACTGCTGCACTATGTACACTGTGCTATACATTACATTCCCTAGACTGCTGAGCTATGTACGCTGTGCTATACATTACATTCCCCAGACTGCTGAATTATATAAACTGCATTGCCCAGACTGCTGACCTATGTAGGTTGTGCTATACACTGCATTCCCCATACTGCTGAACTGTGTACTGTACATTCATACCACTAGGGAATTCACTCTTCTTTGTATCTCTTTATAAGAAATAACACTGCAGAATGCTGATCCAGGAAGTATTTGGTTGAGGGGCAAGAAATAATTTCCTTATCAAAAATCGGATTATCCCCTAATTAAAGAAATCCCTTTCTCGGAGCTGGTTCAGTACACAGGTGTAACATGTAATTTAATCAAAAAAATTAATATTTAATCATAAAGAAACGAATATAAACAAAACAATACATCCCCAACAAGACATTAAAATCAATTAAAAAACTTCCCTTGAACAGACAGTAGTTGCACGAAGGATCTACAAGTCAGCTGATGTGGCAAAGACCTGATTAACGCAGATACATGCACTGTATTTCATATACGGATACAAAGTATCCAAAGTTACTCACAGCTCACGCGGTTTAGGGAGAGACAGTCCTGCTCGGATCCCACAGTGCTGAATAGTTGGATATTGTTTCACTTCAAACAGTGTGTCCTGTGGCTGTGGTTTGGGATCCAGAGAGAGGGGTTGTTGGTAGGGCTGAAACGATGTAAGCGCCCTTCCCTCTCCCCTTACTTGGGACTCTCACTAACCCGCAAACTTCAATTTGGGTTGCAAAAAATATATATGTGCGGCCGCACAATAAACCACAGACAGCAAAAGCAGTAGAAGTGGGGATCTCCACGGTGAGGAATTCCAGGTGCACAACAATATCCAACTATTCAGCACTGTGGGATCCGAGCAGGACTGTCTCTCCCTAAACCGCGTGAGCTGTGAGTAACTTTGGATACTTTGTATCCGTATATGAAATACAGTGCATGTATCTGCGTTAATCAGGTCTTTGCCACATCAGCTGACTTGTAGATCCTTCGTGCAACTATTGTCTGTTCAAGGGAAGTTTTTTAATTGATTTTAATGTCTTGTTGGGGATGTATTGTTTTGTTTATATTCGTTTCTTTATGATTAAATATTAATTTTTTTGATTAAATTACATGTTACACCTGTGTACTGAACCAGCTCCGAGAAAGGGATTTCTTTAATTAGGGGATAATCCGATTTTTGATAAGTTCTGTTGAAACCCTGGAGATTGGTGTATGATATAATATATTATATATCAGTAGTGATTTTGCGTAACTCCTAATGTTCCCCTGTTTGCTGCAAGAAATAATTTCCCCCTTTTTTGGCCTTCTTCTGAATCAGCTGCGGGTTTATGCAATCATTGTTCTATTTACATTCATCTTTTTTCAACCCGAGTCTGTCAATGAGAGCTAGTTGTAGTCCTCTGAGTGATGTAAGCGATGCAAACTGCTGCTTCTTGGCTGCAGGAAGAGGGGATGGGTATAGAAAATGTTCAGCATTCAGAATATAAATGAGGAACGGTTTCCTTTTAGGTGTTTGACTTCAGCACCTCGTTGTCTTTCATTTCAGTTATCATGGACAAATACCAGGAACAGCCTCACCTTCTGGACGCACATTTAGGTAAGTCACATGATTGTTTGGAAGAATAAGTTGTGATATTTGGAAAATAAAGAGAAATTGAGACAGGGCCCAGTTCACAGCCCATGCGTTGGGGTTGTGCTGGCTATTTTTTTTCCAGTGCAGCCGCAACGCAGGAGAAGGCAATTTCCCTTGTTCCAGATGGGCTCAGTTTCATACCACTGCGGTGGCATGCACAACTCCATTGCATTCTGCTGCAGCCATAGAACTTACTGAAATAAGTTCGTACAAAAAAAAGGAAACCGCATCAGCACTGTGCCAGACACTCACACACACCAGCAGCTGTGCAGTGTAGCGTGGCTGCTGGTGTGAATAGGCCCTAATGGGTTTTAAGGCCCACTGCAGTCACACAGCTGAAACACCTATAGGTTCTGTTGTATCTGCCCACAATTGTGTTAG